>NW_028318234.1:2497777-2810000 GCF_062004578.1 Staurois parvus
CCAGAACTACCAGTGTTGCAAATTAAATGCTGCTAATAAGTGAAGTTACATGGAAATGTATAAATGAAGTCAGGCCAGAACACCCTTCAGATGAGTGGATAAAGAAAGATCAGAAAGCTCAGAGCACAATCTCTCTTACCATAGAAGATGATCAAATCATACATATATGTGAGTGTGAAATAAGGGAAGAATTAGAAAAGGTGCATAAAAGAACTAATCTCAGCAATTAACTGTATTTGATTAGAAAGCTATACCATAACAAGCTGATGAAAGGCCAGGATATGCAGGATTACATAAGGCACACCCTGGAAATTGTTGAATGCCTGAGAGGTATAGAAGAAGAAATAAAAGATTTTCATGTTGCAGCAATATTACTTAGTGGTTTATCAGAAAGTTATGAAATACTTGTCACAGCACTTGATGCACGTCTTGTCACAGCACTTGATGCACGTCCTGATGATGAACTGACATTGAAATATGTTAAGGGAAAGCTTATGGATAAATATTAATAGTGAGGTCCTTCTATCTCAGTGTCTGCTTTAAAGACAAAAAATAGGAATAAAAACAGTAACATGCAAGAAGAAACGTGAAAGTTTTGTGTACAAGAAACAAGGACATTTAAAAGCAGATTGTAGAATCTGGAAAGCTAGAATGTAAAAATAAACTAATCTAAATAAGGCCAAAAGTGTGAAGGAAGAAACTGATTTTTCTTCAGATGATGAATATGTTTTTCAATCCAAAAGTTGCACCTGATCTTTGCAAGCACGGTGTGTTGATTCAGGAGCTACAGGTCACATAACAAATGTCAGAAAATTTCTTTATTCACATTGACCAGAATAAAACAGAAAAAAGCAAATAATGGAATCAGTAGGAATAGAAGATGGATTTATTTACTGTCCTATTTCCCAGAATGTTACCATAAAGATACATGTGAAAAATGTCCCTGTTCTTGAAACTAATCTTTTGTCAGTGAAGAAGCTCACAAAACAAGGCAATGTAGTTACCTTCCAAGGTGACAGTTGTGTCATCAAAAAAGGGATTTCTTACTTGCAAAGGCCAAAATTACAGATGAACTGTATCAGCTGAATTGCAATGAGGTGGTTAGTACTACTAAGGAGGAAAAACATTCAAACTGCAATCACACATAGCACAGATGACTTGGGCACAGAAGTCCTAACATAATAAAGAAATTAACTAAGAATGACTAATGCAAGTGGAATAAAAATGAGTCCATGTGATCAAACTATGAAATGCACCAACTGTATAAAAAGGAAAAATGACAAGAAAAGCCTTTCCAAAGCAGAGTAAGAGCAGATTTAAACAACATCAGGACTTAATTGATTTGAATCTTTGTGGTCCAATGGAAAAAAAAACTTCAGAAAAGAACAGGTATTTTCTCACTTTTATAGATACCACAGAAACATGAATGGTATTTAGCTCAAGTAGGCAACAAATTTGGCTAAATGCCAAGTGCATTGCACACAGACAATGGAACTGAATATACAGGTGATAACAGACAGGTGATTCTCAGAAAGAATGGCATAATGTTTCAAACTACTGTACCATGAAACCCAGAACGGGGTTACAGAAAGAATGAACCATACCCTTTGTGAGAGTGGAGGAACCATGCTGTTTGATGCAGATATGCCAATCACATACTGGGTGGAGGCAATTATGACCGCATGCTATCTCCAAAATCAACTAACAGGGAAATCAACTGGGAAAACTTCATGTGCACATCCCAAAAGAAAAATGTAAAAAATGGGATGCTTGCACAAAGGAAGGTATACTTGTGGGGCAAAGAGAATCTCAAAAGAGATACAGAATTCTACACCAAGACACAAACAAGGTAATCATCAATAGAAACTTAATTGTCGATGAAACTGCAGTGTGTTCAAAATTTCATGAACTAACACAAACGCTTCAAACTGAGGGAAATTCTACATCAGTGTCACATGAAGATAAGCAAGAAAGTGACACAGCAATAGAATTTAACACAGACAATCCAAATACTTTAAAAGAAGAAATGAGGTTACAACAGGCTTCATTTAGGAAATCCACCAGAAGCAATAAAGGCATCCCAGCCTCTGTTCTGTGTATATCATTAAACCAGAGCTAGATTCATGGGATGAGATGCAAAGACTTCCAATCACAGATTTAGAGAACTGAGATCCAAAATGGGACTAATATAAGGAGAAGTTGTTGAGTGGCAGTGTTGGAATATAGTGTTCAGGGGCGGACTGACCATTCGAGCACTCTGGCACTGCCCGAGGGCCCGGGGTCAGTAGGGGGCCCCATGAAATGCCCCTGGTATCTTTTATAGGCTTTTTTGGTGCTTTGAGTGTGGGCAAGGACACAGGGGCCCCATGATCCCCTATTGCCCGGAGCCCCATGAATTGTCAGTCCGCCCCTGATAGTGTTCATGTATTTTGTGCAACAACTACATCAGTATTCAGTAGAAATATATTCTTCAGCTAGATAGATGGCAGTGTTTATAAGTATGTAGCTGTGTCTATAATAAACTCTGTGTCTTCTCTCTGAATAAAGTTTCCAGTTTCCTGGTTGTAGTGAAGGAAAAAAACACAAGTGGTCTGTGCACTTCCTGTTCTGTAGGGCTATATAGAGAATTTTTGAACATGCAAAAACTGCAAAAATGTTACTAGTTGTTGCTAGAGTACTTGGGATTTGGTGTATTAATATAAATAATTATGATAAAATCCAAATCCAATAAAATTCCAAGCTATCCATATTTAAAGTAAAATCAAGCTATTCACATCTTTTGAAGTTATAAAGGTAAAATGGATTTCATACAAGCCAATGGAGTCTGTAATCATAAAAAGGCTAAGAACCCATGTTCTAGAGCATCCTTTCTCAACCAGGGTGCCCAGGCACCATGGGATGCCTTGAGGTTATATCAGGGGTGCATTGGCAAAATGTCTAAAAATTGTCCAAAACGTGTATACAAGCACATGGGTGGATCAACAAATCCACAGGTTTTCATTGTGCACCATTACGACCTTCTAGCCGCCAGCATCCTGACAACCAACGACATCAATAGTTGATAAGCAGAATGTCAGCTGCCTGGACAGCATCCTAGTTTGACCCTCCCCTGCCCCTCTCCATCAGTGCTGGGGTCACATTAGCTCAGTGATGGAGAAAAATTGAGGTAGAAGAGAAACACTGGAACACTGCTCAGTACCAGTGTGCAAAGGTGTATTTGCTTTGGAGGAATAAATCACCTCTTATGTTGGGTGTCCTACATGTGTGGATGTTGCTGCGTTTTATATATAACTAGTAGAACAGTTTTTCACATTTTAGAATGGGGTGCCCCTTCAAAATTATGGACAGTCTAGAGGCACCCCATTTTAAAATGGGGTGCCTCAAGACTGTCCATAATTTTAAAGGATGCCTTGACTGAAAAAAAATTGAGAAACACTGTTCTAGAGCACCTCGGGAGCCATTCAACAATATATTGGAAATAGAATTCAGCCAGTCTGACGAAATTAGTGACTAGAAATGGAGCAATCTGTGCTTATTATTTAAGGAAAGTCGAATACTAAAGGAAGGGTTTTATTTTTAGCTGGTACAAAAAGCTCATTTGTTTTACAAAACACAAACACAAGACCTGACAGCTTGAATTTGATGTTACATTTCATATTAGCAATATCATAATTCAATGGTATTTGTAGGCATGAAGGAGCCGTAGAGCGGCTGAAGTACTGAGTTGCTTTGACGTCTTCTCTAGCAGGACAAAAACGCAGCGACACAGTACTCTACTCATCACAGGGACTCGTGCTGACAACTCCCACATCCTGCCCTTGGCATCTGAGGATTCCAGCGTCACATTCACTCAGAGTTTGCTTCCTGCCGTTCACTAGGACACAAATGCTGATTCCTTGATCATGGCAGCTCCCAGCTTTTCTGCAGACACATGTGCTTGTTTCATCTGGACACATAGGGAGAAGGATGTATTAACACAATGTAAATGACCAAACAATAGATATCCAGTACTATACAGTGAAGAAAGATTAGAAAATAATAATAAAAAAAAAAAATAAAGGGTGCAATGCAAAGGATTGTTTAGTGGAAGATGTTTTCTGAACTACCCAAGCCGCTGTCTTTCTTTGTACTTTTCCCACACTCACACTATATTGCCAGGGTGTGGGGACACCCCTCCAAATTCCCCTTCTAGTGAAGGGTACTGTTAATACTGCAGAATACAAAGATGATTTGGAACATTATGCACTTTCAACCTTCTGATAACAATTTGAAGAAGGCCCTTTTCTGTTCCCACATGACTGTGCCAGCTCCATAAGACATGGATTGAAAGTTTAGTGTGGTGGTCTGCGTAGGGTTCTGTACCCAACGCTACTGTTAAGATAAATACCAATTGTGAGCTTGTTCTTCTTGTCCAACATCAGAACCTGACTTCACAAATTTTTTTTGGCTATATGGATACAGATATTCCCACAGAAAACTGCCAAAGCTTTGTGGAAAGCCTCACCAGAAGAGTGAAGGCAGTCAAAGCCAAAAAGGAGGACCAACTCCCTATTAATTCCCATGGTCTTGGAATGGGATATCCAACAAGCACATACGCATAGGTGTGATAGTCAGATATCCACAACTACCCTACCCCTGCTTCCCTGATAAAGCCATGTGGGATGGTGGTGTAACGTGAAAGGTGGAGAAAAGTGAGGTCACTTCCGGCCTGAATCCATAAGTCCAGTTATTTTTCTGCTGGTAATGAGTCTGTGACCAAATAGTGTACATATTGTGAGTGTGTTTTTAATTGCAGTTTTTGCAATTTTAAAGTTAATAAAAAAGAACTATGCTGTTGGGGGCTTGTTCTCTTTCCTTTATGAGTTATCTGGAGAATGATTGCAGTGATGCTTTATATTTAAAGAGGACCACCTGGTGCTATAAAGAGAGCCTATTACCCTGGGAAGTCTTGGATAGATGATCTGTAGAAGCGTTCTATGACCTGTATATCCATTTTGCGGTGGAGCACAGATTTGAATAATAATTTACATGAGGATTACCAAGAATTTATATACAGTGGACTATACATTTATTATTTTTAATGGTACATTATCTATTGAGACTATATGTATACATGAGAATCATGGGGAAAAAAACTTTTTTCACAGTTGATTTTTATTTTTTAGATTTTATGTGCTTTTGGAAGGTTAATAAATTCATATACAATGGTGTGTGTATTTATCTATTTAACTTATTGAAATCATTTTTTGGTAGCACACAGAGTTTTCCCACACAGGTATTGATACACTGTATATGAATACAGGCAGGCACATTTACTACCTCTCTCTGTCAATTTCATAAAAAGCCGACACCTACGTTTGGACACAAGTGCTGACACAGGTACAAATTTCAGAAAGAAATACTGTATTTGTACATCTAGAAATGGCTAGAGCTGAGCACTGTGCATACATGACCAGAGGGCATGTTATTTTGTGATGGTCACCCTTTAATATAAAGATGTAATGTCTTGTTTGATCATATAAAAAAACAAAAGCAAAATCTCAGAATAAGGTTGATATAGGGACTTAGTTATACAGAGGAAGAGTCAATTATTTATTGGGTTTTTTTTGTGAAATTAGGATTTTGATGGTTTTGCCATTTATAAAACCACTTGTTACTGTAAATCCCATACAGACAAACAGTATTTTAGTAAAAGATTGGGATTTAGACAGTACATTACAGATCAGCACTGGGATGTTTAAAGTGGAACTTTAAACAAGATGTGCTCTAGATCAGTGTCAAAAACTATTTGTCAGCCAGGCTTTGACAGCTGTGTCCCCACTGGGGTAATTCACTTGGGGTTTCTTTCCTGGTGACTGCTGTCACGCAAAAGAAAGCAATGAGATATCCGACCATGGGGACAGCTGTTCCAATGACAACTATCAAAGGTGAGTTTTTTCCTCACTTTGGAGAATTTTTTTTTAGTGTGTTGTATTTTTAAAATTCTCTTTTTGTAGATTGCTGCTGTTGCTTCTGTACAAAAATGAGGAAATTCTCACCAGAGCAGGTTTCCCATAGGTGGCATGAATCACATGACTTTTCTGTTTTGGGGAATTTGCAGTTGTCATTTGTGGTCAGTGTGTATTTCCGCCCCAGGCATTCAAGTGCATGCATTTTACAAACTGTCAGTGGAACGTTCCTGCTGTTTCGGCCATCTATGGCGCATATATCCAGAGAGGAGCTGAAAAGCAAACAGATAATGCATAAATGTCGCACCTGTCATCAATGTCATAGTGTTATAGATTAAGTTCAACAAGTCTCCTTATTTTTGTATGGTCACAGTAGCTTATATATAAGGGGGCATGACCAATGATAACATTTGGGGTTTGGGGGTGAACTGCATCAATGGCATTGAAAGTGTCTGCCAGGAGGTGAAGACGGAGGGAGGCAAATATAAATAAATAAATGTATAAATAATAAAGTCAAAGAGTAAATCCATCTGGACGTAGACGCTTCCCAGTTTTCAGGCTTATAAGTGTTTTTTTTAAGTGTTATTAAACCCTCAACAGTAAAATCAGTCTGTATATGCAGTAAGATAAGGTTTAGGAGCAATAGAGTGTGCATTATTACAATATTTATTGTGCTGAACTAAAGTATATTTGGTTGGGTAGGGTTCTGGAAAGGATTTTAAAGTTAAGGTTTAGGAGCAATATAGGTTTAGAAAGGCTACAGAGAGAAGGATTTTTGCCTGGCCAGCCAGCAGCTAGCATTGATGGAATGGAACCTCATAATCTATCTATTACCCAGTCCCCTCACCCTTCTATTCACAACACAGACCTACTGGGGAGCATCTTGACACCTTGATATCTTGGAGGATATACCTGTTCCAGCAGTCCAGCCAGCAGGCTAGCATTTGGGGTTTGGGGGCAAACTGTATCAATGGAAATGTAAGGGTATGCCAGAATGCGAAGACGGAGTGAGGCAAATAAATAAATAAATAAATAATAATAAAGTCCAAGGGTAAATCCATCTGGAAGTACACATTTCCCAGTTTTCAGGCTTATAAGTGTTTTTTTTAAGTGTTATTAAAACCTCAACAGTAAAATCAGTCTGTATATGCAGTAAAGCATGCTTGTTATACTCACTGTGGAACCTAAGGGATTAATCCTCCACATTGTGTAAAAAGGCTGTTTGATCCTGTCTTCTCTGATCCTCCCCTTCTTTTACTGTCCCCAATCCACCAGCTGATAGTACTGAGCTCTAGGAGTCACTCTGCACATGCCACCAATGTCATGGTGTTATAATTTACGTTCAACAAGTCCCAGTTTTATGTGAGGTCACAGTAGCTTATATCTAAGGCGGCATGACTCGATGCAGCACTGAATGACCTAGCCACAAACTCATTGCCAACTCAACAGTAAGGAGAAAATTGGTATCTTGATCAAGACTAGTATATATTTGCAGAGGAGTTTATGATATTATCGAGAAAAAAAAATTCCAGATAAATTTGATGGAAAGCGATCTTAAGATGCTAAAGAAGGTTTTGGGCGGATTGATGGGTATTGCCTAAAATATGTAGAAAATATGTATAAACATTTAGGTAGAGTGTGCATTATTACAATATTTATTGTGCTGAACTAAAGTATATTTGGTTGGGTAGGGTTCCGGAAAGGATTTTGAAGTTAAGGTTTAGGAGCAATATAGGTTTAGAAAGGCTACAGAGAGAAGGATTTTTGCCAGGCCAGCCAGCAGCTAGCATTGATGGAATAGAACCTCATAATCTATTTATTTTACCCAGTCCCCTCACCCTTCTATTCACAACACAGACCTACTGGGGAGCATCTTGACACCTTGATATCTTGGAGAATATACCTGTTCCACAAGGCCAGCCAGCAGGCTAGCATTTGGGGTTTGGGGGTGAACTGTATCAATGGAATTGAAAGTGTTTGTCAGAAGGCGAAGACGGAGTGACGGAAATAAATAAATAAATAATAATAATAAAGTCCAAGAGTAAATCCATCTGGAAGTAAACATTTCCCAGTTTTCAGGCTTATAAGAGTTTTTTTTAACATGTTACCAAACCCACAACAGTAACATCAGTCTGTCTATGCAGTAAAGCCTGCTTGTTATACTCACTGTGGAACCTAAGGGGTTAATCCTCCGTACTGTGTAGAAAGGCTGCTTGATACTGTCTTCTCTGATCCTCCCCTTCTTCTACTGTCCCCAATCCATCTAATGATAGTACAGAGCTCTAGGAGTCACTCTGCACATGCTAAGTCTAGTGTATATTGCTAGAATTTTTTTTTCGTCTTTGAGATGGTGCATGTGATCGGCACAGGGCCAATCAGCATTGTCCAGACAGAAAGTCAGGGGTTATGCAACCTCATAGCACAGTCAGGGCAGAATGAAAACTCCTCCTACAAGCTTTAACCAGTGCTGAGTTGGACACTGACAGAAGTCACAAGACTGCTACATACTGCTGATGAGAAAAAGTATTTAATCTTTTATATTTACTAAAATAATTGCATTTTCCATGTTGTGTGTAATGCAGGAGACCAGATATAGTGAATGCAGGGTCCTTGGTTTAGTAACACTTTAAGTGTAATGTGGTGTTTTGACGTGGGGCCAAAGGAGATCTTGCATTTGGGTGCAGAGGAACCTCCTTTAAAGGGAATCTGTAAAGAATGGAATATGGGAGCTACCATTGCCAATCTCAAATTACCTGAGCCTGACATGTGCTTCCCTCTCAACCGCTTGACCTCTCAACCAGCAGCTCCTAACCCCGTAGGGAAGAAGCCAGATGCAAAGCAATATACTTTCACTCCGGCTCAATAAATAGTCTAGGGGATGTCTTTTGTACTATTATTGCTGAAGAAACTCGAAGAGGGTGTAAGGTTAGATGGGTTACTCCAGAAACACTGAACAATAGTAGAAGGAAACTCTTCTCTTAATAGTCTTTATACATGAGCAAAGAAAAATTGCCAGAACTGAGTCCTCGAGAAAGCTATCACAGACACTTTCACCCAAAGGAAAGTAACCCACAGTCACTAGGACCCTGTACTCAGGTCAGTACTCACAATGTTACAGGATCACCAGATGCTTCCTTCCAGTACCCACTGGACACACTTCAGTGTAGGAGAGGTTAATGCTCACAATGCCACAGGACAGCTAAACACCTTCTTCCAAAATTCACTAGACACTTTCTAGAGCTCTCTGAGCTAGCACTCTCTAGATCAGGGCCTTAGGTGATATCCCTTGATTAGCTCCATAAAGAATGTTAGACATAGTCCCCCCAGCTATGCCACAGCTGGGACCTTCAGGCTGGGAACTCCTCCTGCAGAACTAGATCCAGGATTTAGGCCCAGGGTTGCTCAAGCCTCAGACTATTTATGAGCTTTACAGCCACCTACTGGATAGACCTCCCCTGGAATTGGCTGAAGCTCCATAAAAATTTAGACTGCCAACCTACTATGATTCTATAATCCTCTATACTGCAGGGGGGAACAATGAAACAACAGGCTGTGAAGTACAGAACACTCCAAAACAATCAACATTGATTACAAAGCAGTAAAAAAAAAACTAAATTTGCCTAATATCCTGGCAACCTAACAAAGAAGGTGCTACACAGATAATGAAAGATGTTGTGTGAGATACTACGAGAGACTGTGACTAATGGCTGGATCTAGGGGGGTGCTGAGGTGGGATATGCCCCCCACGATTTTAGTTGTGCCCCACCAAAGCCAACCCACCCCTCCACCCCATATGCTCTGCTACTCTGCGACTATGTTGCCCTAATATGTCACTATACTGCCCTAATATAATACTATGCTGCACTTATCTGATACTATGTTGCCCTAATCTGTCACTATACTGCCCTAATATGATACGATACTGCCTTAATATGATACTATACTGCCTTAATATGATACTATGCTGCCCTTATCTGATACTATGTTGCCCTAATCTGTCACTATACTGCCCTAATATGATACTATACTGCCCTAGTCTGTCACTATGTTGCCCTAATCTGTCACTATACTGCTCTAATATTATACTATACTGCCCTAATCTGACATTATGATACTATAATGTGTCATTATACTGCCAAATTCTGTCTCTATACTGCCCTAATATGACACTATGCTGCCCTTATATGTCACTATACTGCCATAATCTGACATTATACTTCCCTAATCTGACACTATACCATTCGAATCTGATACTATACTGCCTTAGTCTGACACTATACTGCCCTAATCTGACACTATACTAGCCTAATCTGATACTTTACTGCCCTAGCCTGACTGATCTCAGCAATCTGTGTGAGGACAGAGTAGGAGGAGCTCTGCTGCCTGTTCCCAGGCTGTGTGCAGTGCAGGGATGGGAGTAGGAGCTCTGCTGAGTGCCCTGCAGTTACCCCTGTAACCTGCCCTAGCAAACGTGACCTCTGTCCTTTGCCCTGCCAGCAGTGAACCCTGTCCTCTGCCCTGCTAGTTGTGACCGCATGTCATCCGCCCTGCTGACCCCTGGACTCAGTTCTGCTGTCCCCTATCCTCAGCTCTGCTGACCCCTGTGCAATACCTCGCTGACCCCTGTACACTGCCCTACAAACTAATGGCCTCTGTACACTGCCCTACAAACTAATGGCCTCTGTACACTGCCCTACAAACTAATGGCCTCTGTACACTGCCCTACACACAGTTGACCCTATCCTCTGCCCTGCTGACCCCCTGCACACTGTCCTACAAACTAATGGTCTCTGTGCACTACCCTACAAACTAATGGTCTCTGTGCACTGCCCTACAAACTAATGGCCTCTGTACACTGCCCTACAAACTTATGGCCTCTGTACATTGCCCTACAAACTAATGTCCTCTGTACACTGCCCTACAAACTAATGGCCCCTGTACACTGCCCTACAAACTAATGGCCCCTGTACACTGCCCTACAAACTAATGTCCTCTGTACACTGCCCTACAAACTAATGTCCTCTGTACACTGCCCTACAAACTAATGGCCTCTGTACACTGCCCTACACACAGTGGACCCTATCCTCTGCCCTGCTGACCCCCTGTACACTGCCCTGCTGACCTTCCATCCTCTGCACCCTGACATTTTTTTATTTTACTCCCACATCAGACAGGCTTGATCCGGCCCTGCTATGATTTCTGACCCCTGATACACAGTAGGTGTCAGGCTTGGACAAAGTAAGTAAAGCTAAATAAAGACCACAAACTATCCAGTCACATCTGAATGGAATGTACATATTGTATCGATATATTACATACTTTTAAGAATACCACCTGGCTAGCATTTTACTTGCAAACAATATTATTAATAGAAAAGATTTCATAAGGCTGGTATTTTGTTTCAGAAAAGGTTGCAATCTTACCCGCATTCGGCTGGCATTTTACAAGTGCACTTAGATTCCTGGACTTTTTCCCATGGCTTGCATTTTGTTACTTCTGTTTTTCGGGTGACTGCAGGAGTAGAAATAAAATGCTATATAAAAGTTACCAACAAATGCAACCTTGTTTTATTTCTTTTATGTCTTTATATTTGTCTTAACATTTATATGCAGGTCAAGCTATCCAGGAAAAGTGACAATGACAGGTGTTGAGAAAAATTAGAACACTGCCAGGGGTGCTTAAATCAGTCACCTTTTATTCACCTGCTTTACATTGCTGCAATGGCTCCAGCACCCCTAGCAGTGTTATAGCTTATCCCAGATCCTGTCACTTTTTTGTATTCACTGATATATTGTTAGAATTATGGTATAGAAGACTATTCTCAGCTTGAGCAGTCTGCTCACTTAAAGGAAGAATACACTCAGCAGCCACTTTATTAGGTACATCTGTTCAATTGCTTAGTAACACAAATTGATAATCAGCCAATCACATGGCAGCAACTCAATGCATTTAGGCATCTAGATGTGGTGAAGATGACTTGCTGAATTTCAAACCGAGCATCAGAATGGGGAAAAAAGGGGATTTAAGTAACTTTGAATGTGACATGGCTGTTGGTTCCAGACAGGCTGGTCTGAGTATTTCAAAAACTGCCGGTCTACTGGGATTTTCATGCACAATTATCTCTAGAGTTTACAGAGAATGGTCCAAAAAAGAGAAAATATCCAGTGAGCGGCAGTTATGTGGATGAAAATGCCTTGTTGATGTCAGTGGTCAGAGGAAATTGGGCAGACTGGCTGCTGTGACATTCAGATGGTAAGGTCAGAATTTGGCGTAAACAACATGAAAGCATGGATCCATCCTGCCTTGTATCAATGGTTCAGGCTGGTGGGGGTGTAATGGTGTGGGTGAGATTTTCCTGGCACTAGCAAGGTGTATCTAATAAAGTGGCTGGTGAGTGTATAAATACTGGGGTGGGATTGAGCTGAAACTATAAAAAGCAGCTTTAACCACTTCCCGACCGGCCGTTGTATATAATCGGCCGAACGGTGGCACTGCAGGGTTGGGTGGCCATTTATAAACGGCCTCCCCGCACCCTGCTTGTGCACGCTCCCCAGGAGTGCGCAGCACCATGATCCGGTGCCCACTGTGTCCTCCGGACACAGTGAAACTCCGATCATCGGACGGGACCTCTGTACGAGGTCCCGATCATGTGATCACTGATTGGCCAATCAGTGATCACATGCAAAGTAGTAAGCAAGATGTTACTTGTGACATAATTGCTTACTACGTGTGAAATCTGTGAATGATCACAGAGGTCACATGGTACAAGGCTATTCACAACAGCCTTGTACCATGTGACAAGCTTTGACCAATCACAGCTCACTCAGTAGTTCTCAATGGATGCAAGAATGCAGACAGAGAGAAAGAGAAATGATTGCTTTTACATCCTATATGGGTGTAAAAGCAATCAGTGTAAAAAAAAAAAATCTTCATCACCCCCCAAAAGTAGTACAGTGTCATCGTGGTGACACTGTGCTGCTAGGGTGACAGTATGTAAAAAAAATAAATAATATTATAAAAAAAAATAAAAATGTAAAACAAAATGTTTAAAAATTATAATTTTTGGTTATAAACTAATTTGACTTATTTTGTTTTTTACTAAAAAGATAACAAAATAAATTTTGGCCAAGATTTATGATGAAATATTATTATTTATTTGCAAAATTTTATAAGAAAAACACTTTTTTTCAAAATTTTTGGACATTTTCTTTTACATAGCAAAAAAAATAAAAATCCCAGCAGTGAATAAATACCACCAAAATAAAGTTTTACCTGTCTAAAAAAAATGGTAAAAAATGCATATGGGTACAGCGTTGCATGACCACACAATTGTCATTCAAAGTGTGATAGCGCTGAAAACTGAAAATTGCCCTGGACAGGAAGGGGGTAAAAGTGTCCGGACTGGAAGTGGTTAATAGGTAACTGGACAAATGTACAGGTAAGCTAAAAAAAAATGCCTTGATCTTAAATTTGGCCTCCCACATGTGATTTTTTTAATATAGTAAAATAAAGAAAGAGACCCCCGCCTCACACAATCCCTTCTGTTCCCCATTTTTTATTATTCCTTATTACGATAAGAATGGCCAGATATTATATATATAATGGATGCAAATGGATGCATCCATTATATGATATGGAAGCTGTAATTGTAATATTACTTTTGGGTGGCCTGACTCATTAAGGGCTCGTTTACAGCCCCATTTAGGATGAATGGGGGGGATGATTTTTGCCATGTTGTGATGCAAAATAATCACAGCCGCAGCATGTGCACAGCATGTGTACATCCCCTCCTGCTGCTATTGCAGTTTCTGGGGAGAGGTTGGGGGCAGTAAAAAGCAGCTACACAACGCGTTTTTACTACCCCTAACTGCAAGTGTAAACCTAGCCTTACAGGATAAGTTCACCTATTGGAGCATGTTACATGTTACACTCATATTTAGGATGCAATGTGAACCAGGTCTGCAACCCCCCCAAAAAAAAAAATTCACCCCTTCCCTGGTGACTGCAGATGGTTGATCCTCTCGCCGCACCTGCTGTCACTTTTAAAAAACATTGCCTCGCTCACACAGCCACATCACTGACGTGCGCCCTTGCAGTTCATTGACACTTCCTTCAGCTTTGTAACTGTCTGGCCATATGGAGGGAAGTTGGAGAGAGTGTCTGCAGGAGCCTGACATTGTACCTGCAATATATTGTTCATGGGTGCAATGCTCCGCAGGCTCATCAAAAAAAAATGCACATTTTTTTTTTCCTGCATGGGCATTTTTTTTCCTGCATGGGCTTCCTTTTTTCTTTCATCTAGAAGAGGGGAGGAGGGGCTTTCTCAGCTAAGCACACCCACCTGCCTGCATGCCTGAGCTAAGGGAAGATGGATTCCAGGAAAAAAAACTACACAAATCATCTGCCTTTACTCAAGATGACTGCGGCTAGAAATGCTGGTGGGTGTTTTTTAAAGCGATTTAGCTACAAAATAAACCAGACATGGATGGATGGGTGGGTTTACTTGTAGGTGATCTCTGTGGTTAAACTCTATGTATTTTCTCTATAATACAGTTCCTGTTTCCTGTTAGCAGAGAAGCAAGCAGATAAACACATGTGTCTTTCCACTGTCTGTTCTGTAAAGCTATATACAGAATCTCTAACATAACCTTTCCCCACTCTCTACAAAATTAGGAAAAAAATATTTTTGGTGGACATACACTTTAACTCTCAGGTCTGTACAACTTCTAAGACAATTAAGGGGATGACCCACTCCTACTTCCGGATTTCAATTTTTTTTCACAATGCAAATAGTGGGGTAGGACTACTCCTACAATACCAGGAGAGTGGTAACAGAACTGGATATCAAGGATGCTAGGAAATGTCCCAGCTCACTAAACAAGACCAGCATTATTACTATTGAATGAAGTGACCAACTGAAGTCCCATTGGAATGGTTTACCTTATTACATTTCCATATTACCACTCTTCAAAGTTTGTTCACTAGCAAAACTTTATCTGACCGTGAAGCTAAAATTTAGACTAATAAGGAACGTCAGGCCAAATTTTTCTAATTGTATCTTGCATCACACTTCACCTTTTCTTGTGCAATGGATGTCTGTTATATCAGGATTCCAGGTCAGGCTTGAACTGCATGAAGAAATCTCTGGACCTTCTAAATTCAGGTCTTGTTGGCATGAGAGTTTTATTTTATCTCCAACCTGGTAGGAATCCTTCTCCGGGGCAACCGTGATGCCACTTGGGAGCTGAGGCAAAGAACACAGAAGTCCTGCAAAAATGTTTTAAATAAAGTTAAAGTTGAAAATGGTATGGACAGATATAAGAAGGCCCCTAAAGTGTATCTATGGTCAGAATATCAAATCATATTTTTATTTCAAGATTGTATTTCAATTATTTCTAGCCTACGCCTATTAATCTGAACCATCTTGAAATTTGTAAACTTACTTTGTGACGATCCCCACATATTTCCTCCCCTGAATTCTGTGACATGTAGTCACTATGTCCTGTGAGTAGGCACTGCTGTGTCATACATTTCACAGAGCCTGCCTTCTGAACTACAGAGGTGCTGAGAGGAGGAGTTTCAGGAGGCAGAGTCAGTACAGGATTCACTGCTTGTAGGCAGCAAGGTACCATGGTATTTTTATTCCCTAGAAATCCATATTAAACAACAAAGGAGAAGATGCAAACCTTGCAGAGAATCCAGGAAGTTACTGAAAGAGACGGTCAGCAGACAGGCAGAATTCACAACATGAAACTAGATTTTTCAAGTGTGCTTGTGGGTATGGTCACCTCGCCCTGCATGTGGGGGTACCTTTGCTCAGGCGTGGCTGTGTTCATGTGAAGGTCAAACATTATGGCAGTACTCCGACTTAGAGACAGGCCCGTACATGGTGTACAGTTGAGTCCCTCTGTAAAACATGCTGCCCTGCATCACTAAACACCTTCCTTGTTGTATGTTGCATTTAGGAGGGACACTGCTGAGCCTGTGCCCTCTCCACCCATCTAGCGTACCTCGGTCATCTCACTCTCCCATCGTGCACCTACCACAGACCTAATGCATGCACTTACTTAACCAACTGCTAGCGAGGGAGCCAAAACACTGACCCCTTACTATCAGAGGACCCGCCGCCATGCCAGATACCATGCTTCTGGATATTCTGCTATTCACATTCCATCAGTCCTTGGATATCCATGGCAAGTATTCTCCTGCTCCAACACCTCTGCTGAGTTAATCCTTCGTAGTGGCCATGCTTCTGTACCCCACATGTGCTTTATGGGCCTTGTACTTTCATGTTCCAGAAACCATCATGCACTCTTTTAAGTAACTTTAGACCAGGCTTAAAACATTTTAGGGGGGAGGGACCAGACCATGGTCCTGTGAGCAGCATGAACTCCAGGCGCCTGCCATTCACTAGAGATGGCTAGTTCCTGACCACCCAGAGTTTACCTGAGGGAGGACCTGGCTGGCCGCGGTGCCTTGGCAGTTAGACGGTCCTTGTTGTGGCCTTGCGGAGGTGGGAGACCCTGCTGGAGTTGGGCCCCTGGTGCGACTGTATGGCCAGTGGTCGGCGGTGGCTGTGAGGTGCACAGGAGTCCCAAGATCTCGGCAAGTGGGGAGCAGGAGGTGGCGGCTGGACGTGCCCAGGTGACAGATGACTGCCCATGTGACAGGGAAGTCTTAAAGTTCCAGGAGAGCAGGAGGCTCTGCTCTTGCTCTCCTGGAGAGGAGACAGGGCTCTGGTGGGATCCCACCCTGTGCTGGGACACTAACTTCAGAAGACCCAGCAACACCCCAGATCTTTGCCAATGCATAGAGTCCCCCCACAGGTGTTTCTGGAAGCTTGGCTTGGAGGCCACAGCTGGAGCCAAAGTGTGAACAGGGACTGAAGGGTCCTGAATGGTCGGTTTGGAGGGTGATGGTGAATTGCCGTGGCCAACAGCAGGACATTTAAGTTTCTGTTGATGTGATGCATGTTTGATAAATCAAAACATACCTGAACAGTGGGAGGACTATATTGCAAGGTGTTCTCTTATGTTGCTGGAACTGTTTAACTTATTCTGTCCCCTAAAGAAACAGAATAGGAGGTGGTGAAAATCACTAGAAGAGAAGGGACTTTTCTTGGGGACGATAAATTTGTATTTTAACAGATAAATTTGTGCTGGGACGCTCAGGCGGCCATCTATTTGACAGCTACTGGAAGCTTTTGATAATAGAAAAGTAACAGGAGAGTCGAACAGAAATGAAGAGTAAATCACCTAAAGGAGGGGGGTCAAAACCCCCCAATCGAATGCAAATGCCAGTACAATTAAAAAATACATGCCCTCTCAGGAGAAATGTCTGGAGAAGCGAACCCGGGAAAAACAACAAGGAACTAGAAAATTTGACGGAGATCAATCTAGATTGTCATCTGGGTCCTGGGAAGGAAACCAGACCACCAAATCAATAAGTTTGGACAGTGTCATGGAACAACAAGGAGCTATGTCACAAATACCTACAAAAACTGAGATGGCGGAAATGTTTGCGAAACTGGAGATGTTTATTAAAAATGAGAAAGGGATACTACGCAATGATTTGGGTCGGATACTAAGGTGAAGAAGTAGAGGGGAGAATGGAGACTCACTCTCAATTAATCAATAAATTAGAAGCACAGGTGGAGGAGATGCGCAGAGAAAAGAGAAAGCTCTCATTTAAATTGGAAGACCAAGAGAACCACGACAGAAGAAACAATCTAAGGATCCAGGATCTACCAGGAGAAGAACAGGGAGAGGATCTACGGGAGAAAATAAAGAGAGTGTGTAATCCAATAATGGGAAGATCAGTGACAGAAAATCTGAAAATTGAGAGAGTACATAGGATCAAACGGCCACAAGGAGTGTCTGCGGAAAGCCTCAGAGATGTGATAGTTTAGTTCCATCACTATGAAGACAGAGAAAGAATATGGAAAAGTTTGCGTGATACTACTGAAATAAAATATAACGAGACAAAGTTGCATATTTTTGCTGACATTGCTCCAGAGACACTGGCTAGAAGAAGATTGCTGAAACTGGTGTTGGAACATATGAGGGAGAAAAAAGTTTGATATAACTGGGGCTTTCCAGCATGCGTGATAAGATGGAAAGACAGAAAATCGACAAGGCTGAGGTTCCCAGATTATCTCAGTGATTTTTGTGAGAAATTAGACTTAGAGAAAATAGACCTTGAAGGGTGGTCAGAGAGGCCTAAAGAGAGGCGTGGGGTGGATAGGGGAGGACAGGGGGGAAGGGTTGGAGATAAAAGTAGTCTGGGGATGGGAGAGGAGGAGAATCCCTAGGTGCCACCCGGAGCTGGGTATATCCTGTTTTTTTGTTTGTTTTTTTTCTCTCTCTCTCTCCGCCACCCCCCAGTCCTCTCCCGGCAGCACCATGGTTCCTTCGCCCTTTGTCCCTTCCTCCTCAGTGGGAGGGAGTGAGGGGTAGAGAGAACTTTGATTTGGCCAGTTGCCTGGAAGCCAAACATGCTGTTAAACTCCAATCAGACTAATGATATGATTTAGGGATTGGAGTGGGTGTGCGTGTTTTGAGTCTCACCCAAATTAGGAACATCGTATTCAAGACTAGATTATATAATGATGGAGCATAGACAACTGGAGTTGTTGGTTAACTCCAACATAAAGGTTATGTACATCTCTGATCATGCTCCTGACACAATGAGACTATGTGTAGGAGGAGACAAGGATAAAATAACTATGTGGAGATTAAATGAGATGCTTATACAAGATCCTGAAATAGAGAAAAGGCTAAGGCAGGAAATTGAGCAATTTGTTGAGCTCAATGAGACAGAGGAGGTTTCGGTGGCCACAATCTGGGAGGCACATAAAGCATATATCAGGGGAATATTGATTTCGATAGGGGCAGAAAAAAAGAAAGAATGGGGGGAAAAATAACAAATCCTATGGAACAGGAGTTGAGAAGGATACTTAATAGGGTCTCAAAAGAAAGATATCAGTGGGGTAATAGACCCATAAAATACCTTATGAGGAGGGTAAAGGAAAAGAAATCTAAAAACTTCATAGAAAAAAATAAAGATGATAAAGGAGAAATGGTGTACACCACCACTGATATTGCTAGTAGCTTCCAAAAATATTATAGCAGGCTGTATGAAGAGAAATAGGCAGAAATACTTAAATGAGATGGAGATTCCAAGAATAGCAGTAGAAAATTTAGTAGCCCTAGAGAGAACTATTACCCTGAAGGAAATCACCTTGGCCCTAAAGAATACGGCCGCAGGAAAGAGCCCTGGTCCGGAAGGATATACTGCAGGCTATTTTAAAAAAATTTGAGATCTCCTGGTCCCTAAAATGTGTGGTTATATGAATGCAATAGGAAAGGGGCTGGAAATCAGGGAAATATCACTGCAAACATATATAACTATCATACTTAAAGAAGGGAAGGATAGCTCACAGTGTGCTAGTTATAGGCCCATATCCTTACTAAACATTGATACAAAATTGTATGCTTAAGGAATGGGCAATTAGACTGAAGCAGCTAATGCTGGAGTGGATACATCTGGATCAGGCAGGATTCATCCCTGGGAGAGAAGGAAGGGACAATGGCCTGAGATCATTGCTCCTCTTACAAAGAGTAAAGAGAGAGAAACAGCCAACAATATTCCTGTGGATGGACACTGAAAAGGCTTTTTTTTTCATTTAAATCTTTTATTAAATTTTTTCAATAGAATCCCCGGGAGAGAAGGAAGGGACAATGGCCTGAGATCATTGCTCCTCTTACAAAGAGTAAAGAGAGAAACAGCCAACAATATTCCTGTGGATTGACACTGAAAAGGCATTTTTTTCTATTTAAATCTTTTATTACATTTTTTCAATACAAGAAAAAGGAAAACTCAACAATATAACATTATCATCCAAAAGACAGACTTTTCAACTGAATTCCCCCCCACCCACCCCTCAACTTATCCCAGTCCATATAACTCTTCCCATTTCTTTCCATCATTTCAATCCATATCTATATCCCTTCTCTTTGATAATCTCTTCCTACAGTTCCTCTTCTTTCCATTCTTTCTTTCTCTCCAGCCCATCTTTTCCTGTTCCATTCAATTGTCCTACCTCAGATCCCCTGGGACTCCCACTACTTCCATATATTTTTCAGATTTCTTGAAGTCATACCATCTACTCCATTCCTCTCTAAATTTCTCCATTTTATCATCATCTATATGGTATAACTATAGCAAAAAATGGTGAAGCGCTATGCAAATGCAACAATTCAGTGTATATACACACAAATATAGGTGAATATACATTAATAAGCAATAATTAAAATGTGAGACTCCAATCTTTTAAATAATATAGAGTGACATGTGCTTAAAACAGCAACACACTGTGCAAAAACAAGTGCCTGGTCTGCCAATAAAAATATAAACACACCATGTTAAATGAAATATATACCCAAAATAGATATATATACATAAATAATATTAACGTGAGACTCCAATCCTTGAAATAATACAAAGTGACCCGTGCTTAAAACCAGCAACACACTGTGTAAAAAATGCCTGGTCTGCTAAACAATATGTATCCTGAGGAAGCCACGTGTCCTATCGTGGTGTAACGCGTAGAGAGCATGTGCGGTGACACGCTTCCGGTTTCAGCGGTGATGCACTTCCGGCTTTGATGCCATCTTGCTACACCCGAGTCCCCTAGTACACCCATAGCACATGGGAAACTGCTGTACTAATAGGATTTTAATGTGAGTGTCCATTTATTTGGCGTTTTTTCATTAATAAAGCGGTATTACACTATGGAGGTCTTACTCTTTACCCCTGTCATGCATGCCTGAGCCTATTGTGTGAAAGGGATATTTGATGCGCTGAGCTATAATCGGAGCACGATTGGAGTCAGTGGAGCCATAGTGTGGGAAGCCGTCTGGTTTGAGGATTACCCAAGGTGTTGTGGCCCTTAAGGGTCGATGTTAGGAGGTGAGGAGGCACTTTAGCCACTGTGGGATAAGTCACAAAGAGTGTCACTGAGAGCACTTATAGTGTACACTGAAGATTGAAGCACTTTTTGTTGGACTGGTCACTATCGATGTTTACACTGAACGATTTTATTCAATTGTCGTTTATAATTTTTTTCTATTTGTGTTGTTGCACCTATCACTTGATATATTAATAATGGATATCTCATTTTTGGTATATATTTCACTCTACCTGGTGTGTATACATATTGTTTAGCAGACCAGGCATTTTTTACACAGTGTGTTGCTGTTTTTAAGCACGGGTCACTTTGTATTATTTCAAGGATTAGAGTCTCACGTTAATATTATTTATGTACAGTCATGGCCGAAATTGTTGGCACCCTTGATATTTTTCCTGAAAATCAAGTATTTCACACAAAAAAGGTATTGCATTAACACATGTTTTGCTATACACATGTTTATTCCCTTTGTATGTATTGGAACAAATATAAAACAGAGGCAGAAAAGCAAATATGACATAATGTCACACAAAACCCCAAAAATGGGCTGGACAAAAGTATTGGCACCCTTAACTTAATATTTGGTTGCACACCCTTTGGAAAACATAACTGAAATCAGTCGCTTCCTATAACCATCAATAAGCTTCTGACACCTCTCACCCGGAATTTTGGACCACTCTTCCTTTGCAAACAGCTCCAGGTCTCTCTTATTGGAAGGACACCTTTTCCCAACAGCAATTTTAAGATCTCTCCACAGGTGTTCAATGGGATTTAGATCTGGGCTCATTGCTGGCCACTTCAGAACTCTCCAGCGCTTCTTTGCCATCCATTTCTGAGTGCTTTTTGACGTATGTTTGGGGTCATTGTCCTGCTGGAAGACCCAGGATCTTGGACGCAAACCCAGCTTTCTGACACTGGGCCCTACAGTGCGACCCAAAATCCTTTGGTAATCCTCAGATTTCATGATGCCTTGCACACAGTCAAGGCACCCAGTGCCAGAGGCAGCAAAACAACCCCAAAACATCATTGAACCTCCACCATATTTTACCGTAGGTACTGTGTTTTGTTCTTTGTAGGCCTCATTCCGTTTTTGGTAAACAGTAGAATGATGTGCTTTACCGAAAAGCTCTATCTTGGTCTCATCTGTCCACAAGACGTTTTCCCAGAAGGCTTTTGGCTTACTCAAGTACATTTTGGCAAACTGTAGTCTTGCTTTTTTATGTCTCTGTGTCAGCAGTGGGGTCCTCCTGGGTCTCCTGCCATAGCGTTTCATTTCATTTAAATGTCGACGGATAGTTCGCGCTGACACTGATGCTCCCTGAGCCTGCAGGACAGCTTGAATGTCTTTGGAACATGTTTGGGGCTGCTTATCCACCATCCGGACTATTCTGCGTTGCAATCTTTCATCAATTTTCCTCATCCGTCCACGACCAGGGAGATTAGCTACAGTGCCATGGGTTGCAAACTTCTTGATAATGTTGCGCACTGTGGACAAAGGCAAATCTAGTTCTCTGGAGATGGACTTGTAACCTTGAGATTGTTGATATTTTGCCACAATTTTGGTTCTCAGGTCCTCAGACAGTTCTCGTCTCCTCTTTCTGTTGTCCATGCTTAGTGTGGCACAGACAGACACACAATGCAAAGGTTAAGTGAACGTCTCTCCTTTTTATCTGCTTTCAGGTGTGATTTCTATATTGCCCACACCTGTTACTTGCCCCAGGTGAGTTTACAGGAGCATCACATGCTTGTAACATTCTTATTTATCCGCAGTTGTGAAAGGGTGCCAATACTTTTGTCCAGCCCATTTTTGGAGGTTTGTGTGACATTATGTCGAATTTGCTTTCTTTCCTCCCTTTTTTTGTTTTGTCCCAATACACACAAAGGGAATAAACATGTGTATAGCAAAACATGTGTTAATGCAATACGTTTCGTGAGAAATACATGATTTCCTGGAGAAATATCAAGGGTGCCAACAATTTCGGCCATGACTGTATATATATGTATTTTGGGTATATAGTTCATTTAACCTGGTGTGTTTATATTTTTATTGGCAGACCAGGCACTTGTTTTTGCACAGTATATTGCTGTTTTAAGCACATGTCACTCTATATTATTTAAGATTGGAGTCTCACGTTTTAATTATTGCTTATTAATGTATATTTATTCACCTATATTTTTGTGTATATACACTGATTTGTTGCATTTGCATAGCGCTTCACCATTTTTTGCTATAATTTACACATCCTGAGGTATAGGGAATTGGTGATAGGAGCTGGCTATTTATTAGGTAATTTCATAGTTGAGCGCAGGAGGATATTTCAATTTTATATGGTATAACTCCTCCATCTCCATATTCAACCCGGTCTATCCAGTCCCTCATTGTTGGAGACTCCTGTACCTGCTAGAATTTGGGAATAAGTACCTTAGCCACGTTAATCAGATGGTGTAATACACTATTTTTATACTGTTTCACTGATAACTCTGACCTATAAAATAAACACACCCACGGATATTTCTGTATTGTAATCTCCATTATCTCTTGTATAAACTGGATTTTTGTTCCCTTAGATCCACATCCCCTCCAACATAGCGGTGAGCAGTGGCATACCGAGGCAGGTGCGGGGGGTGCGGCCCGAACCGGGTGACACCTACCGCACGACGTAACACCGGACCCGCTCCACGAAAAGGTAAGTTGTAAAGCAAGCCGACGATCTGTGGATTTGGGAGCATAATGGATCGGACTCTGATCCATTATGCTCAATCCACAGATCCAAACCATCCTGTGGGGATTGTCGGCATGCAACCTATACGAGGTGACACCGGACCCACTCCACGAAAAGGTACGTTGCACAGAAGCCGACAATCCCCGTAGAATGTATCGGATCTGCGGATTGGGGAGCATAATGGATCGGAGTCCGATCCATTATGCTCAATCCGCAGGTCCGATCCATTCTGCGGGGATCGTCGAAGGGGGTGTTACCAGGTGTTATCGCAATGGGTGACACCAACCCTAGGGACGCCCCTGGCGGTGAGACTTCTAATAGCTGTCTATGTGCAACACTCAGTGTCAAATACCATCTCGTTAAACATTTATAATTCATTTCAACTGTGTTCATGTTCATCACCCCATGTGTTAGTTTAAACATTTTATTTTTCTGTTGTTCACTCATTTTTGTTCCCAGTTCCCTTTCCCATTTCTCTAAGAATGATGGAGGACCCACCCCCTTCAATTCAATAAGAATCTTATATATCCTAGAAGTAACTTGTTTTGGAGCTATACTAGCACCCAACATTTTTTCAAAGGGGAGCATGTTCTCCGGCATCCTCAGTGGTTGATGCAACTTTGAAACAAAATGTCTTAATTGGCAGTATCTTAAATCATCTAATACAACAAATAACTCTTTTTTACTCTTTAAATTTTGTTCAAGTGTGCAGCTTCCCCTTAACTACTGTAACTCTTAACCGTGCGTATCCATCTTTAAACCAATTCCTCGAAATATTGTCTTTCCCTGGTGGGAAAAACTCATCTCATACTATTAACACCTCCTGTGTCAATGTGCTACTAGTCTCATCTATAATGCGAAACTCTCGTGGTATCCAAATAGCCTTCTCTAATCGTGCATTACTTAAAATAGTTATTTTAACCCAACTTTTCCCCTGTGAGTTAAATGTCCAATCTCCAACTCTTGACAGTATCATTGTTATATAATAATTCCTAATATTGGGCAGGTTTAATCCCCTTTTTTCGCTTTATTATTACACAAAAATTCATACCTAATTCTTGATTTCCTGAGACAAATCCAACTTTATCTAAATGTATCCATTCTGGCATCAACTCTTTTAACCTAGTAGCTAGCACTTTCGCAAACAGTTTTGTATCTGTTTAATAATGATATAGGTCTATAACTAGCGCATTGTGAACTATCCTTTCCTTGTTTTAAAAGAATTGTTATATACGCTTGCAGCGATTCTTCTCTTATTTCCATTCCCTCTCCTAAGGCATTCATATATGTACAGATTTTCGGGACAATTAATTCTTTAAATTTCTTATAATACCCCATGGTATACCCATCGGGTCCTGGGCTCTTCCCTCATGTTGTATTCTTTAGGGCCATATTCATTTCATCCTGGGAGATCGGTTGTTCTAGAGACGCTAATTTTTCTTCTGATATTTTTGACAGGTCTGCAGCCTCTAAATATTCCTACATTTTCCTCCTTTTTGCTTCCTCTATAACTTTCTGGTTCTTAGAACTCACATCATACAGCTTGCTATAATATTTTTGGAATGTTTTAGCAATATCGGTGGTGGAGTACACCAGTTCTCCTTTTTCATCTTTAATTTTTTCAATATAGTTCTTCGATTTCTTTTCCTTGAGTCTTTTCATCAGGTATTTTCCTGGCTTATTCCCCCACCTGTATCTTTTCTTTGAGACCCTAATAAAAATCTTCCTTGATTCCTTTTCCAATAGATCTTTTAGCTCTTCTCTTTTAACTCTAATCTTCGAATATACCTCTGTATCCAGTCTTTTTTTTATGTGCCTGTTCTAATCTATATAGCTCCTATATCACCTCCTTTATTTTTCTCTCGCGATCTTTCTTTTTTTTGGCCCCTGATATACGCCTTATGTGCCTCCCAAATTGTAGCTACAGAGACTTATTTGTTTCATTTAACAGAAAAAATTGTTCTATTTCCTCCCTTAATGTTCTTTCCACTTCAGGGTCCTGTATAAGCGTCTCGTTTAATCTCTACATAGCCCTTTTATTCCGTTTTCCTCCTACGTTCAGACTTGCCGTGACAAGAGCATGATCGAGATAGACTTATTGATTAAATCTAATATAGAGTTTATGTCTAATTGTCTATGTTTGATCATTATACAGTTGCAAGAAAAAGTATGTGAACCCCTTGGGATTACGTGGAGTTTTGCATGAATTGGGCATAAAATGTGCTCTGAACGTCATCTAAGTCACAACAATAGAAGAACACAGTCTGCTGAACATAATACTACACAAACATTAGATGTTGCCATAGTTTAATTGCACATAACATGTAAACATTCACAGTGCAGGGAGGAAAAAGTATGTGAGGCCCTAGCTTAATGACTTCTCCCAGAGCTAATTGGAGCCAGGAGTGAGCCAACCTTGACTCCAATCAGTGTGATGATATTGTATGTGTTGCTGACAGCTGTCCTGCCCTTAAAAAACACACACCTGTTTTGGGTTTACTGGTTTCAAGAAGCACTGTCTGATGTGAACCATGCCTCGCAGAAAAGAGCTCTCAGAAGACCTACGATCAAGAATTGTTGACTTGCATGAAGCTGGAAAGGGTTACAAAAGTATCTCCAAAAGCCTTGATGTTCATGTGTCCACGGTAAGACAGACTGTCTACAAATGGAGAAAGTTTAGCACTGTTGCTACTCTCCCTAGGCGTGGTCGTCCTGTAAAAATGACTGCAAGAGCACAGCGCAGAATGCTGCATGAGGTAAAGAAGAATCCCAGAGTGTCAGCTAAAGACCTACAGAAATCTCTGGCACATGCTAACATTTTTGTTGACACATCTACAATAAGGAAAACATTAAACAAGAATGGAGTACATGGGAGAACACCACGGAGGAAGCCATTGCTGTCCAAAAAGAATATTGCAGCACGTTTGAAGTTTGCAAAAGAGCACCTGGATGTTCCACAGCACTACTGGCAAACTATACTGTGGACAGATGAAACCAAGATTGAGTTGTTTGGGAAGAACACACAACACTATGTGTGGAGAAAAAAAGGCACAGCACACCAACATCAAAACCTCGTCCGCACTGTAAAACATGGCGGAGGGAGCATCATGGTTTGGGGCTGCTTTGCTGCCTCAGGGCCTGGACGGATTGTTGTCATTGATGGGAAAATGAATTCCAGAGTTTATCAAGACATTTTGCAGGAAAACGTACGACCATCTGTCCGCCAACTGAAGCTCCGCAGAGGATGGGTGATGCAACAGGACAATAACCCAAAGCATAAAAGTAATTCAACAAAACAATGGCTGCAACAGCACAGAATACGCCTTCTGGAGTGGCCCAGTCAGAGTCCTGACCTCAACCCGATTGAAATGCTGTGGCATGACCTTAAGAGAGCGATTCACACCAGACATCCCAAGAATATTGCTACACTGAAACAGTTTTGTGAAGAGGAGTGGTCCAAAATTACTCCAGATCATTGTGCAGGTCTGATCTGCAACTACAGGAAACGTTTGGTTGAGGTTATTGCTGCCAAAGGAAGGTCAACCAGTTATTAAGTCCAAAGGTTCACATACTTTTTCCTTCCTGCACTGTGAATGTTTACATGTTATGTGCAATTAAACCATGGTAACATCTAATGTTTGCATAGTATTATGTTCAGCAGACTGTGTTCTTCTATTGTTGTGACCTAGATGACGTTCAGAGCACATTTTATGCCCAATTCATGCAAAACTCCACGTAATCCCAAGGGGTTCACATACTTTTTCTTGCAACTGTATATTCCAACCTAGAATACGATCTATGTGCCTGGGAGAAGAAGGCATAATCTCTTTCTCTGGGATGTTCCACCCTCCATGTATCTAGCTGACTTTGATGTAGCATCTTTTTCAACAGTCTTAGTTTTTTGCCTCCTCCTCTTTGCGCATTCGAAGATGCATCCAACCATGGATTCAGACAAAAATTAAAATATCTTGCTGAGACAAGACTACCTCTCTTAAAACCCATAATTTTACCCAACACTCCATATAGAAATACTTCTGGATTTTGATTCAGACAATAAATATTAGCCAGCGTATAGTTTTGTCCCCACATTTTCCCTCTTAAACATAAGAACCAGCCCTCTGGATCCACCAGTTTCTCCTCCAGATCAAAACCCACGGTTTTTGAAAACCCGATCGCTACTCCTTTAGCCCTCTTTATTGGGGAGTCCGCGTAATACCAAGTTGGATAGTGCCTTGAGTATAATTTAACATTAGTATCATATGATAAATGTGTGTCTTGTAAAAACACTACATCAGCAGAAAGTTTGTAAATTTCCCTAAGTATCTTATGTTTTTTAGTAGGAGAATTTAAACCTTTCACATTATATGTCGTAAGATTAATCAGGCTCATAACTATCTCTTATTTCTCTTCTTCTTCTGCTCAGAGGAAGAAAGATATAGACTACTCAACTCACTTCTCTTTTTTCAACCTTTCGCTTTCACTTTCATTAGACCCTTCTGACCACCCCAAAATGTCCACATTCTGCAATTCTAATTTCTTGCAAAAATCACTAAGTTCTTCTTAGATGATTTCCCATCTTTCCACCCATCCAGACATGCCAGGAATCCCCAGTTGTATTGAATTCTCTTCTCCCTCATCTGGTCTAATAAAGGTTTCAATGATCTCCTTCTAGCTAATGTTTCAGATGCGATGTCTGTGAAAACTTGTATTTTTGTATATCCGTATTTTATTTCTGGGATCGCCCACAGTTTTTACCATATTCTTTCTCTGTCCTCATAATGATGGAATTGAACAATCATGAATCTTGGAATGTTTGATGTTACTCTTGGCGGGCATCTTAATCTATGTATTATTACGAATAGTGGATTGGACATATAATGCAGAAGGGAAAGGCTGGGTAAATATGGAAGGTATTTTGAGTAAGGCACAGTTAGGGAAGATTGTCTGGATACCAAATAAATTCTGTATATTGGATGTGAATGCTAGTCCATTGACAAAGAAAGTTTTTGTGTTTGGGATATAATATATAAGCAAAAGGGATGGAAATATAATTCAGCATTGACCCCCTTGTTGGGAACGGAGTACTTTCCCCCAGGGAAGGACAATATTTCTGGGAAATGGATTAAAGATAAAAATGCACGTTTGAAGCATATATTAAATTAGAGGAAATTGCACACTTTTCAAGATGTAAAGAAGAAAATAGATTTATATTTCACATTAGATGAGTGACGATACTATCAATTAGGTAATTTTGTTTCAAGGTTCCCACAACCACTGAGGACGCAGAAGGATCAGTATCCATTTGAAAGATTGTTGAATGTAAATATAGTTCCATATCTATAAGGATCTTATAGATCTTAGAGGTGACTTGTTTTGGAAGCAGCTGATCCTCCCTTGTTCTTGGAAAAATGGGAAAAGGAACAACAAAAGAATAAAATATTTAAACTATCACATGAAGTGATGAATATGAGCACAGTTGAAATGAATTACAAAGGTCTGGTGAGATGGTATATTACACTGAGTGTGGCACATAAACAGCAAGTAGATGTTTCACCTTTATGTTGGAGAGGTTGTGGGAATAAGTAAACCATGGCACATATATGGTGGGATTGCCCAAAAATACAGGACTACTGGAAATAATAAATACAATATATTCAGGAAATATGTAGGATCGCCATACAGAAAGACCCGTGGATGTGTTTATTTTATAATTTTGAGCCTTCAGTGAATCTGCATAAAAACAGTGTATTATATCATTTAGTCAGTGCGGCTAGGGGCTTGATTCCCAAGTTCTGGCAAGCTCCGGAGCCACCAAGAATAATTGATTGGATAAATAGAGTTGAAAATAATTATAGGATGGAGAAGTTATATCATATAGAGGAGGATAAAACAGAAAAATTGAGGAAAATGTGGAGTAGTTGGTTAGACTTTAAAACATCTAAAAGATATCCGGAACTGGTTGGAGTTTAGGTGGAAAAGTCTAGAGAGAGGTCGACGGAGTATCTGAAAGGGAGAGTAGAGGTGGGAGGGAAGGGATATAGACAGAGAAGCATGAGAGGAGATACATACTAGGCAATAGAACGTGGACAGGGGCAAATGGAGGAGGGAGGGGGATAGAGGATAAGGTGATGTAAAATGGAATTTATGTATATGTGAAGTGTTTGTGTATAAGGTTGGTTTTTTTTTGTACTGGAAAATGTAATATAAGATATAATTAAAGAAAAAAAAACATTTTAGAAACTTTACTGAAAACTCTTGTGGCAATGTCTATACAAATGAAATACAGTTCCAACCCTAACTCAATATGCTCAGGCTGCCCTGGCATACCTGAAAAGGTTTCTATCTGGAGTCATATCTGGTGTCCTCCAAAGCTGGCAGATTCCTCCTTAACTTCATTATCTTGTGGGACTACATGATGCAGCAGGTGATCTTCAGCATCCCGTGTGCAGATTCTCCCTCTGGGCCTGGCCTTCCCCCTATACGTAGAACCGGAAAGGAAGGCAGTACCCAAAAAGCCCAGGAAAAGAGTCTAGGACAATTAACCCCTTCCCAGACTGGGCAGACCTACTAACTCAATTACACACACACAATCCTCCTTGTAGGCACGTGCCTATGAGCTTATATTGGATTGTCAAATATAACTATTGTTTATATTGTTATTACAATGCTGGTGATATAAAATGAAAGTTTATGCTGTGCCCATAGAGCTCTTTTACGTTGTCCTAAATTTGGGGGGGATAATATTGATGTGACACTCTCTAGTGTACATAAGGATTTTTTGTACATATTTATAGGCTTGCTAGAAGCCTGGGTATGAGTCAGCCTGGGAGTCAGCGAGGTTACTTCAGGTTAGGCTGGAGGGCTCTGCAGGTCAGCTCCCTGATACCTCCCCTGCTCTAGAAACTTGGAGAAGTTTCTAGAAGCAGTGGACATGGGTGAGGAGGGGTTGATCTGCATACTTAGGGGAATCTGGCCAATCCCCAAGCAGGAGGCCTGGCATGGTTGCTAGGTAAGCCCTTAAATATAAGAGAGCCTGGTCAACAAGGGGAATCAGATAGAAGATGGAGTGAGGAAGTGCTGCTGGTTTGGAGCCTAGGAGGGGACCCCAGAGGAGGGGGGGGTCTGCCTACAGGCTGAAGCTGGACAGAAGAGCCTCAACTGTTCCACAGTCTACCAGGGAAAGACAACCTGTCAGCGGTGAAGGAGCCAGCCCAGCATAAGGCCTGAAAGCAGTTTCAACGTTTAAGCTACAGGAACAGGACAATGTGAGTACACCCCCTGGGCCAAAGAAGGAGGAGGGCGGTCAGGTGCAATACCCAACTAGTTCTCCCTGGGACAGCATTCTCTGTGTGTCTCTTGGAATCCCTTGCCCTGGGATACTCTGCAGACAGCCAGGTGTATGGGGAGATTCTGGAGATTCTGGGGTCTGAGGAGGTTCATTTAAGGGGACCAAGTGCTCCTTGTAAAGACTTTGTGCTAATCTGCCAGAAGGGAAGTGCCACTCCAGAAGCCTAGGATCCATTTTGTGCTGGATAGATTTTTGAGATGTTTGTCTTCCAAGTTGTTCAGTTTCATTGAGCATCCCATCTACCCCTAGACCCTATCTAAATTGTTAACCCCTAGAAAAACAACAAAAACCAAGCTCATGGACTGTTTACTGACTTTGGATGAAATGTGGAAAATGCTTCTTGCCTGGTTGTGCAGAGCTTAAAGGGACCCAAAAACTCAGCGGCCCTTAAGAGGGTAGCGCTACATTGACCACAAGTAAAAAATGGGAGAGATTGACTGGAATATAACATTAAATCATTTTTTTTTTTTTGCTATCTGTGTCCCATTCAGCAGATTTCCCCTCAATTCCTGCCTGTAGACATAACAAGAAGTAAAAACAAACCTCCCTATAGTAATGTGAATCTCCTATTTTTTAAATTTTTCTGTTCCTATTATGGTGACAACTCAAAATTTTATATTTTGCCACACTTCCATTCCCAGACAGTGGTCGCCATGAGGGTGAGGGAATTTCCCTAACAGGGACACAAACATCAACAGAAAACTAACAGATGGAATCCTCCACACGCTATAAAAAAATGCCTTTAGATATACTTAAAGGAATAATATACTTGCTAACATATTGCAATGTAAAGCCTACCCAATGCTAAGTTTTTCTTTTATTTTGGAGACAAGGGTAGAAGATGGAAGGGCTAGAACCTCTGACAGGCTTTTATTGCGGTCTGAGTCTGTACTGGAGAGATTCACCTTCTCTATTTGTCCTGGTGATCAATGTCACCATGACAGAAAGTGATAAAATTCCAAAATGTTATGGTTGCTCCCAGGATAGGAGGTGAGTGGAAATCTTCCATTGCGAACAACAGTTACAGAGACAATTATCCTATACAGGATTATTTATTTATTGCAAGTATTTATGTAGCACTGTCATTTTATGCAGCACTTTATATACTTTTCATTCATGTCAGTCCCTGCTCTTAAGGAGCTTACAAGGTCCCTACCTTACATACATACCCATACTAGGTGCCAATTCAGACAGTAGGTAACTAACCTACGGGCACCTAGGTGGATGTACTAACCACTGAGTCATTGTGTTGCCTCTTATTTTAACCCCTTTATGCTGGTCACACACAAATGTGCGGCCTCCCGGCATCTGGGCCTAGACGCCGGGCGGCTGCACATTTGCGTTCATGTAAGAAAAAACATATCTGCTGAGAGCGTGCTCCCTGCGCACTCCCAGCACACATGTCCGGTACTAACGGAAAGGTCCCGGTCTGCTCTTTTGATCGGGACCTTTCCCAATCATGTGACTGCCGTGGCGACGCGTCACGGCGATCACATGATCCCTAAACCATGCCCCACCCGCCCCGCCTCCCGGCGTCTGAAACTCTTAAAGGGCCGGGAGGCGCCAGCGGGAAGGGGTTAAGGAAATCTCCTTTGATTTCCTATGTCTCTGGATCCCCAATGGCACACAGACAGCAAAAGAAATTGTGTTTTAACCATTTCATATTCATCCCATAACTGAAAAAAAAGTGTTGACTTTGAAACAACTGTTTCCAGGTTTGTTTTTCTTAGGTTTCCTTGGCATAACTGATAGATCAGCAGCAGAAGTGGAATATAAGCATGGTAATGGGCACACGGAGTAAAGAACAGCCCCATTATGACTAACTTGCATCCAAAATTGCCAACCACTCATTGACATCTGAAGCATTGGTGTACTGAATGTGCAGGGAGTATCAAAAAGCCTGTAGTTGATATATGGCCATTATTCTGCAGGGTTCAGATCCCATATAATTTTCACTCTGCAGAACTGCGATATAAAGACTTGCTTATGCAGCTAAATGTTACCAGTCAACCTAACGAGCTTACAGATCTATGTATAATATTTTTGTGAAAGCTAAATGCATCAAGTAAAAACAGTAATTGCAGTGCCTTGGTCCCACGCCCCAATGAAGAAGAATACATTTCATTAGAACATGTATAAGTAAAGTATATCTACTTACTTTGGCATTTCATGGCATTGACTTGCCACGAGAGGTCTTCTTTACATTCAGCAACAGCCTCACCCACCAGTGTGTACCCACTATTGCACGTGTACACAATACGTTTGCCAGCAAAGTACGAATTGTCATCATCCTGTTGAGAGAACAAGATAAAAGGAAAATAGAGGCTCAGTCATTGCTTTCTTGGGAATTAAGTGCTAGAAATTTAATGCTGGACTTCGGGGAAAATTCAGCATGAGCAGCTTTAATTGCTATATCCCTTACTTCCCCGGCAAGTGGCGCTCATCTCTTCCCCTCAGAGCTCTGGGCTGTGGGCCGACCCTTGGCATGTTCACTTATAATACAGGACTGCTGGTCCTTCATTGTATGTGATGACGCCAGAGTGTCACAGCACCAAAGAGGGGACTGGTCACTTAGAGAGGAGGAAGCCTGCATGATCGAGGGACAAGGAATGAAAAACTGCATTTAAGGGCTTGTTCACACTTGACTAAATTTCTAACTTTTAACAAAAAGTTCTTATAGCTTTAGTATGGGCGTTAGACTGGCTTTTTACAAGAGTTAAAAACGCTCCCCAAACACTCTATGTGCAGTTTTGAAGCATTTTATAAGAGTTTGACAAGTGTTAAAACCACACCACAAACTAAATAAACTGTAATTGACGAGCCACAACCACACCACAAATGCCCCCCAAACGCCTGCTAGTGCGTTTGAGGAGTGTCACCATAGACTTGAATGGGTATATTCACAAAGATATGTTCCCCAACAGTTTGTACCGGGACTTTTAAGGCAACTCAAAATAAAAGATATAAGCATGTAAATAATTTTATTACAAAATTGTGGTGAAACATCATAATTTGACATATAACACAAACTTGCTGTGGGCTGAGAATTGGTATTCACCCTCTTCTGTGACCCAGAAGAAAGAGAAGGGTTACTAAACCAGCTGAAAATCTAACGCGTTTCAGAGCAAAAGTCGTTCTTCAGGGGTATGCTGAAAGGGAAGGATGGCCAAGAAACATTCATCCAGTTTCCTTTTGTAATTTAACTCGTCATAATTGTACAAAAAGAACAGAAAATTATCTTCTCTTTATGTGCTCACCATCAACACCTCGATGCACCAGGGCTAGATGGAAAGAGGGCTCAGGATCGGGGGAGGGAAACCAGCCCCCAAAGTGAATTTCTCACACAGGACAGCGGAGCCACTTAGGGGGCTAAAAAAAGCCAAAAATGTCCCTGAAGAAAGACTTTTGCTCTGAACCGCTTTCTTCTGGGTCACAGGAGAGGGTGAATACCAATTCTCAGCCCACAGCAAGTTTACAGTCATTTTTCAACATTTTCTTCCATGTATTATTTTAACATTTGTGTTATATTCCAAATTATGATGTTTCACCACAGTTTTGTAATAAAATTATTTACATGTTTATATCATTCGAGTTGCCTTAAAAGTCCCAGTACAAACTGTCGGGGAACATATCTTTGGGTATATACCTTTGGGATGTTGGCAACTAGAGAATGAACCCTGTGCTGGATCCACATACTAGACTTGAATGGGAGGCGCTGAAAGGCTTCAAACTCCTCCTAACATAAAGCTTCAATTGTGAAGCGACACGATGCTGACGCTTCATGTTTTCATAATGTGCACAGCATTGTGTGCTGCCCATAGTATCATTTCCATAGGCATTTAGGGGTGTTAAAAACACCCCTCAAACACCTGCTTTCAATGCCAGTGTGAACTAGGCCAAAAGGTACCCAAGACAAAAATGAACCTGGAGTTCAACTTCATTCTGACTTTTCTTAACACAAAAGGACATTATAAAATTATACTGTATTATGGAACTCTTTTCAAAAGGTAAAAAAATAAGCAACATTTCAACTAAATTTCCATATTTTCTAAGAAATATCCCAGAAAAGAAAACTCCAATTTAATTAATTCCTAATAACTATAATGAAAAGGATAATTTTCTCAGCAACGGAGTTATGGCTGGTTTTGTCTGAAGTTGAATCGCCCTTTTACCAGAAACAATGGAACAAAGATATTGTTTACACATCTTGTCCACTGGCCTTGCTGTTCCTCTGAAAAGTGCAGTTGACAGGCAGCTAGGAGGTAATACGTTGCCTCCTCATTGCCTGTTTTAACCCAGAAAAGCCCACACCACTGTGCCACAACCATGTACACTGCATGTTGGTGCAAGTCCCTTTCACCTCATTGGGTCGTGTTTAGCAGTGGTACTGCCTACCAAACTGGAAATGGGGTATCATTTTTGCCACAGTCACAAAGCAAAGCTCTGCAGCCACGGCATGTGTTCAACCTTGTCCAGCTGCTGTTGCACCGTAAGGGGAGCAGTCGAGGGACGGTGCACCTGTGGCTCAACTGCCTATTTTTATCGCCACTGGCCACCCATGTGATCGAACCCTAAAAGTACACAAAACAGCTGTACTTACCAAGACATAGCCATTCCACAGAGTGGGAGGAGGAGGGCAGAACTCAGTAGGTAAAATGTTAATGTCAAAGCAGTGAGGCTCCACAGTTCTGCAGACAAATGAAAACACATTATTATTATTATACAGGATTTATATAGCTCCAACAATTTGCACAGCGCTGTAGAAAATCATGCATCAAGTGCATGGGAGCCTTGGCTGTCCTGGGTCTCTATCTTCTCATTGGCTGAGACACAGCAGTGGGAGCCACTGAGAATTTTTCCTAAAACTCACCACTTATCCCTAGAAGTTAGTAAAAAGCAGCCATCTCCTTCTCTGCAGGCTGTAGGGCAGGCATGTTCCACCTGTAGCCCGCGGAGCTGTCTGATGTTGCCCGTGACCTGAAACCTATGGCAACCTGCACAGACTCCTTCAGGTGCACACTACTCTACTGAATGATTGCCGGTCATCCATAATCCCAGTGGCTGTCATACTCAAGACACTATCGTGGCCAGCTCCCCGCAGCTCTTTCTTTCCAAACACACAGACATGGGGTGAGAAGCCTTTACCCGAGTGGATTACATCTAGTGGCATCCATACAGGATTCTGAAGGTGGATTCTCACAGTTGTGTGATGAGCTGGGTGTCATTCCGAGAGCATGTGAGTGCATTATGTGTCATTTTATCTTTGCTAAATAAGGAAGTTTATTGCACTACTAGGACATGCACTTCCCTGGTCTGTTGTTTTTCATTTAGATTGTCCACAGTCCTTGTTTTGCCAATTCAAGGGATGGCTGCAAAGACCTTCATATAGTTTAGGCTGCAACACTGGTCCGGAGTTTTTTTGGCTTGTCACACCTGAGTGCAAGAGTAGGATTAATGGTGATCTGATTGATTAACCACTTGCCAACTGAGCTATAGTCAAATGACGTCCTCCCAGAAGGCGCCCCCAGCGCCACCTGACGCTGTCAGTGATCACTGTGTCCTATGGACACAGCTGATCACATGACCAGGTACAAGGACAATCACAGCAGCCTTTTACCACGTGATCAGCTTTGTCCAATGACTCAGCAGATCACAATGTAAATACAGTTGCTGGTTTTCATCAGCACTTTCCTCTCGCTGTCACAGCGTGAGGAAAGTACTGCCGATAACTGTCACAACAGAGGACATCGGCACTCATATACAGGGCACTGATGATGAGTGCCCTGATCATCAGTGCCCAGCAGTGCCACCCATCGGTGCCTAGCAGTGCCACCCATCGGTGCTGCCCAGCAGTGCTTCCCAGCAGTTACACCCATCAGTGCCACCAGTCAGTGCCATCAGTCAGTACCGCCAGTCAGTGCTGTCAGTCAGAGACTGCCAATCAGTGCTACCGATCAGTGCCCTTCAGTGTCGCCTGTCAATGCCCATCATTGCTGCATGTCAGTGCAGCATCATCAGTGCCTCCTCATCAATGCCCACCAATGCCGCCTCATCAGTGCCACCTATCAGTGCCCATCAGTACTGCCTATCCATGCCACCTCATCAGTGCTGCCTATCAGTGCCCACCAGTGCTGCTTATCAGTTCAGCCTCATCAAAATTACCTGTTTGCAAAATTTTATAATAGAGACAAAAAAAAACTTTTTTTTTAAATATTTTGCCCTTTTTTGGATTATAGTGCAAAAAAAAACAAAAAACCCAGTGGCAAATAAAATACTACCAAAAGAAAGCTCTATTTGTGTGAAACAAATGATAAAAATGTCATATGGGTACAGTTCCCCATATGTGATGAATTAGGTTCCAGCCGAAACGACAGCATCTGTTGGGAGGGGACAGAATGCGGCCTGGCCGTTTCGTGCTCAATGAAGAAGGATTCCAGAGAAATGCGACCCTACGCTTTCCCAGGAACAGTTCCCTAACAGGTGGGGTACCCCTCCCTACTCTACCCACTTGCAAAAAGTGTGCCAAACCCAGGGGCAAGGGTCTTAAATATACTCTGCCATACCTAAGATGGCCAACAGAGTCACATGGCAGCCAGCATCAAATTGGATTGCTGCCCCAGTGACTAAGGAAACCATAAAGGAACCCTGTTCCCCATGACTTCCTCTCTTTCTGCATTGCCGCTGCAGTTGGAGATAGCAGATTGTACCAGCATATGCACGACTGGTTAACAAATTACCTAAGTGGCCCATGCTCTTGAAAAGGTTGAGCAGCCCTACTATAGTGTGTTCTTCTGTGTGTAGTGATGTGATAATTTCTTTGCCCATTTTCAAGTGTATACTTCTGTTATGCAGTGTTTGTTTTGCCCTTTTCCAATATGGCTGCTATGCTCTCTGGGCACTGAGGATGAGGTCATCAAAGAGAGCACTTGTGGAAAAGAGAGGGGCGTGGATTTCCTGCAGAGAGAGAGCTCAGACTGTAGGTGTTGCAGCCTCCCCTCACTGAGACATGCAAAAAAGGCTGCTAATGCGTTAATGTTCCTGTTTGGAAGATACTTTATGTTGAATGGTTCACTGAATGTTATTTCTTCAATACATGGACTTTCATATACAATGATGTGCGGATTACTGTCTATGTGGATGATACATTTCTCAGTTGGGATTTCACTTGTTATCCACAAGCCCCAATCGAGTGGACTTGTTAGAGATCTTGTCCTGATCACACAGATTATAAGGACTCTGCTCCTAATTACTATACAGGTGGCGCCATCATACCCCAGTAGCCGCAAAGAGTGTAAAAATAGCACTACATGTGTATAAACCATCCTTCTTTAAGAATATCATCCAGTATCAGCCAGTTCAATAGAAACCATCCAACATTCTGCCCGTGTGTACACCAGCCTGCCCGACAGAAGTCAGCTGAACAGTTGGCCTCTGTTGAATGGGCTTGCAGGAAAACCAGCATCTGAACAGTGCTGGCAGACAATGACTGTGAATGCTGACAGGTGTGTTCTCGCAGGACAGTCCTCCTGTCAGAACACAATAGCTCAGCAGGGAGATCGCTGTACTAACATTGGATAGTTAGTACAGCAAGCTTCTCCCGAGCTCATAATTTTTTTTCTTTCAGCCCGCTCGGTTGAACGGGGAAAAAAAACCTGATAGTGTGTACCCCGCATTAGATAGCTTCTTAGGCTAGATTTACACTGCTGTGGTATGTTATCACACACACATTAATGTGCATTCACATGTAGCTCACATACATGGTATGCTATGAGGCATGTGCTTTGTGGTGCCTTGGCAATGTATGCGTCAGTGCCATCCAACCAGGAATCAGCCAAAATCTGAGCCGTGTATGGCCAACTTTAGTTGATCTTCCCTATTAACTGACAGACATTTGTTAAAAAAGAGTTTCCTAATATAACTATAATATGTTAAGAAACGCTGTTCAGTATTTTTGGACAAAAAGAAAATGCTAATACATCAGGATCCAAGAATAAGATATTCAATGCCAAAGGCTAGGTTGGCAGAGAGAGAACAAGTGACCTTTGTATAAATTTGCCTAATATTCATCAGTAATAAGCAAGCTCCCAATTTTGCAGATGATAAAAGTCAACGTCCATTTGCTGACAAAGTGACAATGACAGTTGTCAGAACAGGTGAGTGTTTTATCAAGGATATGGCATTTGGAAAGAACAAATATTAGCACATGGCAGATGCAGGCTGATCATCTGAGAGCTGTAATCAGATTTTAGGCGTGTTTCTGTTATTAACTCATTTGTATTGCTTTATTTCTTTGCACTTTTTTGGCAAGTACATCATTCATTCAATACACATCCATTGGGCAGGGCAATGAAGAAAGTAGGCCTAGGTATATATTTTACTGTAATGCTGGTACTAAAAATGATCACTTAAGAGAATCTGTTAGTGGACCTGGAATCGAAAAGTGAAGACTTGCTATATTATTATTGTTATTTTGTGTCTAAGTAGTACTCTGAAAAATCTACCTTTTTATCTTGAGCTCCTCTAGAAACTTTAAATGGACCTGTCAATTAATAGTAAACATAGTACTACAAGGGAAGTTCAATGAAAAGAAACATATATTTTTTTCACTGGTTAAGTTTTTAGTGTACTTAGAGAGTAAATTTAAAGGCATATACTGTGTTGTGTAATGTGTAAGTTCATCTTTACACAAAAAAAGAAAGGTGAACTAACACCGCATACTGTCCCCTCCCCCCAGTCCCTACTGCACTTACCTATGTGGATGATTGGCTTTCACTGCCCACTCAGCTGGTGTAGGGGTCCAAGGTTTTGAAAGCCACAGGCTTCTTCTTTCCTTAGGGATAAAATAACGAGTCAGGGTGATTCTAATTGGTCAAAACATTCATGTGCCAGCAAATGACCAATCAGAAATGCTCTGATCCATCCCAGAGGAAGACCACGGCTGTCAGGAATGGACTCGCCAATGGTGGTGGGACTCACCTGCCTTGTGGGCTGCATTACCAGGGCTGGCCAGCGGGTGCTCTCAGCAGCCAGAAGCTCACTCCTGCAATCAAGCCATCACCTGAGGCTGATTGCAGGAGGTGTATTTAAGGAATGGCCAGGCCTGCAGTCAGGGCCTTGGTATATTGTTCCCATGAGCCCCTGTACCTGCATCCTGTCTGCTTCCTGCCTGATCCTGACTCTGCTTGATCCTGACTCTGCTTGAACTCTGCCTGCACCGACCTCGGCTACTCCTGACCAATCTTCTGCCTACTCCTTGTACCTTGTCTGCCCGTTAGCTATCGACCCGGCCCGCATGACTACGTTGTTCTCATATTTATATATATATATATTAGTTAAGGTTTGGGTTTGTTGCACCTTGTTGTACGTATTTGTGTTAGTTTTGGGTTTGGTTTGTTGCACTGCGTTTATGTTTGTGTTGCCCTTAATAAATTATATTGTTTTACACGCTATACCTGAAGTCTGTGTTTCCCTGTGTCGGTCCACACACCTCTGGTCATACCCAGAGCCCTGACAACGGCTTTCAATTCCCCGTACCCCTGCTCCAGCTAATAATCATGAAGGTAACAGTGTTAGTTCACTTTGAACTTTTCGTGAAAAGGTGAAATTATACTTTAAATTTTTCCACTTCTACTTTTTTGTTACTGTAGCAGTACAGATTTTGTTTTGGAAGAGTTAGAAATGACAGGCACTAGTGTTCTTCTCAGATGATGATCAAAGAATTATATATATAACAAACCGTAAGTGCTCCAGCTCATCCTCCTCACACTTTTGACTTTCTATCGAGTCTCCAATACAGTTCTTTCCTCCTCCACTGGGTGCTGGATTGTTACAAACCCGGTTCCGGACTCTTCTTCCTGAGGTTCCTCGACAGATGCTCCAGGATGACCAGCAGCTCCAGCTACCATGAACAACTCCTTCAATCATAAAAAATTGGGTGAGATATACAGAAATCAAGATTAAGATGACTCATACTTATTAAGTGTGATTGCTTGTATAAACTGGTTGCAGGGACAAATTACTAACTTACTGCAGCTACCATCCTTTAAAAAACATTTCTAGGAATACTGAATCTTAGACAATCACATACAGTATAATACTGTCTTAGAATACCATGTGGCCATAGTATCTCATCTCAATAATGACTTTGTAAAGTTCCTAAAGAAAATATTTTCTGAAGGAAATGGAGACTGCAATTGTTCAATTTTGATTGTGCTAATGCCTGTTTCTTGGCTGTCATGCTGGCCCCCAATCAGTATTTTGAGTCACTGACCCAGAAGTATGCAAGACAATGACACTCCTGATCGGGGCGGACTGACAACTCATGGTGCCCCCGGGCAATAGGGGATCATGGGGCCCCTGTGTCCTTGCCCAAACTCAAAAAAGCCTATGAAAAAGGTACATGGGGCATCTCATGGGGCCCCCTACTGACCCCGGGCCCTCGGGCAGTGCCCGAGTTTCGAAATGGTCATTCCGCCCCTGATCTTCATACTTGGTAAGGGTGAGTAGCTCAAAAAGTATTGAAAATGAAGTGCCAGAGTAGTAGACAAGGATTCTCTAGAGGTCAGCATTGGCTGCCCCCATATCTCAGGTTCAATTTTACATTTAAAACACAGATTTTTAAAGAACAGTACAATAGGGAAACCCACAGCTAGTTGTGATAGGAATACCTCTGCATGCTGAAAGTATGGTGCCACAATGTGGGTTTCTAGATGTAGAGTAGACATAGACAACCCAGTAATTACAATTGATGCTTCCAATTTCCAGTTTAGCTTACCATTATAGGCTGTTTCTGAGCTCCTAAAAGGCAATGTTTGAAAAACTGTCTAGAGGCCATGCCAAAATACCATGCTGTCACCACTGGGCAAGGGTCATGGCAAGTGCTGGTTCTAGGCAGTTTATTTTAGGCACACTGGCTTTTGTTCACACTAGAACTGATTTTCTCTGTTAGTATCTTATTCAGCCAAACTGGCTTCCTGGATGGTCTCCAGCTATGGGCATGCACCTGTGTCGTGTTTTACACTAACCCTATGATTAAACCCAATCTGGAAGAAAAATATCAGAGGGGTGCTTGCTGAGTAGGGACAAGCTCTCCCGAAGGCACCTGGTTTACGACAAGTCAAAGGCACCCATGAATGCTTAGAATGGTGCTGTTTCTTTGAATTTCTCAGCTGTTATACATGCTTTATTGAATGGATGACATAAGCACAAAGGGGGGTGTAGGGTTTGTTTGGTACTTCTAAAACATAAGAAATGTTTATGGTGTGTTAACTTCTGAATATATAACATTTTCTATCAAAGACACAGTGAACGGTCTTCTAATATATGGGTATTGTAGTGGCTGCCTACAAGCCAGATCTGAGCCTGTGTCTTGTTTGGCTGGTAAGTAAAGATCAACCTGGAAAATTGTGAGCTGTGTATTGCAGGTCAAATTCACCTGAGGAGGAAATCACATGAAATCTAGTAGTGTCTCAAACTGATCTGAAACGCAAACAGAATGCACCAGAAGCATATGCCCATCAGCACAAGCCCTCTGTCCATGGTTCTTGTGGAGATTTATGCTTTTATATAGTCACCCATACACACAACCACTAGAGGAAGAATCTACCAATATACAAAATGAACTACAGCCATGAACTGACTATACACTATCATTTTCATACCTGGACTTTCTTCTGCCAGGGACCCATATTGACAGGCTTTTCCATAGGTGTTAGGTTTACAGTAACATTCACACTTTCTTCCATTGATGACTGGTTGTCCATTGTTCTGACATGGTTTGCAACGGCATGAATGTGCTTCACTGATATATTCCTCAATGGCTCGTTTCAAATATATTCTTTTAACTGATGCACAAGGCACTTCTTTTACCAGCTCGTGCAGGGGAGTAAGCTTAAAAAATGGAAACAAAATTCTGTACAATGACTCATTAGGATTTACCAATTCTGAGACCTCTCAAAATGTGGCATCCTGCATCTATATGGTCAGAAAATCAGTTACCACAATATTCTTATCATTTAAACTTTAGTCTCATGAATACATTATTAATCATGTATGGAACCCCTCTCTAGGAATAAATCCTAATACATATATATATATATATATATATATATATATATATACACAGTTGTGTTCAAAATAATAGCAGTGTGTTGAAAAAAGTGAATAAAGCTCAAAATCCTTCTAATAGCTTTTATTTTCATACACACAAATGCATTGGGAACACTACACATTCTATTCCAAATCAGAACATGAAGAAAAATATATCAAATTTGTGTTGTTCCTCTAAAAAAAAAATTGAAGAAAAGTGAATATTAGACTGTTCAAAAAAATAGCAGTGTTTGTATTCTTCTTTACGAACTCAAACATTCACTATATAAACTGAAAAATGTTTGAAGATTTTGCTTTCCTTTGAATCACTTAATGAATATTTAGTTGTATAAGCACTGTTCCTGGGAACTGCTGTACATCTGTGTTGCATGGAGTCACCCAACTTCTGGCACCTGTGATCAGGTATTCCAGCCCAGGATGATTGGACTACATTCCACAGTTCTTCTCTATTTCTTGGTTTTGCCTCAGAAACTGCATTTTTGATGTCACCCCACAAGTTTTCTATTGGATTAAGATCCAGGGATTGGGCTGGCCACTCCATAACGTCAATCTTGTTGGTCTGGAACCAAGTTGTTGCACGTTTACTGGTGTGTTTGGGGTTGTTGTCTTGTTGGAACACCCATTTCAAGGGCATTTCCTCTTCAGCATAAGGCAGCATGACCTCTTCAAGTATTCTGATGTATTCAAACTGATCCATGATCCCTGGTATGCGATAAATAGGCCCAACACCGTACTATGAGAAACATCCCTATATCATGATGCTTGGGCAACCATGCTTCACTGTCTTCACAGTGTACTGTGGCTTGAATTCAGTGTTTGGGGGTCGTCTGACAAACTGTCTCCAGCCACTAGACCCAAAAAGAACAATCTTACTTTCCTCAGTCCACAAAATGTTGCGCCATTTCTCTTTAGGCCAGTCAATGTGCTCTTTGGCAAATTGTAACCTCTTCAGCACATCTTTTTTTCAACAGTGGGACTTTGCGGGGGCTTCTTGCACATAGCTTGGCTTCACATAGGCGTCTTCTAATTGTAACAGTACTCACGGGTAACCTTAGACCTTCTTTGATCTTCCTGGAGCTGATTGTTGGCTGAGTCCTTGCCATTTTGGCTATTCTTCTATCCATTCGAATGGTAGTTTTTCGCTTTCTTCCACGTCTTTCAGGTTTTGGTTGCCATTTTAAAGCATTTGTGATCATTTTAGCTGAGCAGCCTATCATTTTCTGCACTTCTTTATATGTTTTCCCCTCTCCAATCAACTTTTTAATCAAGGTACACTGTTCTTCTGAACAATGTCTGGAACGACCCATTTTCCTCAGAATTTCAGAGAGAAATGCACTGTAACCAGCATGTACAACATTTGCTGCCTTCCTTCCTTAAATAAGGGCAGTAATTGCCACCTGTTTTTCAAAGAATGAATGACCTCACTAATAGAACTCCACACTGCTATTATTTTGAACATGCCCCTTTCAATTAGTGATTCAATTACACAGAATCAGCAGCATGCATGTCATGACTGTTGGGTCTGTTGGATTTCTATTACTCTACTACACCTGCTAGTAAATTATTTGCCATGTAGAAATATCATTTCTACAAAAAACAGTGATTGATCAGGTTAGTGATGTCTGACTGCTATTATTTTGAACACAACTGTGTATGTATGTATGTATATATATATATATATTACTGTAAGAAAACATTGCAATGGTATTATTTGTGGCGTTTGCAAAAATGTTATTACAATCACACAGCATTTTTTTTAATAAATAGATACCTATATCCGTATCCCTATCTATACCTGTTAAAGGGGCCAGCTTGTAGGGATCTAGCAGGACATAATTTTCTGACTAAATCTCCACTTGTGAATATTTTCAAAATGTTAGTAACACGTGCAGAGGGAAATTAATGATTATACACAGTGGTAAACATTTTTTCTCATTAAACATTCAGTCTTTACTTTCTTAGGTAGTGCTGGACAGGGACTAGCTCTCTGCCTTTTACTGAGATTGTTTTTACATATTGCCTACGCAACTCCTTCAAAGATTTACTGCTATTTTTATTTTTAATGATTTACCAAGAAATCCATCACCTTGCAGCATCTCACTTTGTTGTGATTGTCCTTAAGAAGGAAACTGACAATCATATCTGCCTTCCACAGATGAACTCATCAGCACCATATGTCAAGACAGATGCGCCAAAATACAAGCTGACAAATTTTACGAACAACTTTCCAGCTAGTGAAGGCAAAGTTACAACAATATATCTAAATGCATTTTTAGAAATAAAATACATACACACTAGTTCAGCAGGATGGGAACAGAAGTTAAAGAAGGTACAGCTTAGTCCAAGCGAATCGGAAGTCCATGAGATATGGGCTTTTAAAGCTAGCCATACACACTCAGTTTCCCCGACCACAATAAACAACGTGGACATACGAATCTTCCTTTCCGGCTTTTGTGTTTGGGCAGCTGTCAGAATACTAAAATAGTGACTTCATCTCATTGCATACATTCACTATTTGGCCAACAGTTTTCCATCCACTCCTTCAATTCTTCTATAAAGGTTTGTCTATCCAGGTGATGCCAGCAGGACAACCAATGTTTAGAATTTTGGCTGATTCCTGTGAATTGCCGGAAAATTTAATAGTGTATGGCCAGCCTAAAGGGATTGTAAACCTCCAGTTTTTCAGTGTAAATTAAAATAATAAACACGTTATACTTAGTGGCTCTGTGCAATGGTAGTGCACAAGGTGGTCCCAAACCTCTTCTGATGTACCTCGCCGGCACTCTGGGCTTCTCCTCTCTTCCGAGAGCCCCCACAGCAAGCTGTCTGTGTGCATCCATAGACAAAAACAGTGTAGCCCCCCCCCCCCCGTTCTCTCCTTACAGGATTGTCAATGGTTGCCATTGTGCTCTTTAATGCAAGAAGAGAGAAGCGTGGGGCTCTAGGATAGCACTGGATTAAAAGTTGTGACAGGAAAGAGTTCAGGGATGAGGGGGAGACACAGACACTGGAAGGGTTATTTAGCTTAAAGTGTAACTAAACCCAGGACCCTGCATTCACTATATCTGGTCTCCCCGGACCCCGCATTCACTATATCTGGTCTCCCCGGACCCTGCATTCACTATATCTGGTCTCCCTGGACCCTGCATTCACTATATCTGGTCTCCCCGGACCCTGCATTCACTATATCTGGTCTCCCCGAACCCTGCATTCACTATATCTGGTTTCCCCAGACCCTGCATTCACTATATCTGGTCTCCCTGGACCCTGCATTCACTATATCTGGTCTCCCCGGACCCTGCATTCACTATATCTGGTCTCTCTGGACCCTGCATTCACTATATCTGGTCTCCCCGGACCCTGCATTCACTATATATGGTCTCCCTGGACCCTGCATTCACTATATCTGGTCTCCCCGGACCCTGCATTCACTATATCTGGTCTCCCCAGACCCTGCAGTCACTATATCTGGTCTCCCTGGACCCTGCATTCACTATATCTGGTCTCCCCGGACCCTGCATTCACTATATCTGGTCTCCCCGGAACCCTGCATTCACTATATCTGGTCTCCCCGGACCCTGCATTCACTATATCTGGTCTCCCCGGACCCTGCATTCACTATATCCGGTCTTCCACAGTACACAGAACATGGAAATGCTATTATTTTAGTAAATATAAACTGCTAAATACTTTTTTTCATCATCAGTTAGAGCAGTCTTGTGACTTCTATCAGTGTCCAGCAGAGCACTGGTTAAAGCTTGTAGGAGGAGTTTTCTCTAGGAGGATGCAGAACCCCTGACCTCTGTCTGGACAGTGCTGATTGGCCCTGTGCTCATCACATGCACTCTCCCAAGGAAAAAATAATCTCTCTAGTAATACACACCAAACTGAGCATGTGCAGAGTGACTCAGCACGATATGTCTTATCAGGCGATAAGAGGGGGACACTGGAAGAAGGGGAGGATCAGAGAAGTCAGGATCAAACAGCATTTTTACACAATACAGAGGATTAACCCCTTAGGTTCCACAGTGAATACTGCAAGCATGCCTTACTGCATATACAGACTGATTTTACTGTTGTGGGTTTAGTAACACTTTAACGTGCAACTTTACCCATAACAACTTGATAAAAAATAATGTTCTTTAGAAAGGGAACATACATTCCACATCGATAATTCTGCTGCCAAAATTAGTGTATACTGTAAATTGCCTTTAGCATTGTTCCTGTTTCTTCTTGCTGGTGGCCGCCATTTTTCTGAAGCCCAGAGCCCCTGAGCAGCATTAAATATTTAGGAAGACAGCAGATTGGCCTCTAAAGTTTCGGCACAGTGCCAAAAATAGAGAGCAACTGAGCATGTGCAGGGGGTGAGGCAGTGTATTAATGGATTTTAAACAGTTTGGACATTTGTAATGTTTTACATAGCTATACCTGCAAAAGGGGCTAGCCTGAAGAGGTCTAACAGGACCTAATTTTCTGACTAAAGTTCCACTTTAATGCAGAGAATGCATTAGGGTAAAAAACCACCTATAACCTCTATCCCACCGCCCTATAGAAGAAATACTGCTATAGGGTGACAGGGCTGTGCAAAATCACACACACACACACAAGTGATTTTGCATTCCCAGGTAGGAGACGCACACAGCATTGCTGGCATCACCTGTCGATCATCGGGGCCTGGCCGGTGCTTCCCCGCCGACACCTGGCAATCGCCGTATGTAAACAATACAGATCTCTCCCATGTCAGCTCCTACACGTTGCTTACAGAGCAATACAAAGCAATGTGCTTACATAGTAAAGCACACACACAGCACACTGTAAAACACAACACAGCACACAGTTAACCCTTTGATCGCCCCACATGTTAACCCCTTCCTGCCCAGTGTCATTAGTACAGTATCAGTGCTTTTTATTAGCGCTGATCAATGTATTAGTGTCAGTGACAGTCAGTTCCCACCCAGTGTCAGAATGCCCACCGCAGTCCCTCTATAAGTCGCTTATCGCCGCCATTACTATTATAAAGTGGTTAAGGGTGGCTGGATGGTAGTGACTATTGTACCTTTAGGGTGAATTGGGATGTCAATTGTAAGTCAGGTCTTCTCATTCAACATCAGCACATGACTTCCAAAATGTTCTTTTGGCTGAAAGGGGACACATTTCCACAGATAAACTCCAAAATCTTGTGGAAAACCTTAAAGGGGGGTGTTCTTTGGCTGGTAATAGCCTTGGATTTGTGGCAGATTACTGAAGTTGGCACATTTTATACTGGTCACAATGAAAATGAACTGGAGTTGGACTTTTTTATGTGAACGTTTCTACTACTTTGTTTACCTTGTCACATGTTTTTCATTCTATTGGTTGTCTCTAATTACATTCTGTACTTGGAATGCATACTTTGTTAAATGCATTTTTTAGGGTACGCAACATATACATTTTAGTGAGCTCCCCTAATATTGTTTTCATTCATATATTAGCAAATGGCTATCTAGTGCAGAGGTTCACACTATTGTGGCTTTGTGGGACGCATTTGCACAGGCATGGCAACCCATTCATTGGAATGGGCTGCTGTGCCTTCATTCCACACAGGAAAAAAATACGTGCAGCATTTTGAAAACGCATCGGCCAGGAAATTCCCACACCTGCAAATGCATTTTTAGATGCATGTGGGTGCCATTAGGAATGAATGGCATCTCTGTGTGTTTTTAAAGAGCAGCACATTTTGGTTGCGGGAGGTTGCAGGTGCGGGAACAGTTGTGATTTCCACACCCTCAACCACCTACAATAGTGTAAACCTAGCCCTAAATTCTTATTATTGTCTATTGTTTTGGGAGAGCATGTCCAACAAGTGTATGGTGGCAGAGCGGCTCTGCTGCGCTGGATAACGTACCCAGTAAGTACGCGCCTGCCAACTCGGCTGTGCTGTGATTAGTCACAGCACGAGCCGATTAGTGGGTCCCAGCCAATGATTGACTGCTGGGACCCACTGATCAGCTCAGTGATTCACGAACAGAGCTCTGTGATGGTAAACTTTACAGAGCTCTCTATAGCAGTGTTTCTCAAGATTTGTTCACTCAAGGTACTCTTTAAAATGATGAATAATCTTAAAGTACTCTTTAAAATCATGAATAATCTCAAGGCACGTTTATGAATAATCTCAAGGCACCCTTTAAAATGATGAATAATCTCAAGGCACCCTTTAAAATGATGAATAATCTCAAGGCACTTTATGAATAATCTCAAGGCACTCTTATGAATAATCCCAAGGCACTCTTTAAAATGATGAATAATCTCACGGCACTCTTATGAATAATCTCGAGGCACTCTTATGAATAATCCCAAGGCACTCTTTAAAATGATGAATAATCTCAAGGCACTCTTATGAATAATCTCGAGGCACTCTTTAAAATGATGAATAATCTCGAGGCAGTATTTAAAATGATGACTAATCTCAAAGCACTCTTATGAATAATCTCAAGGCACTCTTATGTAAAATTTCAAGGCACTCTTATGAATAACCTCAAGGCACCCTTTAAAATCATGAATAATCTCAAGGCACTCTTATGAATAATCTCAAGGCACTATTTAAAATGATGACTAATCTCAAAGCACTCTTATGAATAATCACAAGGCACCCTTTAAAATTATGAATAATCTCAAGGCACTTATGAATAATCTTAAGGCACCCTTTAAAATTCTGCACAATCTCAAGGCACCCCAATCTAAAATGTAAAAACCTATTCTACACACATCCAGTACACCCAACATTAGAGGTGATTTATTCTTCCAAAGCAAATACACCTTTGCACAATGGTACTGACTAGTATTCCAGTGTGTCCCTCTCATTTTCTCTCCCTCACTCTGCTAATGTCACCCCAGTGCTGATGGAGAGGGACAGGGGAGGGCCAAACAAGGATGATGTGCATGCACCCGACGTCCTTCTTATCAACTGATGATGTCATTGGTTATTAGGATGCTGGCAGCTAGAAGGTTATAAAAGTGCACAATGAAAACCTGTGGCTTTGTGTACTAAAAGGCAGGATTGATCCTCCTGCTGGCTTGTATACAATTTTTGGGCATTTTGCCAAGGCACCCCTGAAGAAGCCTGAAGGCACCCTAGAGTGCCTGGGCACCCTGGTTGAGAAAGGCTGCTCTATAGGACACAGACAATTTTGTTGTTTTTTTTAATTCCCTGCTAAGCAGGAAGATCCCTTAGTAAAATCAGCACACAATACACACATTAACACTTCCTAGGCACACAGGTAACCCTTTGATTGCCCCAGACGTTAACCCCTTCCTACCCAGTATCATTAGTATATTGTCAGTACATAATATTAGCACTGATCACTGTATTAGTGTCACTGGTGATGTCAGTGGCAGTTAGTCAGTTCCCACTCAATGTCAGTACCCACAGTACTAATACAGTTCCTCTATAAGTCACTGATCACTGCCATTAATAGTAAAAAAAATAAATAAACAAATATTCCAGTATATTTATATAACTTTCACACAAACCAATTAATATGCACTTTTTGGGATTTTATTTCACCAAAAACATGTAGCAGAATTCATTTTGGCCTAAATGTATAAATAATTTTTTTTTAATTGGATCGGTTTTATGGCAAAAAGTAAAAAACATTATTTTCTTTTCAAAATTTTCAGTTTTTTTGTTTATATAATAAAAGACATAAAAAACCCCAGTGGTAATCAAATACCACCAATAGAAAGCTCTATTTGTTTGAAAAAAAATTATACAAATTTCATTTGGGTACAGTTTTTGCATGACTACGCAATTGTCAGTTAAAGTAGCGTAGTGCCACATAGCAAAAAAATGGCCAGGTCATGAAGGGGGGAAAATCATCCGGAGGGCAAGTGGTTAAAGAGCATTACTGTAAAGTCCTTCAGTGAGGGACTATTATATGTTTTCTATACCTCCGTTTCTGTAATTAATCTAGCTGAAATGAACTTGGCATGGATTTTACATTTGAACACTTGTCATGTCATATTTAATGATCTGATTTTGTTATAGAGAACTTGCTACATCTTGTGGCCATCTGTTGGTCAGGGAGTGCATTCTGCATAATTGCTAATCAGCTAGTGTGATAAAATCAATTACAGAATAAGCCTTCTGGGTAACGTTTTGTACTCCAGAGCCTGTAATTCTAACCTGGAAAGGTTTTGCTCAGTGAGGCTCATTTGCACAAAAACTTCCTATAAATATGAGCTCTATACGTGCTGCCATTGACTGTAGTCACAGTAGTGCTGCTTGCTGCATTTTCTTCTTGTTCAGTATAGAGAATGTGATTCACCACGTCTCTAACCTCATTGCCAATCTATGCATCAGACTAATAAATTACTAAAATTACAAAATATACCACAATCTCTGGGTTACCTATCCTGTAACTGATTTTACCTTGGCAGTCTTTCAGCTGGGATGCTGATCACACATACTAATATAAAGACAGCCACTAGAGGGAATGCTTTAAATCTACAGTATATGTAAAAATGCTATCATAAAAATATGACCAATAAAGCACATAAAATATGAATGGTACATTAACAAGTTCTATGCAGTAAAGGTGTAAAGTGATAACCTGAATCATGTACTCACTGACACGGTTGTATGGTTTCCCTTTAACTGAGGCAAGGGTGACTGAATCAAGTCACTAAAAATCATTGTCAGGCCTGAACCATTCACAGATTACATCAGGCTCAACGAGACAAGAAAGTGATGTGCAAGAGATGTGAATGGAATGATAATAACATCGATAAACATATTTCAAGCAATATCATTGATCACACAGAAAGGTCATCACTATTTCTGTCAGATCCCTAATTACTTTTCGTCTCCAATATTCCCAAATGCAAAAGGTGTTGAAATGTCTGGCTGTGCAAGGCATGATAAATGGTACTGTCATATGCCGCTTGCTGGAGTGAAGGCACGCATGATGGTGTATGGCTTAAAATATCTTCCATTGTCTCCACTGCTCTTGAATCCCACATAAAAAACTCCTCGTTCACTACATAAATAATTTATTCTGGAAATAGTTCAGCAGAAAGGGAATGAGAACACAAGAAGGATACGTGAGACCATTGTCATGTGCAGAGAAAGGGCTGCCCTGAGCACACAGGAGAAAGGGTACATCACAGGGTGGGCTGGAAGGTAGGGAAGGGGTTAAGTATGGGTGGGGAAGAGTTTGAGGTTATGACATATGGAGCAGGGAGGAGGTGGTTATAACTAAGGGAGACCTTAAGAGGGAGCAAGTGCCTGGGCAAGGCATTCTAGTGCCAAATGACACCCCCCCAAAAAAAAATGTATGAGCATTATATGTCAGCACAAATCCTCTATCACTCCCTAAAAAAAAAATCAGTTATCTGCACACTTACCCCCTAAGCATCAACATCCTTTGCAAGCCAAATTTTAAATAAAATCCCCCCCCTACTGAAATCTTCACCCCAGCACAAATCTCCCCAAGGGACCCCCCCTCCCAGTTCAAATCCTCTTCTTCCCCAAATTCCCCCTCCTAGCACAAATCCTCTGCCCCTCAAATTTCCCCTCTGAGCATAAATCCTCTCCCCCCTCCAAATCCCCTCTCCCAGAACAAATCTCCCAAAATAGCCCCTCAGCACAAATCCTCTCCTCCCACTACTGCCACCCGACAAATTCTTAATCCCAGTATAAATCCTCTCCCCTTTATCCCCCCCTTATTGCACATATGCCCCCCTAAACCTCTTCCTAGCACTAACACTCTCATCCCCAGCACAAGTGTTTGCTACTCCCTCCTCCATGCCCATGTCCCTAGTGCAATGCTCCCCTTCCTCATACACACAGAACTCAGATACAACATGGCTAATACCTGTGAAACGTCCTTCCTCCCATGCTCCTTCTTGTCTTGACACGTCAGAGTTGAGGAGGAGCCTAGGGGAAGATATTGCCTGCCTCAGAGCTTTGGGATCTCATCATGGGGCCCTGCACTAGATGCGCCACTGGCTTTCAAAACTCCACTGTGTGGTGTTTGCTTACTCGCCCCCTACACACATCCTTTGCTGGGAGGAGATGGACCGGGTAATCAAACACTGCATAGTGGTAAACCAACAGTCCCGAACCAGGAGAGCTCCATTGGCAGGGGGGAGGAGCTGGATGGGAAAGGGGGAGAGAACACAACCCATACGTCTCCCCCAGCTCCTTCTCTTCAGATCTGATTGTCTTCTCCAGAGCTAATCTGACCTGAACCTGCTGTCACTACTCCTGTCAGCTTGTAGGTAAAAACTCTCCATGCAGCGCCCCCCCCCCCCCAATTCATATGATACCACTGAGCCCAGGTAGATGCCCCTCCTGCCCATCCCTTGTTCCGGCCCTGAGGGGAGCAGACAAAGGTGAGCAAGTTAGCCAACCCGCTCACCCTCTTTGTAGCAGTGTGGTTATGGCTATGATATGTGGTCCATACACTTGAAGTACTGAAGTATGGGAAGAGGATGGGTGACTTGTGAGTCCCCCATCACAGCATTGGAGTGTCTTTGATGTTGCCAGAAAAGTAAGATCATTGGTAATGTTTAGACTGGTGGTTTAGCCTTAAGGCTCACAAATATGTATGATTATGTGATGTTCATTAAGGAATTAATCACTAAGGTTTATTCTATAGGGCACACATCTTTTTCACATCTTCTATCACAGAAACCACTCTCCACAAAAAGTGGGAGAATATGGAACTCCTACACTTACCTCCTTTCCCTTTCTGCATTATTTCCTTCCCTTCCCCCCTCTGAGGGTTTTTTTGCCCCAACCCTTCTTTACCTGCTTTTCTTCTTTCACTATCTACTAATTTTTAGTACAGCCACACTTTCAGACAATACCGATAGAGTGCTTGGCACTCCTTTGGGTAGTAGGTGTGTACTACATCTGTTAGATTTTGGATCTTCACAAATATAGGATATGCCTAATGCGTGTCTATGCAATATACTGTAAGACTGATATGACTGCATCACCAATATAGACCAGTTTTTTTCTTTCTGTATTATTCTTCTCTGGACCTTCATTTAGGCAGTGCTGTATGACATGTCTTCATCCATATATATTTTCATTGATGCTGATCTTGATACATTTTATGGAAACTACATGATGTAGATTCAATTTGTTTATTCATCCACCTATCCAGAAAATGTCTTTTTTATTTTTGGCTATATTATACACATCTGAATGACTGATGTATACCTAACAAGCTGGTTGTGAATGGCTGGTAGCCAGTACAGGTTTACAATGGAACTTGACATCGGGTGGCACTGCCAAGGACCTGGCTTTCATAATTAGAATTTATGTATGCATTTAACAATTGGTGTCTAAATTATATTATTTTTTATTATCGTGTCATTTAATGAAAGCTGTGGCCATAACACTCCAACAAAAATCATTTGTGCCAAATTGTATAATTTATGATGTTTATTCTGGAAGCATGATTTATTTTGATGTTTAATATCCCTACGCCCTCTCAGCTCTACCTAGATCATGTTATATTCACTCATAATTAAGAAATGCATTTCTGTTAGCCATGTGGCACAGGCCAAGGCTGGCATGCAGTCCACTCCAGCATTTTTCAAAGAACCAAAGGCTTCCAAGTAATTTTTTTATCCTTGGGAGAACTACGGACAAATACTGCTGGTCTCACCAGTGGACAAAACTTATAAAAAGATAATTTAAAGGATATGTGATTTGTGGAAGGGTCCAGATGGAAATGGCCTTCAGTGACGCATGCACAAAACATTGCCAACAATTGTGTATTTACAATGCAGAAAACAGTTCTTTAAAAAAATGTCTTCGCTCCATAGAAGTTAGTGGATTCTTACCCAGCCTCAAACCAGTTTTTATATGCTGTCCTACTCTACTAGTCAGCCCTACTGAGGGATTTTGCTAAAAGAGCTAGGATATCCTAATGTATATCTTGTCCTAATTTTGTTTTCATAAAATAGGAAATACCAGAGCATCCTTTACATATTGATGTACATTGACAACCAACTTGGATCATTGTAAGAGAATCTTCACATCAGGAAGCCCAGATGCCACAATTGTCTTTTCTGTAACATTGTGCCTTCCCAATATAGTTGGACAGTATAAAAACAAGACATCTGCTTTTATTGCAATTTTAGAACAAGAATAAGCCCATTGTAAACTAGATCCCTTTTGAAAGCATGAAGAAATGTTGGGGCATTTGTTTTGTGCTCACAGGATTCCTCTAGTGAATTGTCCTTTCATTTTTACTTATTATATATCAAGGATTTTCTTGCTATTTTTTTTATGAACTGGTTGGTATGGAGAAGTCTACAACTGCCATGAGTTAAAGCCTCATACACATGATCAGAAAATTGTGCGAAAAATACCGCTTTCGAAGCAATCATACGATAATCTCATCGTTAGTACACAGCTTTTGACAGCCAATCATGACAATATCAACAATTATCCAAATGACAAACACAAAAATTTCCTTGTATGATACCAGATCATACGATTTTCATTTAATCAGTACAGTTTTCATTTGAAAATACAATACAAATACAATATGATACATTACATCACGTCCGAAATTCCGTTCTGTCGTACGAGAATTTTCGTAAATTGATTAATCTCTTTGATATGGAAACTAGCATGCAAAAAAACCTGGACGATCATTCGTACGATATTCTCATCGTGTGTACATGGCCTAAAGCTGGCCATACATTAAGCAGTTAATGTATGATCAGTGTTGATGGGGGACGTTTTTCGACATCAAAATACAATGATTCCTGCTGCCGGCTATAGCCAGTGGCAGTAATCACACAAAATTAAAACGACAGGCTGGTTGTACTGAAGTCAATCAATAGAGCCTGCCTGTATTAAATTAACTTAAAACAGAAATCCGGGCAAAAACATCTTTGTTGCTGACTTCCTACCTTCACTGAATATGTCATCCATCTTCTGCTGCACTTAGTAGTTGCTCTGAAATAGCCTATTCATTTTCAAATCAAACTGTTAATTCTCTTTTGGTTTCCTGTTTGTAAAGTCTTGGCACATCCCTTCTGTAGTTCTCTCTCCAGAAAGCAGTGATGTAATTCAACCCCACTTGCAGTGGTGGGTGGACCAAGACTTTCAGACACATTTAACATGTACCGGCCTAGTGTACCCACCCACGTTCAATGCAATTACCAGAGATTGATGGGAACTGTAGTTTCCTTTTGCTGTAGAGAGAGGAGAGGATATGATGGAATCCTGGCTGTTACACCTCCTCCTTGGCATAGCAAATGTTGTTATATTTTGAATTACAGAGATGACTGAAAATTCAGTTAGACTTTTCTCTTCAATGGTAAGGAATGTCACAAATGTATTAACTATTTAGTGTTTTGTGTAGGGGGGTGTACTAATGAGTAATTTTTTGCCTATCCTGGAGTTCTTCTTTAAGCTTGGTCATTCAAAAGTCCAGATCTGATTGGCACAGGGCAGCACAGTGGCTTATTAGTTCGAGCTTTTGCCTTGTAACATGAGTTTACATGTTCTCCCTGTGTGGGTTTCCTACGGGTATTCTGGTTTCCTCCCACACCCCAGAGACATGCTGGTAGGTTAATGTCTTAAATTAGCTGTAGTATAATATTTTATTGAGCCTGTCCAAGATGGCTGTCTCACTATTTGTCCCAGCAGCTAAGAAAACACTTTAAGTTACCAGGGAAAAAGGTGCCATATAATATTGGCTCAGACTGAATGTATAGTTTCTTTATCTGGCAGCCCCCTAATCTTGGTTGAGTTGTGCATTTCTCACTGTCGGCAGGAGGTGTCACTGGTACCACAGGTCATAGTATGAGATTGTACAACTAGACTGGGTTATGAATATTTATATTTCTTCCAGATAGCCTAGTAGAAGGTTCTGTGGCCACTTGTGCATTCTACGACAAGATATATATATATATATATATATATATATGGCAGACCATGTGCTCGCTTTCTTGCCTCAGGCTGAGGCCTGAGGAGGTGCTTATGGAGAGAGCTTTGTGTTAGGCCCAGAAGCCTGTCTGGGGACTGACTGCTTTGAAGTGGTCTTGAGGCTGTCCTGCCTGGCATGGAGGAAGCCAAGCCAAGTCAGGATGAAGGCTGGTCTTTCAGAAGGGCCTAGTGACTCACTTGGAGGACACACTAGACTCTGAAAACGTGCTTGCAGTGTTGCCGGGGCAGCTTAAAGGTTCTGACACTGTGAAGCTGGACTGTATTCTGGAATCCAAGGAGTCTGTAAGTGACCTGCGTGGCATCTGATACCCCTAATCCTCCTCTCTCACTCCTTATCAAGTTCAACATTAAAACTTTGAAAAATATTCTAAAGTGACTGCCGCCCAATTTCTGTTCTAATCTCCCCTTTTTAGCCATGGACTCAACCCTGGGGTAAAGTGCTAGCTCGCTCCCTGCCCTTTGGAGATACCATACTGTCTTCACGGGAGTCAGGAGGGCGCTACACTTATGAACAGTAAAAGTTTGCAAACTTGTATGGCTCACGACAAACAATTAAATGTAATAAAGTTTACCAAAGCAGTAGTTTCTGATGGTCCACAAAGAAGTTAAATTGTTTAGTAATGTAAAGTCATACACACTCCTTTTTCATCCCTCGTCAGTCATGTCCTGTCAATTATCAATTCTCAGCATTTTATGAATTCATTCTCTCCTGCTCACGCTCGTACTCATTTTTTCAGTGCCTCATTAGTCTTTCTTGTCATTCATCACTCTTAAGTCTCTCGGTCTCTCCATTAATATTTCATTTGCCTAAGCTAGCCACAAGTTATTTATCAATGTTTCCCATCCTTTAAAAATGACCATACATCAATAGTTACTGTATCTTTACTTTTCACCCACATTTATCCTGAAAAATTATATTGTCTGAGCTTCCTAAATAATGATGTTCTCCTGATTCAATAAAAGATAATGTCTTAATATGAGCACTGCGTTATGTTGAGAGGTAATGCATACAAATAGTACTGACCTTATACTTAATAACAGTTGGAAGATTTGTTACAGAACCGGCCCAGTCTGCATAGCGCTTTTGATTTACCGCAGGATTGTTCATGGAGAAATAGCTGAGGCCAGCAATAAATTTTGGCTCCCCACCTTTCACAACTGCCTGACCACGAACCTCTTGGTCACTGGAACCTTCAAACGACAAGCAACAAAATCAATTCACATGTGTGCCAGTGCATGTTGTGTGCTGGAATACAGCAAAGAAGAAGTGTTTTTTTGTTTTTTGTCTTTTAACAAACCAAAAATTATAATTAGGGTCATGTGAGACAGACCAGTAAGTGCTGAATTGTAAATCAAGTGTAGAGCTGGCCATACAATGGTGTATTTTCATACAAATGCCTATATGAAAAATCTCAGTACATTTGATAAAACCATCACAGATTTAACGAATGGGCATTCAAATGTACTTTTGTTTGAATTTCTTAAACAAAAAACACATTTACTGTGTTCATTGTGGAAAAAATTCCATGTTGCTCTTTCAAATTTTCTCATCACTACAGTCAAAACCAGCTGATTTGACCCCACTAATGATTAGAAAATTGCACAAACATTTTGAAAATGAAAATTTTCAAACAAAATTCAACTAGTGTATAGCCAGGTTTAACATTACGATTCAACTTACATTATCATATGGTGTTGCTCCCTACCTATCTGCACCTGTCTGGCTCTATCATTTCTCCAACACTAGAAATGGCGTTTGTGCAGCATTTCACTCAGCAAAGGATTGACTTCTACTAGGGATAATGAAAGATATTCAGATGTTGGCAAATATTTGCCTGTGTGGAATAGTGTTTACAGTGGCCATCAACCATCTATCACAAGTGATGCCCATAATGAGAGCATCTTTGCACTTGTGGCTGTTAGACGTGCTCATTATAACCCCTAAGAAGAACAAAAACAGTCCAACTGATAGCATCACTTTAAAATATCGAAGTCTTAAATGGCCTTATATGATTCCTTCAGCTAACAAGCTTCAACAATTAGAAGTCATTTCTAACAGCAAGCATCACTTGTTGCCCATTTATACCTTTTTTAGCCAGAAAAGCCTCTTCTGTGTTTCTCTGATCCTGGTTTCCCTTTGTTATTTTGAGCTTGACTGTCTTGAATATAAGATTAAAGTGTATGTTATGCCTAACAATGAACTTCTTTTATTAATTCCCTCTTGGTCTGTGAACTATACAATTGAGTGTTTTGTTATATCTGTTCAATAACTGCAAAAATATGCCCGTTGATCCTACCAGAAGTCTAGAGAGCTAATAACATCTTGTGCTCCCCTCCACTCCTGACTGTTATCAGTCGGAATTGTTCCTTGCATTCTCTGAAGACTACAGATCACCTCCTACCTTGCTATGGATATGGGGGCATAAGGTGTTCTGAAGACCTAGCCAGACCTAAATAGCCTACAAGTTCCCATGCTAGGGGGCTTATGAAAACACTTTCAGTCAGGGGGTTTGGAAACATTCTCTAAACCTCCCACTCCACAGCCAGAAGACCTTTGGCAAGGGGACTTAACAACCACTATACAACACAGTTGTCTGGGGTCCCAGTACCATGGTTCTAGGCCTGGTTAGTCAGAGGCTAGTCATCCATGTTCCAGACAGGAGATTAGTAACCATTGCTGGTTTTGCTGACACTCCTTCTCTGGTCCCCTGCCTGAGCCAGTGTCCACACTGACTTGTTCCCCAGGTATAGGTCCCTGGAATCACGAGGCACAATTTACTTCTTGCTGGTACTTTACTTTAATAGTACAACAGGCTTCATAAACGTCTGCACAGCATGGTATTTAGCAGTTCAAAGCAACATAATTTGCAGAAGTCCATTAGGTCATGGTTCTATAAAACATGGTTGGTTATGTGCAACACTCTGCCCACTTCAGTTTTCTCTCTCTTACGGAGTGATCTAGTCTTTTGAGAAAACCACTTAAGGGAAAAAGTCAGAAGGGGTAAGCACATGTGAGGTAGTCGACATAATTGAAGATGTAGGCCCTCAAATTCCCATGGGTGCTAGACATTCTCTACCCTCAGTTTTTTCTTCCTTACTGTACTACCACCAATTATGACAACCTGGGTTCTCCCCTCCCTGACTTTTATACCTACTACTAGGAAGAGGATGAAGACCCCTAGGGAAAAATTAATTAAAGATCCAACATGGGCACCCAAGGGGTCCTACATGTCCTAGGGTGACACTATTCATCTATAGAAAAAAGTATAGTGAGAGAGCATCATCACTCTAGGACACAAAGTGCTACTGGCAGGGTCACCAGGTGAAAATAAAGGAATAAAAGACTGAAAACATGAATACAGCCACCATACCTAAGGTCTGGTAAACTGCAATATATTACATTTTGTTGTTCTTGTGTTTGGATACACTTTCAGCACCAGACATCTCCTGTACAATGGGAGATACACATGTGGCTAATAATGGTGTCCTCATTGAACAGGGAATTAGTTGGTGGATGGTGTGAGTTCCAGAGTCCAGAGAATGAAGCTTTAGGAACAAAGTGAACCCAGAATCAGAGGAGCACACGGAAAAATGATTCTGGCTAAAAAAGGATAACAGGAGCCTTTGCAGTGTCTGTTATTAGTCAGGGCTTTCAAGAGTCTTGACTTACATGTTTTCAGTAAAGCAGAGCTACAGACAAGATACACAATTTAATCATAAATCACTCCTTAGAATAGCTGCATACTCATGTCTGACATTTATTTTTGAAGCATTGTTTGCTGTCAGAGCTTTTGATGTACAGCTCATTTTGGCCTACAATAACCACCACAAAGGTAAGCTTTCATCTTGTGGATTTCTCTGAATAGTCAAGACCATGCTAGATTAAAGACTGAGCAAAATGTAGGTGCATTGGAGAGTCCTGCTCTGCTCCTTTAAAATATAGGCAGCAAAGAGGCTAAGGGGATCATGTGAGGAACAGAAAAATGTATGCGGAAGACCCCCAGAAAGCAGAAAAATGTCAGCAGGAGTACATAGAACAATATGAAAGGGTGCTAAGAGGCCTTTAAACAATGTGTTTTGCTTGAATAATGATTATCCAGAGCAAGAATTGCTGCAATTGTGGTTTCAAGATAGTTCCTTTACTTACGGCTTCATAACAGGTTGATAACATAAACACATAAGAAGAAGAACATCATAACAGAGTCCATTAACAATGTAGAAACTACAAACCATATCACCTCAAATTTAATGCTAGTGGGGGTAGATATTTGGTTCAGGGAAACAAATGGATGGTTCTGGGAAATTATGTCACCAACATATTGATACTACATTGGTAAACTACAATATGAACTGCATTATGCGGGTGGGGCTAGGAATACTGCAGATGTACTTTAAAAATGTTGAAGTACAGTGTTCATGTATTTTGTGCAACAACTACATCAGTATTCAGTAGAAGTATATTCTTCAACCAATAGATGGCAGTGTTTATAAGTTTGTAGCTGCATCTATGGTATACTCTATGTCTTTTCTCTGTAAGATAGTTTCCTGTTTGCTTATTGCAGTGAAGCAGAAAAGAATATATGGACTATGCACTGTCTGTTCTGTAGGGCTATACACAAAATTTCTAAAATAAATTGTACAAAGATGGTGCTCCCAAATCCCAAAGATAAACTGCCAAAAATAGTATTTAATCAATGGTGTGGCCCTGAGCACTACAGGTATGTCAGAATAACAGGACATTTGGCAGATAGGTTGTTAGTTTTTTTTTTTTTGGCCCAGATTATACTTTTAACTGTACAGATTTTTTTTAGGGTCCATTCACACTTGTGCATTGGAGCAACGCAAGCTAAAATGTGCACATTAGTGTGCATTGCCACAATGTATGCCAGTGTATTTTTTGTGTTTGCATTGTGTTGTGGTGCCATTCAATGTGAATAGCACCCCAACGCACTATGCAGTAGAGCACAATGCACAGTTCACCATAGTGCACAACAGCATGCATACTGTGTGTTGTGGTTCAATGTATTTTCAAAAAAATGGCCATGCACTTTTTTTCCAACCACTTGCCCTCCAAAGGATTTACCCCCCTTCCTGAGCAGGCTAATTTTTTGCAATATGGCGGTTAGTTACTTTAACTGACAATTCTATGGTCATGCAATCACCGGCCGGGACCCGCTGAGGCCGCAAATGGCCACGCGGGTTGGACTCTACCCGGAACTGCAAAATCATGTATTAATGAGCTGCAATTTGAGATAACCTGCATGCATTTGAGCACCACAACAGCTTGCTTTAGTATGAATGGACCTTTCACTTTTGGGAACATGTTACATGTTCCATCCGTTTTAGTGCAGAACATGTAACATGTTCCCATCACAGCAGCAGCCACTCGCTGCCCCCACCCCCTCCTTCTGACAGATAATATGGGTAGAAGTTTCCCTGTACTATCTGTCAAATTTGAAAACAGCACGGACGTGCGTGGCTTCATGAATGAACTGCAAGTCTCGACAGCCTTAGTGGCTGTGGGATTGTAGTTTTCAATGAACTACCACGGCGCTGTGGAGCTCCGTGGTAGTTCATTGAAGCTTCCTGACGGAATATCTGCTTGGCCGTACATCCCATACATCCCGTACAGCAATCAGATATTCTGACAGGTCTGCAGGAGACCTGCATGGCATCAGCGATCTACTGATCACTGGTGCAATGCTTTACAGGCTCCCACAGACCAAATTAATAAATGCACATTTTTTTCCCTGCAAAAAAATATGCATTTATTATTTTTTTTTATCTAAAACGTATCCTTTAAATCCTATAGAGCTCTTCATACCAGTCAGTTGAGGGTCAGTTGCATTTTTAAAAGCCCTATTTGCATCACTTTTTGTACATGTTTGAAAGGGTTAAAATAATTGCACCAAAATCGCACATCCCAATTGAGATCAATGGAAAACACTTTAAAACGTGGCAAAATGCATAAAAAACCGTATCTGCTTTTGCATTTTTTGAATCACATGTCCTTCAACTCATATGCATTTTTAATATGTTTTTGCAACAGAGCAGCATGAAAGCAGCCAAAGTATTGCTGTGAAAGGATGTTTTGTCTGTGCCATAAACCCATGATAAATGCGTGTATCTGCCAAAAAATCAGGCATTTCATGTGCATATGGAAAAATGGGAACTCAGATCCAAGTGTTGATACATATACGCACCAGATGATGATTTTATCACTTCAGATGTACTTTTGCACTCTGTTGAGGAATAACTAAAGAAAAAAAATCCTCCTTTGGATGTAGTACATTTAGACATATCACTGAGTGTCACACCTGGGGAAAGAGGAAACACAGAAGAGAAATCAGTAAAAAAACTCACATCAGACAAAGAAAACAGAAACTATTCTATGTCTTTTGTGGATGAGAGTCACCCCTTTACGCCTTGAGTATTGAGTTATATGCATTTATTGATTATCACCATTTATGTGTTTTTTAATGCAGCTTGGTGAGTATTTTTACCTGCCTCAATATTTATTTATTTATCCTGTACTAGGAACATGGAAGAACATGCTATACAATTGCCTTTTCATTGCTAAAGTTCTGAAAAGGAGCTGTATCAGACCTGGAAAGATCATTGGAAGAACCCAGTAGACTTGCTTTTGTGTAGGTATGTGCTTCTGTGTGTGTCCAAGTATTTCTGTGTATGTTCATGAGTTTTTTTCTACGATTTTACCAGCCTGAATGGTTACGCTGTATGATTTTTTTTAGCATGGTGAAGCTGTCATCTACATACCCTATCCTTTGCTTCATTGTTGTGACCAGAATTCAGTCCCTGACTTTCCTTCCTGTTTCCACATCTGGACTAAATCTGGATTTCTGCTGTTGACCTGGAATGTCCATCAACTAAGTTTCTAATTTTCATGCTTGTCCCTTTGAATAATTTCATATGAACTGTCATGATTGGCTGTTGAAAGCTGTATACTAATGATCAGATTATCTGACAATTGCTCTGAAAATGTTTTTTCGCCTGATTTTCTCATCGTGTGTACTAGGTTTACAGTGATTCTAGAGGTAATTTTTTTTTTTGTAAAATAACAAACGTGTCTATACTTACCTGCTGTGTGCAGTGGTTTTGCACAGAGCAGCCCAAATCCTCCTCTTCTTGGTCTCCCCGCAGGCTCTCCTGGCCCCTCCTTCCTGCCGGGTGCCCCACAGCAAGCAGCTTGCTATGGGAGCACCTGCTGCTCTGTGTGTCCATTCACACACAGAGCCGTGGTTTGACTTCACCCCCTCTCTCTCTCCTCATTGGCTGACTGGCTGTGATTGACAGCAACAGGAGCCAATGGCTCCCGCTTTTTGTCTGAGCCAATGAGGGGCAGAGACCCAGGACAACCGAGGCTGTCGTGCACATTGCTGGATCTCAGCACAGTGTCTAAATGGTTAGCACTTCTGCCTGGCAGCACTACGGTTGTTGGTTTAAATCCCAGCCACGGCACCACCTGTGTCAAATACCTACTGACGGTAGCTCTATGGATCCACAGGCCGGGATTCCCCAGGGCGCGGAGTCTAAGCCCTAGTCTGCTTGTTCACCAGAGCCCCTGACGGTGGGGATGGACTTGGAGCAGGCTGAGACCAGGTCGCGGCCCCTGGGTACACCCAGCTGTAGTAGAGGGAACCACCAGTGGCACGTAGCTGGATAAGAAACCGATGTGAAGAGGCAGAGCAGGCCTAGGCAGTAATGGATGGATCCGTGCAGGATGGATGGACGGAACACACTGTGAAGCAGTGTCAGACAGGCAGGGTTGGTAATGTTGGGAATGCAACAGCATGTACTATAATGTACTATATATAGTATTGTATGTTAATATCACTTGACCAGTAAATGGCACTGTACACTAAGGTTATTAGTTGTGCATATGTGTAAAACTTGTTGGTTCTCTCTTCTCTCTCATCTCAAAGCAAGATGTCTGCTATCACTGTCTGCTGAAATGTGCTCTGTCTGTTTGTAACTTAAGCCACACAAGTAAAGTCAGACTTCTGCCTCATCACTACAAGTGTCTTCTATAACACATAACCAACAGGTAACAGGTAACAGAGGCAGAACGGAAACAGAGCAGCAGGCAGAGGATACTCAGGTCACAAGCCAGGTTCAGCAGCAGGAGGTCAGACAATCAGGAACAGGCAGAAGAGTAGTCAAAATGAGCCAGGGGTCAGGGCAGGAGACGGTCAGCAGTAATCAGGATCAGGCTGGGTTCAGCAACAACAAGATACTCTCACAGGAACAGGATAAGCAGGGAACAAGACCATACAGCAATTTGAGCATTGCAAGAGCGGTTTAAATAGTGTGCCCTGCGCTGTCATTGGTGCCAGGCACGCGTCCGCGTGCGTGAGTGCGCATGCGCAGCCATAACTGTTGCCGCGGGCGCCTATGTCCTAGCGCCCGCACGCTTGTTCGCATCGGGATTCCGTGCATGCGCAGACCCGTGCGCCGCGGAGAAACCCGAGATCCCGGACAACCTGCCTGGAGTTTGCATGTTCTCCCTGTGCCTGTGTGGGTTTCCTCCAGGTAATCCAGTTTCCTCCCACTCTGCAAAGACATGCTAGTAGGTTAATTGGATCCTGTCTAAATTCTCCCTAGTATATGAATGTAAGTTAGGGACTTTAGATTGTACGCCCCTTGAGGGTTAGGGACTGATGTGAATTTACAATATATATGTAACGCGCTGTGTAAATTGAAAACGCTATATAAGTACCTGAAAATAATACCTCTCGATGAGGCTCAGGTAAGTATTGAGGGGGCGGGGGGCACTGCTGCACACAGAAGGTTTTTTACCTTCATACATTGGAAGGCATGAAGGTAAAAAACCTTGAGCCTTTAGAACTACTTTAAGATGACTACATGCCTGTGATCAGATAACAACAGGCATGTGGTATCTATGACACATTAGACATGTGGACTCTGGAAATATTTATTTCGAGTTCATTTGTTCATTGAAGAATTTTGTTTTGTCATATTCGTTATGTTGAACAGATTTGCTTTCGGAATTAATTTCATATCTTCAGCATTCGTTTCATATATTTGTTTGTCCAGGTGGATTTGAAGATTACTATACATTCGATATATTATCGAATCAGATGGATTCGAATCGGAAGGATTTGATATTTTCAGACGCTAGTCCAACCCATCAAGAGAAATGCCATGAGCTGACTGGACAATATCGACTGGAGTCATGTGGATCCAAATTAATGAATGGAACAAAATTTAGATCCATTCGAGTCTAAATTATCTAACTAATTCGAAAATTGAATTCATTTCTCCATGGACCTGAACTACTATTGCATCATGTGACGTCATCCGAATGAAACAAAGGCATTCGTTAATTTCATTGTAACTTTTTTTCTGATTCATTGACATTTATTACTAAGTCTATTTAGAGATTCATATACATCCAAATCTCTGAAAATTATAGTTTTAATTCGAGAAACAAATCACACACAATGAAACGCCCATGTCTACCCATTACCTTAAATGAAAATCGTGAAATATCCCGCATGGGGACACGGACAGCAATTAATTAAAGCTGAAGTTTAGGTATGGTTTTTCTGCATAGTTACATTGGTCCAATTTTTGCCTCGACCAATCAGAGAACACTTTGTGATGTAATTATACAAAAAAGCCATACTTAAACTTTAGCTTTACACTACACCTGGATACATTTATTTTTGAAGAATAGTGGATACACTGGAGAGCTTCACTTTGTTTCGACCGTTTTCTCTACAGAATATTAGCAATTGAAACTATATATTTTCTCACAAAGCAACAAACCAAAAATATAATTCTGCCGGAGGTTCTGAACCTTCCCCACACTTCTATAAAATGCATGTTATTGTTGCCTGTGCTCCTGTAGGGGAGATTATTCCTCACTTTCTTCTTATACATCAAATAAACAGAAAGGGATATTTTCCTTGTCAAATACACACAAGTAGTAACACAGAGTTGCAAGAGCTTCTAAAGTTGGCCATAGATGAAACAATTTTCTTTCCTGCAACCACTGTGTTGATGGGGGAATCCCTCCCACGGAGCCATTGTATTCTCCTGTCTGGAGGTTGGGGGAGCAAAAATTACTGCTAGCAGCTATAATAGCTGCTAGCAATAATCTCATGTAAAATCTGACGGGCTGGTTGTACCCAAGTTGATCAATCAACTTGAGTACATTCAGCGTGCCCATACATGGTTCAAATCTCATTCAGTTTAGCAGGGATTCGAACCATATATGGCTGGCTTTATCCTTCCTTGCTCTTTTCAAAAGTAGAAAGATAGTTTGGATGGTGTTTGGTTCAAACTCCACTCTAGATTTTCCTTGATGTATACCCATCCCTAACTTCTAAACCTTCTGCTCTCTTATACACCCATTGTAATCTTTTTTTTTTACATCTTCCTTAAAGGATAAGTTCACCTTTTTAAAAAAAATAATAAATACACATTTTTTTGCAGGTAAAAAAATGTGCATTTGTTATTTTTGTCTGCGGGAGCCTGGAAAGCATTGCACCAGTGTTCTGTAGATTGCTGATGCCATGCAGGTCTCCTGCAGACCTGTCAGAATTCCTGCTTGCCGTACAGGATGCAAGCAGATATACTGACAGGAAGTTTCAATGAACTACCACGGAGCTCCACAGCACCATGGCAGTTCATTGAAAACTACAAGCCCACAGCTGCTAAGACTGCCGGGACTTGCAGGCACTCATTCACAGGACTCTGTGAATGAGTGACATGGCCTCGTGGGCCGAGCCCCACACAGCCGCACTGTTTTCAAATCTGACAGACAGTACAGGGAAACCTCTACCTGTACTATCTGTCAGAGGGAGGAAGGGAGGCACAGGGCACAGCTGCAGCTATGGGAACATGTTACTAAAAACGGGTGGAACATGTAACATGTTCCCAAAGGTGAACTTTTTGACAATAGCTAAGTGATTTTGGCTTTTTAAAAATACAAGTCTTTTTTCCTTTTTTTTGGACAGGGTGTTTTTTCTATATTTGTATGCCTTTGCTTTTTGTGTTATTGATAAATAATTTGTGTACTGTTGAATAAGTTGTATTTCTTGGTTTTATAACTTTTTTTTGTTGTCTGTTTTTGGCAGGTTTTGGCAGGTCTGGGATAGTTCAAAGGAGCTTCCATAACCCTCAGTAGCCATTTGAAGCCCATTGCACCTTAACTACTTGCCAACCGCAGATAGCCGAATGACTGCTACACTGCGATCAGCCAGTTCTGGGAGGGCGTCATATGACTTCCTCCCAGAACGCGCTCCGGGTGCGTGCACCCGGCGATCTCCGTAATCGCTGTGTCCTACGGACACAGCTGATCACGTGATGTGGTAAAAGGCCAATCACAGCGGCCTTTTACCACGTGATCAGCCATGTCCAATGACACGCTGATCACCGGGAAATGCAATTGCCGGTTTTCGGCTGCACTTTCCTCACGCTGTCAGATCATGAGGAAAGTACTGCCGAGAACTGGCAGTTGTCAGAGCGGGGATAGGCACCGATCATCAGTGCCCTGATGATCGGTGCCCAGCAGTGCCACCCACCAGTTCTGCTTACCTGTGCCCAGCAGTGCACCTATGTTTGCCCAGCAGTGCACCCTCTGTGCCACCCAGCAGTGCCACACACCTGTGCCCAAAAGTGCCACCTACCTGTGCCCACCCACCTGTGCCGACCAGTGCCACCCACCTGTGCCCACCAGTGCCACCCACCAGTGCCCATCAGTGCAGCCCAGCAGTGCTGCCAGTCAGTGCCCAGCGGTTGTACCAGTCAGTGCCCAGCAGTTGCGCCAGTCAGTGCCTAGCAGTGCCGCCAGTCAGTGCCCAGCAGTGATACCAGTCAGTGCCACCTATCAGTGCTGTCTATCAGTGCCACCTATCAGTGCAGCCTATCCGTGACACCTCATTAGTGCTGCCTATCAGTGCCGCCTATCCGTGCCACCTCATTAGTGCTGCCTATCCGTGCCACCTCATTAGTGCTGCCTATCAGTGCCGCCTATCAGTGCCGCCTATCCGTGCCACCTCATTAGTGCTGCCTATCAGTGCCGCCTATTAGTGCCCATCAGTGCAGCCTCATCAACGCATATCTACGGACACAGCTGATCACGTGATGTGGTAAAAGGCCAATCACAGCGGCCTTTTACCACGTGATCAGCCGTGTCCAATGACACGCTGATCACCGGGAAATGCAATTGCCGGTTTTCGGCTGCACTTTCCTCACGCTGTCAGATCATGAGGAAAGTACTGCCGAGAACCGGCAGTTGTCAGAGCGGGGATCGGCACCGATCATCAGGGCACTGATGATCAGTGCCCTGATGATCGGTGCCCAGCAGTGCCACCCACCAGTTCCGCTTACCTGTGCCCAGCAGTGCACCTATGTTTGCCCAGCAGTGCACCCTCCTGTGCCACCCAGCAGTGCCACACACCTGTGCCCAAAAGTGCCACCTACCTGTGCCCACCCACCTGTGCCGACCAGTGCCACCCACCTGTGCCCACCAGTGCCACCCACCAGTGCCCATCAGTGCAGCCCAGCAGTGCTGCCAGTCAGTGCCCAGCGGTTGTACCAGTCAGTGCCCAGCAGTTGCGCCAGTCAGTGCCTAGCAGTGCCGCCAGTCAGTGCCCAGCAGTGATACCAGTCAGTGCCACCTATCAGTGCTGTCTATCAGTGCCACCTATCAGTGCAGCCTATCCGTGACACCTCATTAGTGCTGCCTATCAGTGCCGCCTATCCGTGCCACCTCATTAGTGCTGCCTATCCGTGCCACCTCACTAGTGCTGCCTATCAGTGCCGCCTATCAGTGCCCATCAGTGCCGCCTATTAGTGCCCATCAGTGCAGCCTCATCAACGCATATCAGTGAAGGAGAAAAATTACCTGTTTGAAAAATTTTATAATAGAAACAAAGAAACTTTTTTTTTTCAAATTTTTTGCATTTTTTTGTTTATAGCGCAAATAGTAAAGTGCCCAGGAGCGATTAAATACCACCAAAAGAAAGCTCTATTTGTGAGAAAAAAATTATAAAAATTTCATATGGGTACAATCTTGCATGACCGCGCAATTGTCAATCAAAGTGCAACAGCGCTGAAAGCTGAAAATTGGCCTGGTAAAGAAGGGCTTATAAGTGGTTAAAGACCACCAAAAAATCTCTTTCATATTACCTTCAATTTTAACTGTTTAGCAAAATTTTTACAAAATCTCCAGATTTTCACCAAAAACTCTGTTTTATTCATCCCTATTCCTTGTTATTCCTGAAGCCTTGTTATCCTGAATAAGACAAGAAATGTTGTGACTCTTTCTTTCACTGTTATTGAACGCTCTGCAACTCCTGTAGATCAGTGCATGACCATAGGACATACATCAGACAACCAGGAGTAGAAAGGCCATGATCCATCTGCTTTGTACAGGATTTAGGATGTTTGTTCTCAGAGTTATTGTTGCAAGTCAAGCTGGGCATCCTATATACAGTAGACCCTATCCAAGTTGTTTCTCCTAAATAAAACAATAAAAGCAAGCCCTTGGACTGGTTACTGGCTCTGAATTGAAGTTGGAAAATGATTGTAAATGAAGCTTTACCATTTTGGATCATTTTTTCAGTCTCCATAAAGAATCTAAATTCATATTCTCCTCCCAAAGATCCAGACTGCAGAAAATGTGTTCCGTAATCGTCTATGAATTTTCTGTATGCACTGTATTCATACACCGAGGGGAGGTTGAAAAGTTCTTTCCAAAATGGTTCAGCAAGGGTTAAAAATTCTGGATTGTTATTGATGAACTGTGCCACTTCCACATAATTTCTGATAACCAGGAGCTGGTAACTCTGTAGAGAATAAGCATACATGAAATTATAACACGTGTCATCAGAAAAATGATTGTAGAATTCTCTTTTAAACAGCTTCACAAGAAAAGAGATTGTTCACCTTATTAAACACCCCTCACTATATTGCCAACATTGTTACTTTCAACGTATCAAGACAGAAATCTGTAGAAAATTCAAGTTCCCCAGCATGATGCCCCTGCAGTGATAATATTCATTTGCATTGTATTTTGGAACTAGTAGCACCGGTCTTAGTGCCTGAGGCAGCCATTATTGACATTTTCCCCCACTACCTCCTGTGGCAAACATGGCAACCAGTAATTACATAATCAGAAGATTAATTAAAACAAGTGTACCTAATAAAAAACCTTATATGGTATTAATAAACAATGCAAACGTATTGAGGTAAGCATAGAATAAATGTTAACATAAGCATAGAATAATTTAACTGACCAAATGCAAAATTGGTCTAGGAATTCAAGTTCCAATGACCTCTGATCAGATTGGATCAGCTGATTACGTGGTCAAATGACTAGGCATTAGGTCCTATGACCTCTGCTAAGAAGAGAATCTCTCAGTGAGAACTCTGATCTTTCCCCTTAGCAGAGGTCAAGACCTAGATATTTGATTATGTGACTGGCTGACAAGGAGATGTTTTTGGCAACGGAAGTAACAATTTTAGGCCTATGACTGTATTTCAGACCTTTACAGAGGCTCTACTGCAGATATTTATTCAGTTCTATACATACAGTATCTGTAGCACTTCCCCCTTTGGAGTTGCTGAATGTTGGGTCCCCCTATTGTCCTGCACAGCCAGGTAACACACATTTTCCATTCCAACTTACATCCACGAGACAGTGTCCAGTGCTTGAGCTGGGTTTTTGGATTTTATTAAGGGGTAAATAACTTGGATGGGGAAAGGGTGCATGGGATGCCCAAGGGTAATAGCAACAGAGGACAATTTTCCTGAACTATGTACAAGTCTTTACAGCAATAATTCTCTTCCAGAGAGCTAGCTAGCATCTCCCGTAGTACCACCCCAGACCCCAGATTCTCCTAACCCAGCTGTTCTTGGTGTTCTTGGTGAATCCCTGGGCAGGTGAGCCAGCATCTGCCACTCCCAGATAGTAGCTAATCCAGTTTCCCACTAAAGAGCTCCTTCCCCTTACTGGCCCAGGAGGTGCAGGTCTACTCGCTCACTTCTCTTATGAAGCTACTGGGTCAGTGGCTGCTACCAGGCCTTCAAGCTGCACAGGTGGCCCTTGCTCTGGGGGCTGGAGAAGTCCCAAGCTTTCCTCCTTCCAAGCTTCCCTGCCTCTAGGTCAGACCCTTCCCATCTGGGCTTCCTCCTAGGCTCTGGCTCGCCAGCCTCACTTCTCCATCTTCCACCCAAACTCTCCTTCTCTCCTCCTGCTGAGCACTTTCTGCCACTTTAAAGGGCTGTCCTGACCCAATTACCTGCCCATTGCTTCTAGAACTTTATCCAAAGTTCTAGTGCAGGGGGAAGTCTCAGAGAGCTGATCCGCAGAGCCTCTCAGCTCTGACCACAATTTGACCCCACTCTGACAGTTACACCTGGGATGCTACTCAACCCTTGTATTAAGAATCAACTCTAGCTCCCCCTAGCTATGTAGGAGGGCGCTACATATCTATAGCAACAGCTCCCAATGACTGGCAGTCCATCTCAGTAGAACACATTTAAAGCTGAGCTCTGGGAAAAAGCTACCCTGGCAGTGGGGCTTCCCCAGTACTAAAAGGATTTGTTTGTATTGTCTAGGGGCACAGGGAAGCACCCATAATTACCTTAGTCCTCGGTTTTTCAGCAGATGGCACTCTACAATGCGGGTGATTGGGCAGGCCCTCAGTGTCCTTGCTTACAATGATGGACTGCTGGTCCTTCATTGTATGTGATAACACCAGATGGGTTGGCGGAGAAAAGTGACTTCAAAAGTGACTTCATGGGACCAATCGTGCAGCTGGGAGGGATCCCTTTCAAAGGGTTATTTTTTCCTGGAGTTCATTTTTAAGATAAGTACAAAAGGCACTGCAATAAGCAGTGTAAAAAAAATGATAGAAGTATAACATTTGCCTCATCTACTATGCACCGCCTGAGGGTCTCCACCAAGAGGAGGGTAAAGATCCAAGACCGGTCAGGTGCTGTACCCCGCTATACCGTATCATAGGGATACAAACCTGCACTCTCCCGCCCACCCCCATCCCATCAGGAAAATCAGTCAAAGAAAACATCCAGTATAATATATCCACATGAATGACATAATTCAGTAATACACTTGTAAAAGGCTCTAGCCAACCCTACTCATCCCCCATCTGCTGAGAGTCAGAGTAGCTATGGTAAAATATACATAGATACAGAAAGCACTATGAAATGGGCAACAGGGAAACAGACATTCAGTCAGAAACCATAGCAGTAGAAGAAAGCCACCCACCCCACACTTTGTCAAAGTTGGCAAAGGCTCCTCTATTCGAATAGGTGGCTTTATTTAAAGGGATTACTTTCTTTACTAAAGCTTTCCAGGCCGTCAGAGTCGGTGCAGAAGGTTTCTTCCATGACAGAATAATTATTTTTCTAGCACAAAATAATAACAGAGTGAGAAGGGTATGAATTGCTTTCATGGTAGCTAGAGGCTCAACCAGGCTTAACAAACAGACTTTAGCAGAAGGAGCTGGAAGTGACTGAGGTGATGCGCATCAAAACCCCCTTACAATTGCGTTTAATAACAGGACATTCCCAAAATATATGCATAAAATCTGCAGCTGGTGTGAAGCATCCCCAACATAAAGAGGAGTGGGTCCTATATATTTTGGCTGGATTGGCAGGGGTGAAGTAAACTCTGTGCAAGAATTTGAAGTGTATCATCACGGTCTAGACCAGGAGCCATGGACTCAGCAGTTCAACCAAGTCCTTATAGATAGCCTTAAATGGTCTTAAGGGCATGGCCGGATGACATCATTACACTAAACGGAACCGGCAGTCGGACATTTTGGGATAGGTATCTGAATCCAATGCTCTATCTCAGGGGTGTCAAACTGGCAGCCCTCCAGCTGTTGCAAAACTGCAAGTCCCATCATGCCTCTGCCCTTGGGAGTCATACTTGTAACTCTCAATCTTGCAATGTCTCATAGGACTTGTAGTTTGACAACAGCTGGAGGGCCCCAGTTTGACACCCGTGCTCTATCTTAAGGAAGAAATGTCATTTTAAAGAGGCGATATATTCTTTGTGCACTGGATGTAGTGCACTTAATTTGTGAGTACTTTTTATCCCCTTGTTTTTAATAAAAGAGTTTAGATGAGTAGCAATATAGTGCAATGGGGCTTTTATATTTGTTCTTTTGAGAATAACAAGAAGAATGAATGGGTGTTAAATGGAGTTACCTGCAACCTAGAGCCATGTGTAAAGATATTCCTTATTAAAGGGCAAGGCGCATTCTGACCTAACATATAGTGGATCATATATCTGAGGTAAGCGGCTTGTTTGGAAGGTGGAAGAAACACTGTCTATGGTGGTCACTTATTAAATAAACTATGGTGCACATTGATTGGGACTCTTTTGTAAAGGTGAAACAAGAAGTGGACTGTCACTTATTTATATTATTTCACAAGAGTGGATATATATTACTATTATTATACAGTATTTATATAGCGCCAACAGTTTGCTCAGCGCTGTACATTATGGGGGTAGACAGTACACGAGACAGTACAGTAACAATACGATTCAATACACAAGGGGTTCGAGGGCCCTGCTCCTTGGAGCTTACAATCTAGGAGGGAGGGGATAGTGGTACAGGAGGAAATAGCTGTGGGGGATGGAGTGGTAGGAAGAGTGGAGGAGGTCGGGAATTAGCACGGGGTGGGGTAGGCTTCCCTGAAGAGATAGGTTTTCAGAGTGCGCCTAAAGGTGAGGAGAGTAGGTAATAGTCTGATGGATTGGGGTAGGGAGTTCCAGAGGATGGGGGAAGCCCTGGAGAAGTCCTGGAGATGGGCATGGGAGGAGGAAACCAGGGAACTAGAGAGTAGGAGGTCTTGTGAGGAGCGGAGAGTACGTTTTGGGTGGTATAGGGATACCAGATCGGTGATGTAGTTTGGGGCAGTATTATGAACAGTTTTATACGTCAATGTTAGTATTTTGAATTTTATCCGTTGGGCAATCAGAAGCCAGTGGAGGGATTGGCAGAGAGGGGTGGCGGATACGGAGCGGTTAGTAAGGTGGATGAGTCTGGCCGCAGCATTCAAGATAGACTGAAGCGGGGATAGCCTGCGGTGAGGTAAGCCGATGAGGAGGGAGTTACAGTAGTCGAGGCATGATATAATGAGGGAGTGAATGAATATATATTGGACTTATTGGAGTTATTATTGTTGATATATACTTATTTGGCTTTTACTAGGTTTATTTATATAGAGGATTATACACAGAGTGGATATTATGATTGACTGGAATTAATCCTATATGACATATTGTTGGTGTGGGAACATGTCATTCACTGCAGCAATCATATTGATATAATTATATATTTTTCCATTTGTTTTTCAACACATTATTTTCAGGTAATTGTGGTAGTGCAGGTGATTCTGTTGTAACATCCTGCTACAAGTGTTGATACAGGATGTTAAAAAGAACACAAGATGTCTGTAGATCAGCTCCATGGAACTTGTATGCTGAACCGCAGGACTTTACTAAGGAGCAGTGTGGTAAAGAACTACATTTCCCAGAGGAGCTGATGTGTGAGCGAAGGTCTATATATATGTGAAATATATATGTGAAAGCCTGGTAGATGGGATAGGAAGGGAGAGGGGAGAGATCTGGAGAGAGGAGTGCACTGACTGCAGGAGGACTGGACCAGGCCATGGAAAAAGACAGAGCGGGGAGGCAAGGAGAGTTTGTTGATCGCTGACCTTGCTGCATTGTGGAGAGAACGAATCTGCCAGCAGTAGACCAGAAGGAACGCTGCACGTGGGACCTGAGAGTGTGTGGAGGCCTTATCGGAGGAAAGAGAGAAACTTCCAGAACTCACCAGATGCCATCCCTTGGGTGAGAGAGTCCCAAGCATTACCAAGGACAGGGAACACTGACACCTGCTCCATCTTTGCTATTCTCCTGCATACAGTCACAGACATTGCACCTAGTTCTTTCAGCCGCTATTGTTTGACCACATTTACCACAGCCTTATCACCAGAGCTGATAGCAGGACAGTCAGTTCACAGACTGAACCACCGCTGTGTCACCACTATCATCAATTGACTTTATTAAGGAGGCCTTTCCCTGTTGAGCCCATAATCTTTCAGACCAGAGAGTGGTTGCCCTGTGCCAACAATCACTTCTGCCAGCCTAACCACTTGTTGCCTTAGATTTACTAGTGATTAGTGTTTTAAAGGAACATTACACCAGTCCATTGTCGCTTCCAGAGGGAGAGCCGTTCTTCCCTTCCTTTATTACATTGTTCCTCAGAGAATCATAATTCACACCTTGTCTCGCTGTGCACAAACTGGGCCCCATCACGTGCGCAGAAGACTCTTCACTGGCTTTAACCCCTTTGCGCCGGCCGCACACAAATGTGCGGCCGCCCGGCGTCTGGGCCTAGACGCCGAGCGGCCGCACATTTGCGTCCATGTAACTAAATACATATGTGCTGAGAGCGCGCGCCCTGCGCGCTCCCAGCACACATGTGTGGTACTCACGGAAAGGTCCCGGTCCGCTCTTTCGAACGGGACCTTTCCCGATCATGTGACCGCCGTGACGCGTCATCACGGCGGTCACATGATTCCTAAACCACGCCCCAACCGCCCCGCCTCCCGGCGTCTGAATCTCTTAAAGGGCCGGGAGGCATCGGCGGGAAGGGGTTAAAGAACATTGGTGGGTTTTGGGTAAAGAGCTCTCTCCTTATCCTAGGCTACCTCCTTGCCATCAGGTCCTGAGGGCCCAAAGTCAGCTAGTCTACCTGTTTAATAGTTCTCCCAGCTCATGGAGGATTGTAAAGCCACCTCAGGTTGAAGGTATTGGGATAGTTTCTGAAAAGCAGGCCTGTTAACATTAACTGAGACCCTGTGATAAGTGTTGTTTCTTTCCTTGTTTAAAATTGACACAAGTAGTGACCAACTTTGCACATGCCATTACTGTTTATTTTGGGTAACCAAGCTATATTGAAGTATTATAAACCTCTCACCAGGTCACTCCAATCAGTGTGTGATTCTGGTTTTTTTTAGGGTGATTTATCCGGTTAAGAGTATACTGTGGTGTCAGTAGGGTTGGGCTTTCAGAAAGGGGTCCAGAGCAACAGGGAGCTCGAAAATAATCCAGCAACTCCTAAGGGGGTAGTGCTACACTATTAATATTATTTGCACATGTCTATTATTCAATTCCTATTATACTCTACTGAAAATAAGCTCAGAAAACTTTACTGCACTCACTCAACCCCCACCCATTCCTCCCGCCATGTTTACTCTGATGTAATCAACTAGGCTAACCACTTGCACAATGGCAAAGGACTAAACAAAAGCTGCCTGGGAGGAGCAGGTGAACATTTACATATAGTCCTCATAAATGTATTTATTATGTCATTTTTAAACTTTATACATTCATAACCTTTTATCTTGATACATAAAAAAAATCATTGTCCTCTGGTGTATATTTTGTAGATGTTTGTAGGATAACTAGGAGAAGGCTGTGTTTACAAAGCCACATGAACATATCAAATGCATCCATGTACAGCAGTTCATATTTATGGTTCTTTACCTTTTCTTTTGAATAGGAAAAGCTAGATTGGTGATTTGCTTTATATCCGTAGTTAGATGTTGTGTGGGACTCAGTAGTTTTCACATACGACCAGCTGCTGTTATAAGATTCATGCGAAAAATCATTTTTTGCTTCCACCTGTCAAAAATCGACAACAAGAAGAGTTACAAGATACAAAGAGAAGCACAATTAATGAAAAATGAGCATTTGAACAATGATCAAAAAAAAGCTTATGCTGAATGGGTTTTTTTCTGTTTAAGCCTAACAAGAAATTTCTTTTATTTAGTCCATTTTGGTATGTTATATTTACTACTGCAAGTGTTTTGTTATATCTGTTTGATAAGTGAAACAAGAATACCTGTTGATCCTGCCAGAAATGTTGTCAGCTGATAACATCCTGTGCTCCCTGCCTGTGCTGTACTTCTATCAGTTATTATTGTTCCCGGGTCTCTCTGTGAATGAAAGAACAACTCCCTCCTAGGGGAAATGTGTTGTGCAGTTCTAACACCCTCCCTGCCCAATGGGGATAACGCAATACCTTCATAGATACAGTACAAAAGTAAAGGGAAAAAAGGCCTCATTAAAAAAACTAATTGGGCCACCTAATCTTAGGACTGAAAAGGTGCAATAAATTAAATTTTTTATTCTTTGGTTTTCTTTCTATTTTTTTTGACTGTCCACAGGAAAATGTGTCCCTAACTATAAAATTCAACAATATTGCAGAACAAACTACCAACTTTGTTAATACTAGCTAGCTAGTTTATATGTACTTACTGATGCATCAATAATTCCTCTTAGGATGTATTTATATGAACTTTCAGGAATTCCCTGGAACATATCGAATAAACATTTTTTACATCAGCCCTACCTGAATATACAGTATTACTTTACCCCAAGTGAGGTGGGACTGTCTTGTGCCCTGTGTTTATGTTCAGCTTTTAATTAGGCTTTTTAACACCTTACCGCCTCTGCCTCCTGGCCCTTTAAAATTTTCCAAATGCCAGGAGGTGAGCATTCCAATCATGTGATTGGCAGTCACGGTGGTCACATGATCGGAAAGCTCCTGATGGCAAGTATGCACTGGGAGCTTTCCGGTACCTGTCAGTTACTGTGTCGGGAGCGCGGAGGGAGTGGGATGGAAATGTGTTTACAAAGAAACGCATTTGTGCAGCTGCTTGGCAGTAAAGCCTACCTGCCGAAAGACTGCATATATGCCTACAGCCAGGGCCGTGGATAAGGGGGTAACACCAGTCCTTCTGTATGGGGCCCAGGCCAGCAGGGGGGGTCAGGCAGCTGGGTGAATTGGATGTGAGAAGGAAGAGTGATTGGCACAGCGAGGGGGCACTGGAACCAATCCCCTATATGGCTCTCTCTGCAGCAGCTGAAAGCTGGCTTCTCCTCAACCTCCCGCTGGCTTTCAGCTGCTGCAGAGAGTGCCATACAGGGGATGAGTTCCAGTAATCATCCCCCTATCGCACCTATCACCCTTCCTGTGCATCATACATTTTGCCTTACTGCCTGGGCCCCCTGTGTGCCCCCACCCCCGCAGTGTGGCCACCAGCTTTCCTCTTTTCCTTTTCATTGGCAGCTGCAAGTACACAAAGGGTCCGGTAAATATGTCATACATACCAGTACCCTCCTTTCCTGCATGAATACAATGAGTGATCAGTACTGATCACTCACTGTATTCATTGATAACTAAAGAAAAGTAAACAGTTTTTTCGGGGGGGGGGGGGGGGGGGGCGGCTGTCAAGTTGGCTGTATGGGGCCCTGTGGTTTCTAACAGCAGCCCTGCATATGGCCAGTGGGGAGTGGTTAAAGATAATGTCATTGGAATGCGACCTCTTCTTCATATTCTTGTGGCCTAGACACAATGGAGTCATTTGGGGCCTGCACCCAAGGCGGCACTAATATGGACTATGGAACAGTGGCAGCCCGTCAAACATATACTTTACCCCAAGAGTCTGAATTCTTATTATTATCATTATGATAAAAGGACTTTATTTGTTAATCAGTAAAGGATTTATTAAAGCGTTAGTACAGGCTAACTATAACAATTTTTTTTTTTATTTACTTTTTTTTAATACACTCCTTAAACAGTATTTTTTAAGCATCTCCGGCTTCCCTGCATAAGGAGCACTTGACAACGCCTGTGAATTCTCAGAGCTCTGACACCATCTATAGGCTCCCATGGCCCATCCATTGTCAGTGATCCCTCCTCTCCCCTGCGGCTGCTGCTCACTAACAAAGGAGAGAGGGAGCTGCTGGATCACATGAGCAGACTAGTCCAGATCATAAAAAGGTAAGTATAAAGATCTATTTTACAAAGAGTATGCAGAATAGGCAGGAGGAAGGGGGAGGGAACATTTTTCAAAATAGTCAAAGTTAGCTTTATCTTCCATTTTAAGTCATTAAGTATTTATGGACTATGGATTATTTTTATATTTTTAGGGTGAAGGATCTAGCATACATTTAGTCATGTGTTCTGAGTTTTTGATGTAGCTTGTGAATTTCAGCAGTTGTTTATCGATCACCTGTTTTGTTAGCTAGACTTTTGTGAGTTTGCCTGTAGGGTTGACTTACTAAAACTGGAGAGTGCAAAACCTGATGCGGCTCTGCATAGAAACCAATCATTAGTCAAAGCTTAACTGAACAAGCTGAAGTTAGAAGCTGATTGGCTACCATGCACAGCTGCACCAGATTTTGCACTCAGTTTTAGTATATTTGTATTAACAATTAAGTTTATGTGTGAACAAATACATTTAAAGTGTTACTAAACCCAGAACCCTGTATTCACTATATCCGGTCTACCACAGTACATACAACATGTAATATTGTTATTTTAGTAAATATAAACCGCTAAAAACCTTTTCTCATCAGCAGTTACAGCAGTCTTGTGATTTCTATCTTCTGTCCAGCAGAGCACTGGTTAAAGCTTGTAGGAGGAATTTTTATTCTCCAGTAGGAGGTTACAGAACCCCTGATCCTCTGTCTGGACAGTGCTGATTGGCCCTGTGCTGATCACATGCACTCTCCCAAGAAAAAAAAACTCTCTAGCAATACACACCAAACTGAGCATGTGCAGAGTGATGCCAAACCTCTGTTCTATCAGGACATATTTAGGGGACAATGGAAGAAGAGGAGGATCAGTGAAGAGATGATTAAACATCCTTTTCACACAATGCGGAGGATTCACCCCTTAGGTTCCACAGTAAGTATAACAAGCATGCTTTACTGCATATACAGACTGAATTTACTGTTGTGGGTTTAGTAACACTTTAATTTACAGTTGTATTATTAGCATCTTTTAATTTTAGTATGTTACGATATTTGACATTTCATTTCACATTCCTTTTGTTTTTGTTGCTATCTTTCATTAGGTATATATTTGTTCTGGTATAATTAGCTCTGACACTGACAAACATATGTTAAATAATAAATGTTAATTAATTTAAAGCCCATCTCAGGGTAAAACTTAAAGTGGTTCTAAAGGCCCAACCTTAGGTGCGCAACAATACCTCAGCCCCCCCCAAATCCTTACCCGAGCCCCCTCCAATCCAGTGACATTCTTGACAGCCTCTGCTTTCTGGGAACTCTTCCTCCTCATTGGCTGAGACAGCAGCAGGAGCCCAGGAGCCAATGAGCGGGGAGGGGGGAGGGGCGAGCCGCGGCTCTATGTGTCTTATGGATGCATGGAGCAGTGGTTTGGGGACGAGCACGCAACGGCTTTCCCTGGGGGCACTGCTCGAGAGGGGGGAGCCAGGAGTGCCAGCAGGGACCCAAAAAGAACAGGATCTGGGCTGAACTGTGCAAAATCACTGCACAGAGCAGGTAAGTTTAGAAATGCTATTTAAAAAAAAAAAACTAAGCTAGCGTCACTTTAGGCTGCCCATTCAACAACATTTGGCCAGTTCTGTACTGTAGCTGCTGACTTTTAATAAACATGCATTTTCCAGTTCAGAGATCCAGTGCTGTCCTCACCCAGGACAGTTCTTCGTGTCCCTGACGCCGCCATCTGTGCATGCACAAGTTGTGCTGCGATTTGTGAATTAACCCACACCCTTCTGGGACTTGTGATGTGTCCCAGAGGGCTGCTGGCAGGAAAGGAGGCCACCTGACAGAAATAAGTACCCTCCCTAAAAAAAAAAAAACTCCAAAAGTGTTAGAGGAGGGAGGAGGAGGAGAAAAGGTGGAACTTCCCTTTTCAGGTAAGGTTTCTGTTTAAAAGTGGTTACAAACCTCAGACATAAAATATGAACAAAACATATCCTCCTACAGTGTGTACTTGTCTCAATTAAGAGCACTCAGTGTCATTTCTCTCTGCTGCTTTCTCCCTCTGCTATCAGTATGAGTCATTTCTGACAAGTTTTCCTGACATCAAGAAAAAAACAGTGATAGGGGAGGGACCTCTAGCTGATTGACAGCCTCAGTTCTGTTCCTGTGAGCTGTATGGAGGAGGGTGTGTCTCTTCCCACCAATCAGCTCTCAGAGCTCCCCTCACTGAGCTCTGCAAAGTGTAATTTCAGCTCTCCACCCCATTTTTTTCTGATCTCTCATACAAACTTATAAATTCTGCATTTTTATGGGATGTAGAGCAAAGAAGACTGCAAATAAACAAGAACAACTTGTAGAAGGATTTGTTTCATCTATGTGTATCACCTGAAGAGAGTCCCTTCACTGGGTATCTGGGAGGGCTTACAAGCACTTTAACCCCCCACCTCCACTTTGTCATCCATTTAGTGTTTCTTTTTGGTCAAATCCCATTTAAAGTGATATGTTACTCACCTAAGTTCACCATGCATATCCCTCGTCAGCATCAATTCTGGGTGAGGGGAAATGGTAACCTAGCTATGCAGATGTGCCCACATATGCTGATCCTCAACAGTCCTCTTGTGGCGACCTCATTACTGTAAACCCTTCGTCAGGATCCTGAGAGAACCTTGGCTTTTAGTGTATATTTTACTAAAAATATAGGTTTGAAAAACAGTTGCACAAATAACATGCAACATTAAAAAATTGCAAATATCATGTTTTCATTCTACACCTTCTCTGCTTTCAGATAATATATAATATTTTGGGGTTTTATGTACGTTTTAATTATAAAATGCCCATTTTAAGGTGCATTGACAAAAAAGGAATTTTTTTTGCATATTTTTTCTGAGGGGAAATGTAACATTAGGGGGTTTTCTTTTGTATGATATTTATAATGTTGGAATACATTGTTCATGTATTTTGTGCAACAACTATCAGTATTAAGTAGAGATATATTCTTCAACCAGTAGATGGCAGGGTTTATACGTTTGTAGCTACATCTATGGTTAAACTCTATGTTTCTTCTCCATAATAAAGTTCCTGTTTCCTGTTAGCAAAGAAGCAACAGATGTAGACTGTGCACTGACTGTTCTGTAGGGCTATTCAGAATCTTTAATATATAAAATGTACTACTTCCCAGTGGTCTTACCTTAAAGGTGTAAGTGAGGACATTCTCACTTAGTCTGAAGTAGTCCCTGTTATCACCACTGTAGACTTTCCGACACTTTCCACCAAAACTCTTTGTGTGAATGACACTACTTGTTTTACGTGTTTGTGTGACAACATCAAATCTGAAACAAATTTTGCACACAATTAAAAACAAAAGAAAGCTGTCATAATGCATATAATGTAAAGCTTGTGTACCCTACAGTCAGGGAGTGCCCAAATCCTTTGTTCATTAGGTTCAACTTGATGCTGCTTGATTTGGATCCCCATTCAAAATATTTTGTTTTAGTTTTGGATAGAGTGAAGGAGGATAAGAATTTCCTTCAGGTTTTTTTATGATCTGTGACCCCATTAGGAATATTTTCCCCCCACATTCTGCCCTGGTGACCACAATAAGGCAGAGAAAAGAAAAATCCTCCTGTAGAGTGTGCTGACATTCTCTTGTAATCTCTCCCTGACATAGTAGAAATGTCAGCAACAGTGTAAGAATGTAAGGCTCCCATGAAGTCTGACTTGATTCCTACATAGCTTGAGGAATATTAACTGAAACTTGCTCTGGGTTGATGGACAAGAGTAAAACTATCACATCTCAAAGCCTTTAGCACCCTTTATGTATTCCTGACAATGCTTTTGTTATGTAGCACTGCCCCTTAGAAATTGCTGATGAATTGGGTTCCCCTATAGTCCTGCACAGCCAGTCATTTAGCATTTTCCACACAAGAAGACTGACCATTTGGAATCTCGGGCACTGCCTGAGGGCCCGGGGTCAGTAGGGGACCCCATGAGATGCCCCTGGTACCTTTTTCATAGGCTTTTTTGAGTTTGAGCAAGGACACAGGGGCCCTATGATCCCCTATTGCCCAGAGGCCCCATGAGTTGTCCGTCCGCCCCTACACACAAGCTTTCATCTGGAGACAGAAATCAATCCTTGAGCGTATTCAGTATTTATTTGAGGGGATTAGAACTTGGATAAGGTAGGGGGGCATAGGATGCCCAAGGGAACAGATATCTGAAGACAACTTTCTGAACTATTCACAAGCTTCTCTTCTCTGATGCAGTCTCTTTTGAAGTTCTAGCCAGCATCCCTAGTTGTACCACCCCAGACCCTAGAGGAACACCTCTTCACCCAGCAATACTGAGACTTTCTTCCTGAGCAGGGGATCTGGCTCCTGTTCCTTCAGATGAGGTGAACAGCCACTAGCAGAGAGCTAATCTGGATTCCCACCAGAGTGCTCCTTCCCCTATTCGCCCAGGGGGTGTAGGTGTACTCACTCAGATCATCTCCTGTACTGCTTGTGGGTTGGCTGCTGCTACCAGTCCTAGCAGCTGGGCTGCTCTATCCCTGCCATAGAGGTGGTCCTCGCTCAGGAGGCCAGTGAGTCCCGAGTTTTCCTGATCTTCAGCTCCAAGCTCACAGGCAGGCCCCATCCCTCTAGGACTCTTGGTAGCCTTCCTCCTCCAGCCTCACATTTTCCTCCAGCTCTCTACACCTCTCCCACCACCATACTCCTACCACTGTGCAGGCTCTACCACTTTTACCACCTCCTGCCTGCCATATAAGGAAATGATGGGCAGGCGGCGGCTCTCTAATTCTGGGAGGACATCATATGACATCCTCCCAATCTAACTGCGCATTTGTGCTCCCGGGGGGAGAGCGGTGCGGCAATCGGTGGTGCGCTGTGTCCCTGGGACACAGAGGATCACCAATCACAGTAAAGAGTCGATGACACAGGCTCTGTCATGTGATTAGTTGTGTCCAATCACCGCTGATCGCATGTAAACAGGAAATGTTGGTTATCGGCAGTCCTCTCCTCACGATGACAGCGCGTGAGGAGAGGAGAGCCAGTAAGCGGCATTCCTCAGAGGGGACATCTACACTGATTATCAGGGCACTGATGATTAGTGCCCTGATGATCAGTGTAGCCCCATCAGTGCCACCTGCCAGTGCCCATCAATGCTGCCTGTCAGTGCCCATCAATGCCACCCATCAGAGCTGCCTTTTAGTGCCAACTATCAGTGCCAGTCAGTGCTGCCTATCCGTGCCCATCAGTACTGCCTAACATTTCCATTCAGTGCTGTCTAAAAGTTCCAATCAGTGCCGCCTATCAGTGCCAGTCAGTGCCACCTAGCAGTGCCGCCTACCAGTGCCCATCAGTGCCGCTTATCAGTGCCATATATGAGTGCTGCCTTTCAGTGCCCAACAGTGATTCCTCTCTATGCCCAGCAGTGATGCTTGTCAATACCTATCAGTGCCTCCTCATCAATGCTGCCTATCAGTGCCCAACAGTGCTGTATATCAGTGCCCATCAGTGCAGCCTCATTAGTGCACATCAGTGAAGGAGAAAAATTACTTATTCACAAAATTGTATAATAGAAACTAAGAAAAAACTTTATTTTTTCAACATTTTCAGTCTTTTTTAGTTTGTTTAGCAAAAAATAAAAAAAAATAAAAAAAAACCCAGTGGTGATTAAATACCACCAAAAGAAAGCTCTATCTGTATGAAGACTTTTATATTCTTTGAATATAAGATTTGCTTTTAGACATATGTCAATAATTCAGTTGTAAATTCCTCTGCTCAACTGTTAAATAAAGACTAAAAAAAAATATCTATATGTCTATTTCCACCATGTGTTAAAGATTATCTAAAGTATAGCCAAAGAAAACTTAATTTTTTTTGCTTAGATCTCAATTGTCGCCAAGACAGAAAGTAATGGGAGGCACAAGATTTTATAACTGTTACCAGAGCAAGAATAGAGGGGAAATCCTCTAATGGGGAGATCTATTCCAATGACTAAAGCTGGCCATAGATGGATCAAAATTCAGATCTAGCTGAATTTTGATCCATGGATGGAGGAATTTATTTGCTTTTTTCTGCTGGCTGAACAAATCATCAGTGGCCCAATTTATAGGGCATTTCCCCTCAATTTATTTACTACAGGTACTTATATAGCACCATCAATTTATATACAGTATACATATATATTGTACATTCACATCAGTCCTGAACCCTCAAGGGTTGTACAATCTAAGGTCCCTAACTTTCATTCATACATACATATACTAGGGTCAATTTAGACAGGAACCAATTAACCTACCAGCATGTCATTGGAGTGTGGGAGGAAACCAGAGTACCTGGAGGAAACTCACAGAGAACATCCAAACTCCAGGCAGGTGGTGCCATGGTTGGGATTCAAACTGGCAATACTAGTACTGGCAGGCAGAACTGATAACCATTTAGCCACTGTGTTTATTTAGAGAGATTGCCTTCCACTTCATGTGGTGTATCCATGACAGAATGTGAGGGGGGGAGATCTTCCCAAGGGAGAACACACAAAAAATAATAATGACAAGGTACTATACCAAATAATCTAGAATGAAAAATAGGTTTGCTTCTACATATACTTCAAGCTGTTTAGATGACATGGTCTGTCTAATGTGTAGATGTCATTCAATAACATTGTGGTAAAGCACGAATAAAAATCCTTTTCCTTACCCTGTTCCTGTAAGTTCTGTGTTTGGAGCATATTTGTCAGTATTGCAGACCTCGTGACGCACATCACAGTTAGCTTCATCTGAGCTATCTTGTTCACAGTCATGATCTCCGTTGCACACCAGAGTCTGGCTAATGCACTGACCTTAAAGCCAATAAATATTACATGACATATTACATAAATTATTATAGAATCCTCAAATTCTTATTCCCGTCACACCACTAAGTATCTCCGCTATTCCCCAATTCATTTAGCAAAAGTCATCCTCAAAAAAAAAAAAAAATGAAAGTGGACCTCAACTAAATAAGTGAAAAAATGCTGTTTTATAAGGACCATCTAAAATGTTATTTGCGCATAAACAGTAACCTGAAAGATTTACCATTTGTCTTGAATTTCTCCTGAAAAAGGCAGTGCACTTACTGTGCCTTAACACATTGATGACGACCGTATGCAAATATGCAGCCTCTCGGCGGCTGGGCCTTGACGTTGAGCGGCCGCATATTTGCGTACCATTTGAAAACACATATGTGCTGAGAGTGCACGCCCTGCGCGCTCCCAGCACATATGTCAGTGTCTCACGGGAAGGTCGTGATCTCCCCTTGAGATCGGGACCTTTTCTGATCATGTGACCACATGGATGACCCTAAAACCCCGCCCCGCCTCCCGACGTCTGAAACCCCTTAAAGGGCCGGGAGGCACCGGCGTGCAGAGGTTAAAGAGTAACTCTACTTTTACTGAGAGAAAACAATCCCCTCTGGGTGACCAATGTGTATTGCAAGGATTGTAACTGACTTTGTTGCCGATTCCTATCTTTTGTTATTCTGTTTGTTTGTCTGTGTCCATGAGTGAATCTGTATGGGAGTGATTTTAAATTATAAATCACCTGCAGGGCACTAATGAGGAAATTGGAAGGGTCTGCATCCCTTTAGATGTGATTTCCCTCTGGGAGTGTCTCATCAAAAATGACATTTTTGTTGCAGGGAATGCCAAAAATGTGACTTGTATCTTATGCAGGCCATACATGGGTCGAATTCCAAACAAATTTTCTTTCAAAAATCATAACTAAGAATTTTCATTCAAATTTTGCAACATTAGTGGGCCACAGCATCGGTCGATTTTCATGCAACCATCTAATTTGAGTGATCGGGAATATTGGAAATTTTTGGAAAAACAAAGAATTTCTAATCAATATGGGAGAATTGTGCAAAAAATATCATCGAAAAAGAAATGAGCATGAGCTGTGACCTGGAAAGAAAAGAACATTGCCATATATGAAAATTCTTTTTCTTTGCAACATGCAGAAATTGAAGGCATGGTTGGTCGAATTTCAAAGTCATTGGTGGTACTATCGGATTAAAAAACGCACAAAATTTCCAATTTTCTAAAGAAAATTGGTTCAGAATTTGAATATGGCCTGCATAAGTTCAGACTTCTGGGAAAATCGGTCAGTCAATCAAACAAGCAAAAAACAATATTTTCAGGGGGCGTTCTGTACACCGTCTGTGTACAGAACACCTCTAGGTAGCCATATTGTATTGCATTTTATAGAAAATCACAGCACTGTAAATTGAAAAGTAAAGGTAATTTTTAAAAACATTCCATTACGATATGACTTTATGTATACGCTATATTATTTTTTTTATTTGCTATTTTTATTCCACAAAATTGGAGTTACCCTTCAAGTCTCATAACTGCATATGCTGTATATGTGCAGTATTAGATCATCTAAGCCAATGCTGCCACTGACTGCTAACATCACCAGATTTAAGGTGGTGAGCAGCAATATTTAAGGACTGGTAAGCTGCGATATTACACATTTTTATCTTTAGGTTTATAAAACAAGCTCAGGGTGGAGCCCCCAGTCCAAAGTTCAGTCCCTACTAGAACTGCTAGAGAAATTGCTGTGAAGCCGAAGCAGGAATCCAGGCAAGCCACGGGGAGATGCCATAGGAGACTCAATGAGGTTGATTTACTAAAACAGGTGCACTCAGAATCTGGTCCAGCTGTGCAGGGTAGCCAATCATCTTCTAACTTCAGCTTGTTCAATTAAGCTTTGGCAATAAAACCTGGAAGCTGATTGGTTTCTATGCAGAGCTGCACCAGCTTTTGCACTCTCCAGTTTTAGTAAATAAACCCCAATCTGTCAAAGGAGCTGTCAGATGTCCAGGATGCTGTGGCCAATCAGAAGGCATTTTAGTGTCTAAACCACACCTCCTTCATCTCATCGGCCTTCTGATTGGCCACAGCGTCCAGGACATCTGACAACTCCTTTCACAGATTGAGTCTCCTGCAGCATCTCCCCGCGGCTTGCCTGAATTCCTGGTTCAGCTCCACGGTTCTTTCTCCAGTGGTTCTAGAGGGGACTGAACTTTGGACTGGGAGCACCACCCTGAGCTTGTTTTATGCGTGTCACCAGGGATTTCTGTGAGAGGAATACTGTCTCATTTTAACCCTTTTATTGAATAAACATTGCTACACTATTGGCGGGTTGACACCTCTGTCTTCCCCTCCCTCTCCTCTCTTGCAGTGCAGGAAACTGCATGTGATTCAGACAGGAATTGCATCGCATTCCTGTTCAATTCACATGCGATTCTTTTCAGTGAGATTTCAGCCCATTCATAGTTACATAGTTAGTCTGGCTGAAAAAAGACAAAAGTCCATCTAGTTCAACCATTAAAAAAAAAAAAAGTTGCTACATGCTGGAGATGTGTGGAGGGTGTGGGTACATTGTCTCATATTTACTGGTTTTGCCCACAGATTGTGGGATACTGGTTACAGTTCAGAAGGATCAAAGACGAATTCTCCTGCGCTCTAGGACTAGGACAGGTGGCGAATAGATGGAACCAGGCCTGGAGAAATCGTCCACCAATGCATAAAGGGCTGTGCGGCTCCAAAACGAGGCTGGGGAAGCCCGATCAATACTGCAGAATGGAATTAAAACGAGAAGCGCACCAACCTTGCGCATTACCTCAGTAACCAAAATTTATTAATTGTAAAAAATATACTCACAAACAGCGAATGAAATCAGGCACGTAAGTCCTCACAGGGACTTGAAGATAGCGCGAGTCCCATCAAGGGAATGGGTGTTCAGTATAGCTGAAGCGTTTCGAAGGGGGTCCCTTCTTCATCAGAGCTAACTGAACTGTGAGTGCTCTCTCCTATATATGCTCCTGGACTGAACATAGGCCCTCCCCTCTGGGTTGGCAAGTCTCAGGTTAGTAGGAGGGGCCAAGGTATCGTCAACAGACAATAGCTATTTGTAATGCCATCAGATGGCCCCTCCTACTAACCTGAGACTGCCCAACCCAGAGGGTTCAGTCCAGGAGTATATTTGTGAGTATATTTTTTACAATTAATAAATTTTGGTTACTGAGGTAATGCGCAAGGTTGGTGCACTTCTCGTTTTCATTTCATTCAGCAGTACAGTTCAGAAGGTTTTAGAACAAGTACTTAATGTTTTCCTCCCCCTGGACCCACTACACTACCTCCTGGGCTTATCCTTTAAGGGTATCCATCTAAACAGTTGGGATTACACATTTTGACGGGCTGCTAGAAGGGTAATACCACGTTTTTGGAAGTTGATAGACACACCTTCCCAAAGTCATCTTATTGGGGCAATCTCTGAAATAAGGGAAATGGAATACCTCACGGCACTGGTGGGTGACCACTCTGGTATCTTCCATTCTATCTGGGGGGGTGTGGGACCATTCCCCTTTTGGTAGGTTCTCTCCTTCCCCCCCCCTCCACATACTCATCTACATGACCCACACCTCGTGTTGTAAGTGAATTGCCTTTGATTATTGTTGTTATTTTTCGTAGTTTGACGATATGCAGGTCTATAACGATTCATGTTCCTATAATTACTGAATGCCATGCTGTTTGTATATAACTGTACTTTTCTGTACGTTACTTTTTCTTTTCTTTCTTTTGAATTGATGATAGCCTTCTGTCATTGTACTGTTCACTTCTTTTTTTGTCTTATATACACATTGTATTCCTGTTGAAAATGTGTACTTTTTAAAAATTGGGTTTCGTCCCTTAATAAAAAATATACAATATAACAAAAAAAGTTATACTCATACCCACAGTTGATCCAGAGGAAGGCAAAAGAACCAGCAAAGCATGATCCAATTTGCTCCTGCAGGGGAAAAAATCCTTCCTAATCCCCTGAGAGGCAATCAGATATTCCCTGGATCAACTTTATCTATAAATGTTAGTATCCAGTTATATTCTGTGTATCCAAGAAAGAATCCAGGCCTTTTTTAAAGCAATCCACTGAGCTGGCCAGAGCCAACTCTTGAGGGAGTCTATTCCACATTCATTTTGTATAGGCTCCGGCTGTCCTGCAAAGGTATCAGTTTTAGGTATGAGAGCAGTTGATCGCATACAAGAACTTGTACAAATGCTTAGTATCAGCACCGATAACGATACTGGTATCGGTATTGGTGCAACCAGGGGCGGACTGACCATTTAGAAACTCGGGCACTGCCCGAGGGCCCGGGGTCAGTAGGGGGCCCCATGAGATACCTCTGGTACCTTTTTCATAGGCTTTTTTGAGTTTGGGCAAGGACACAGGGGCCCCATAATCCCCTATTGCCCGGGGGCCCCATGAGTTGTGAGTCCGCCCCTGGGTGCAACCCTAGTAAGTGCTAATTGTTTCCCATTCAATGCTTTACAATACAGTGCTCTACGAGAAGGAACATGCTCATGGAGTTATGTAACTTGTAGCCTTAGTTGTATGTGCGCTGACTTTCTTGCTTTACCATATGTAAGCCATGGCATTTTTCTATGTAATGAAAATAGAGAAAATTACCCGATGAACATCTAAATCTTTCTCCACATCCATCTTCTATAGGGCAACCCCTAGTGGGAACGCAAAGACGTTTTTCATAGGGGGTTCCACTGCACTCTATACCTCCAAACTGGGCGTAAACTTCAATTGTACGTGTTCGAGTCTGCACAGAAATAAACAAAGAAATGACCATGCTTTGTACTTGTAAAAATATATATTAGACATAAAAGTTTACATTTCACCTGACCCAGGATACATAGCATATCAGCTAAATATCTATAATCTAATATTCACCATCTGCTCCTTTTGTCCAGCCAGCTATATTCTTATAAATGCCAGTAACCCTATGGTACCTACAGTTCTGGATTTGGGTTTATTGTAACCAAACACACACATTACAGCATGAGAGGGAGGTTGCACAGTAGAGCCATGTGACAAAAAACAGGCCAGAAGAACAGTTAACTACAAGAATTTGCTTAAAAAACTACTTCACTCTCTCAATCAACGTTGACTATTTTTAATCCTTATCCTGCTATTAATAAATAGATAGGAAAGTATATCTTATTTACTTGTTTTAAACTTTTTTTTTACATTTCTTCAGTTACCTTCTGGTTTCCAGGACTAGGTGAATGAGGTCATACATCCTAGGAGTCTTCAGGAGGGGAGGAGGGGTTTTCTCAGTTAAGTGCACCCTCCTGTCTGCACGCCTGAGCTAAGGGCAGATGGATTCCAGGAAGTAAATGCCACATAAATCATTTGTTCTTACTCAAAATGGCTACAGCCATAAGTGCTAGGGGGTGTTTTTCAAAGTGATTTCTTAGTATAATAAAGCATGGAGACATGGATGGATGGGGGAGATTGCTTTGAATAATAAAAATGAAATAAAAAACATTTTGTTTGTGGTGCTCAGATGTAGCGTAGTTCCTCTTTAAAGTGTATGTACACCCTAGGAATAAACTTCTGTCATTTGCTACCTTTGGTCTGTTAAGTATACAGGGATATGCAATTCATATCGCTTGAAGCCAGGGACATGCAGTTCTGGGTACCGGGTAGGTAGGTTTTTTTTTGCCTGTAGCCCTGCTGTCAGGTGGAAGAATTTGGGCGGCAGTGCTGCCGCCCAATTGCTTCCACACAGCTCACAGTGTCCACCTGCCCGCTATGTCTTAGACTCTGCTTACCCATCTGCAGGCCCGGGACTGGTTCAGTGGGTGCCCATGGTTCATGTGACCTCACTTCCGGGTCCCTGTTTGACAGATTCCCAGTCATTGAGGCCGGGAAAGAATGTAATGCAGTGCGATGTGCACTGCATTACATTTAGGGGAGCACAGGGGAGATATCCAGGGTCATTTAGACCATGGATGTCTCAAAAAAGAGAACCTGTCACCAAAAAATCATCACATAGGGGGACCTTTTGTCCCCTATGTGATATGAAAAAAAAGAAAGTTACGTAAAATATATATATTTTTTTCTAAATTGAAGTTACACCCAAGCATATAACCCCCCCCCAAAAAAAATTTTCAAGGCCCCCACCCCCACAAATGTAAAAGCACAAGCTGGGGCACCTACACATGAAAATTTTGATTGCGATACATGTTATTATCGCCGCGCACACCAGCATGAGAGCAATAAGTCTAGTAGCAGACCTCCTCAAGTTTGTTGCTGTTTCACGAGCAAATGTAAGGTTTGACATGTTGGATATCTATTTACTCGATGCAACCTTGTCTTTTATATTTTACAAAAAATTGGATCATTTATTGCTTTTCGTGCCCTAAAATTAACTTAAGTGGATTTTTTACTGGAATTTTGCATTTGCTAGACCTCTGTGATAATATCGTGCGACATAAAAAATGTAAACTACCACTATTTTATTCTCTAAGATCTCTGAATTCAGAAAATATATCATGTTTGGGGGTTTTGTGTCATCTTCAGGTCTTAAATTATTTTTTTAAATGTGTGCAAAAAACACAAAAACAGCATTGGCAGCGAAATGGATAAAGGAGAAGCCGGACACTCCCCTTTACTGACTGCCAATCGGGAGCTCATTACACTACAAGGTCTCTCTCCTGTCTGCTAGTCCCAGGGTGCGGTGCTGGAGACAGGCAGGAGGGGAGGAGGAGATAAACAGTACAATGTTAAAAATATTAAACGTTTACGTCGCCATAAAGCGCCTTTTGTTTTTAAAAGCCCCAGACATTACTTAAAGCAAATTTTAATACAGCTTTGGTTAAAATGTATGTTTTTTTTTATCAGGACAATTACATTTTCATGAGGGACAAATAGATTGGGACACCGATTTAGTCCCTGGATATGTAGTTTTTTCAAAAATTTCCACACCCCTGGTATACCATTGAAAGTGTTGTATCAAACTTTATCTGTTGGATAAGTGCAAAGAGTACCTGTTGCTCATGTCAAAAATGTAAAGTAGTAAATGACGGCTGGTCATGGACAAGCAAGATGAGAGATATTTGGGGAAAGCTGAGATGCTCTGTGAGCTCACTGAAGCACTGCCAGGCAAATGCAGGAGCTTGTAGCCAGTATCGCTCATTGTATACAGACCACCCATCTCTGTTATGTGTGGTGCTTGAGATCACTGGAGACTAGAAACGTCCGCTATCATAAATCCTGCAGACAAATATTGAGTGCAGTTGGTAAGAATGCCAACAATGTCCAGCCAACAAAGATCTACTAGCAATGAAGGGGCTAATTATGTACAACCAGCGAGACTCTGCTAGCAATAAAAGGGTTAATCACGTCTTAGGCTAGCCCATTGTAGGGCTTTTTATAGCTTGCTGAAAAAGAAATTATTCTCTTTTATTATTATTATTATTATACAGTATTTATATAGCGCCAAAGGGTTTGCTCAGCGCTGTACAATAGCAAGGGGGACAGAACATGAGACAAGACAGAAACAATACAATACACGAGGGGTTCGAGGGCCCTGCTCTTTCGAGCTTACAGTCTAGGAGATTGTACTTAGACTTGTACTTGTAATTAGATTGTAATCTTTTACTTAAAATTAGCCTAGGGCCCAAGACATGAGAGGGGTTGCTATTCCTCTTTTGATCCAGGATCTACAGTACTTCCAATGACTAGAGAAACAAACCTGTTTTTTGGTGCAGCCATCACACTCTGACCATGGTCCATAGGGGCTCCATTTGCAATTCACTGCTGACTCTCCCCTGAAAAAACAAAATGCAGGGAATGACTTTGCAACATGTTTCTTCCTGTAAAGAAATACCAGCTTGGGTGCTATTTAGATCATATGTGGAGTCAATCTGTTTCATGATATGAATAGTTCTGACATAGTCATGCATCAAAGTAAAACTAGAAATATCTGTTGTGATGGAGTGTCTCTTTATAGATCGCTAAGGCATTACAGGTAGAATTTCGGCAAAGTCCCTACAGGACAGGAAGTTAGGAATCTCTTAGGGAGGGAACACAGACAAAAACACATTTTTAGTAAAGTGAGGATGGGTTTTATTAGGTTTTTTTACAAGAAGACGCTACATACTGTATACAGTATATTTGAGTTTAGAATGTATGCATACAGCACAGTGCAAGATTGTCTTCTCTCAACATTCCCCAAGATCTGGCCTGGAATAAAGGGAGGTGAAGGGTGAAGTAAGCATCTAATCTTTTCCCTCATTTGCATGTTCATCCAGTTTATTAGGGACTGGTAGGGAAAATCTTTAATATAAGTCCTTACAGGATGTCTCCAACTTACAAGCCGACCTCAATGCACTGTTTAATTGGGCAACTATGTGGCAAATGAGGTTTAATGTTGATAAATGTAAGGTTCTGCACTTGGGGGCTAAGAATATGCATGCATCATACATACTAGGGGGGGTACAACTGGGGGAATCAATGGTGGAGAAGGATCTGGGGGTTCTGGTAGATCACAAGCTTAATAATGGCATGCAATGACAAGCTGTAGTTCTAAAGCGAGCAAAATCTTCTCTTGTATTAAAAGAGGTATAGACTCCAGAGAGAGATATCATATTACCCCGGTACAAATCATTAGTAAGACCTCATCTGGAATATGCTGTTCAGTTTTGGGTACCAATTCACAAAAAGAACATTGGGGAACTGGAGAAAGTACAGAGAAGGGCAACCAAACTGATAAGAGGCATGGAGGAGATCAGCTATGAGGAAAGATTAGAGGAACTGAATTTATTCTCTCTTGAGAAGAGGAGATTAAGGGGGGATATGATCTCCATGTATAATACATAAGAGGGATATGATCAACATGTATAAATACATCAGTGGTTCATACAGTGAACTCGATGTAGAGTTATTAACCCTGAGGTCATCACAAGGACAGGGGGGCCCTCTTTACGTCTGGAGGAAAGAGATTTAATCTCCAAATACGGAAAGGTTTCTTCACAGTGAGAGCTGTGAAAATGTGGAATAGACTCCCTCAAGAGTTGGCTCTGGCCAGCTCAGTGGATTGCTTTAAAAAAGGCCTGGATTCTTTCTTGGATACACAGAATATAACTGGATACTAACATTTATAGGTAAAGTTGATCCAGGGAATATCCAATTGCCTCTCGGGGGATCAGGAAGGAATTTTTTCTCCTGCAGGAGCAAATTGGATCATGCTTTGCTGGGTTTTTTTTACTTCCTCTGGATCAACTGTGGGTGTAGGATAAATTTTGATGGTTGAACTGGAAGGACTTTTGTCTTTTTTCAGCCAGACTAACTATGTAACTATGGTCCTTGCCACTGTAGAGCAAGATCTGCTTAACAAATCTCAAGCTATGGATTATCATGATACAATTTTTGGGTTTCTGGGCAGAGTTCGCAAAAAAGGATGTTGAAAAACTGGAGAGAGTGCAAAGAAGGGCAACTAACTAAAGGGACATGGAAGACTCATGCTATGAAAATATTGAGTTAATTTCCATTGGAAGAGGTGATTAATATGTCCTGGTCCTGATCATCATGTTTAACTACATAAATGGCCCATATGGTAAATTTGGTGCAACGTTATTCACACTAAAGCAGTGTTAACCCCAAAAGCATATGTTTATTATATTGCAGCTTACCAATTCTTAGATGTGATGACTGCATTAGTTTCCTTTTTGAGGCTTTTTTCTGTTTTCATCTGGTGAACCAGCCAGCAAGTTTGTTGTTTTTCAAAAACACAGTTTGTAGGCAGGTGCAGTCTGTTTTCTACACTGTAGGTGGCGCTCGACTTGAGTGGTGCCACAGCCTGGAAAAATATTTTCGCTATGGTTTCCTGGGTCAGTTTCCTACGCGGCAGCCATGTGACCCTTGGCGGCTATCTTTGGTCAGAAAGGTCCTTATAAGTCCCTGCCCCTGGGTTTTGGCATGCATTTTGTAAGTGGCTAGTGTAGGAAGAGAGACCCTGTTTGTTCGGGACAGCAACTACCGGTAGGGAGAGGTTCCAGACAAGAATGTACAGGCTAAAGACTTGCTAACCTGGAAAGAAGTCTCCCCACTTGGGACCGGATTGGCCAGGTTTCACTTCCACCTCTGAAACAGACACTGTCTGCACCTCTCCCCAGCCACATCTTTGATTGCATTGAACTGTGAGTTGTTTCCCCTAAGAGGCGCTTTCCTGCTGGGGGGGTTGTAACTCTGGCATTCTGTTCAATACAAGTTTCAAATCTTGTTGGAGCTGGAATCTCTTTCCAGCAGAATGTATCAGTTTATATAGATGAGACCAGCCACTTAACACTGGCAGGGGTGCTTAAAAAGATCAGCTTTTTTTTATTCATGTAAAACCTTTATTCCAAAAGGAAAAAAACTATTTGCTGTAACTGATTATAAAGTGTGAGCTAGAGTTTGGCTTAATTTTATTAGTGGTTCTAAATCTTCTAATACATTTATCACTACCTTTCCCCCAGACTGACAATGCTGCTGTCTGCTGTGCCCCCTGTACTCAGTCCTCCACAGTTGTGTCTCACTAATACAAGAGGTGTCACTGGCCAGATCACCAGGTGAAAATAGAAGAAAGAAAGCCAAAAGAAAAAAAATGAATGCAGCCACCATGTCTAAAGATTATTAATACATTTTTGGTTGTAGGTTTAATACTGTTTTAACCATTTTCTCTCCAGAGGATTTACCCCCCTTCCTGACAAGACCATTTTTTACAATATGGCACAGTGTTACTTTAACTGACTATTGCATGGTCATGCAATGCTGCACCCAAATTAAATTTACGTCCTTTTTTCCCACAAATAGAGCTATCTTTTGGTGGTATTTGATCCCCTGTGCTTTTTTATTTTTTGCGCTATAAACAAAAAAAGACCAACAATTTTGAGAAAATAACAATATTTTTGACTTTTTGCTATTAAACATGTCCAATAAAAAATGTAACATTTTGTCATAAATTTAGGCCAAAATGTATTCTGCTACATGTGTTTGCTAAAAAAAATCCTGATACGTGTAAATTAATTGGTTTACGTGAAAGTTATAGCGTTTACAAATGGCGGTATATATACTGTATTTTTGTTTTGTTTTACTAGTAATGGCGGAGATCAGTGACTTATAGCAGGACTACGACGGGCATTCTGACACTGAGGGGAACTGACTTGGTGTCACTGACATCCCCAGTGACACTAATACAGTGATCAGTGATAATAAAAAGCACTGACATTGTACTAATAGCACCGGGCAGGAAGGGGATTAACATATGGGGTGATCAAAGGGGGTAACTGTGTGCTGTTTTACTATGTGGGCTGTGTTTCACTGTAAGCACACTGCTTTGCATGGCTGTGCTATGCAAAGCCATACAAATCAGTGTGCAGAAGCTGACAAGGGAGTGATTTGTGGTGTTTATACACAAGTCTCTCCACCGCTGGGGGTTGCAGCAAGAATTTACCGGTGGGGCCCGTGGGGAACGCCAAATGGCGGCATGGGTAGGGCACAAGCTCCCTACCTGGAACTGCAAAATAACGTATTTATACGTGATTTTGTGCACCCGTGCCACCCTGTAGCGGTAATTCTGCTATAGAGCGGCACGTAAGCGGTTAAGGTCATTGAAAATGACAAAAGGGGCACTATTTGTGAACAGGAGAATTTAGCCTTCAGAAATGACAAGATGAAGAAGAAAAAGCGCCTCTAAGTGCAGTATAAGGACATTTATTCCGGAACAATGGAAAATCACTCACATGGTAAAAGTATAAAAAAAAGCTCATCAGTGTATTGAAGTGTCAAGATGAAGTCCTCGCTGAGTGAGCCACAGTCCGCGCTTAAGGGAGACTGTAGATGGAGAGAGCCGGTCAGCAATAATGAAGTGAATACCTCTGTTAGATTCATCACCAGATTTCACCAGCAATATCGCAAAATGGAAGGCATTAGCCATAAACATTGATCTATTCTACTTCAAGACCCCCATTTGCAGGATGTTATAGATAAAAAAACAGCTTCACCTATAGGAAGGCTCCTAGTCTCAAGAATAAATTAGCCCCTAGCAAATACAATCATCCTTCCCTTACTAATAACCCCCTCTGTTTACTACCTTTAAAGGACATGTATCAATGTAAACAGGCATTATGCAAGACCTGCAAATTTGTAGAGCATGGACAAAAAACCTTTCCCATCAAGGGTAAAACGTATATTTTCAGTGGTTTTTACAACTGTTCTACTGATTATGTAGTATATTGTCTGACTTGCCCTTGCAGCCTATTATATATAGGCTGAACCATCAGACCACTGTGTGCTGGATTTGGTGGACACCGCAGACTCGTTAAAGACGGTAAGGACAAACACAGTGTCCCCCATCAGAAATCCACAACAGCTTTAAAAGTTTGGATTATAGAAGCCATACCTAAACATATTTTTGAATCTAAACGTTTTCTAAAGTTATGCTCCCAAGAAACATACTGGATTTTTATGATGGACACATTATCCCCAAGTGGACTCAATGAAGAATTAGATGTTAGCACCAATATGCTCTTGTCTTTCCATTATCCCTCGTTTTACAAATCACCACGACCTAATTTATCACTATTACTATTATTATTATTTATTTATCATTATTCTTATTCTTATTATTATATTACCATTACTTTCAGTTACTACATATCATCATTTTCCAATATATTGCATTTTTAATTATAGTTATATTTACCATCAGCATTTGATGTAAATATAGTAACAAATGTATTCAACATGTATGCATATTTTATGCATATATATTTTATGTAGTTTTATATATGTGTATATGCTTGTATATTGTATATCCTAATCCCATTTAATTTATATATTTTTAATAATTATTACTAATTATTATTATTTTTTATTTTTATTTCAATTTTATTTTTATTTTTTAATTTAATTAATCTTTTTTATTTGTATTTTGTATTTTTTAGTTTCTATTATTAAGTGTTCTTGCATGGCAAGACCACTTACTGTTATCTCACATATATATTCTTATTATTATAGCCAAATTTACCACCCTAACTCCTCCCACAGTTTTTACACTACATAGACAGTAATATACCGAAACGTGCGGATTGTTCCCGATTGGTGTGCTATTACTTTGTGGAATGTTTCGCCGAATGGTTCACGAAATATCGGCGTTTTTGTGGTGAAATTGGTCCTATAGGAATGAATGGGGGAATGTTCAAAACTAGAGTGGGAGCTAAAAAATCAGGACATGATCTCTAAACTGCCATCACTCCCTCATTTTCAAGCCCACCTACACAAATTTTATATCAAAACGTTCAGCTATCCCTGCTGCCAATAAAAATGTCCACGGCTAAGCCATAGTCCTGATAGTTTTCACAATATGACCATTTGTTTGCAACTCATGCCGCCCATTGACAGTTACTCCAGCCACTCCAACCACACAACAGTTACTCAAGCCACTCCACCCAGTTACTCCGCCCACTTCAGTTGTAGACTACTGGTGGAGGCAAGAACACTTCACACAATTTCCCCAGAAATTGTAGCTTTTCTAGTTTATTTATTTATCCTTCAATCTTTTTCTTCTATTTTGTCTTCTATTTTCCTTCTGTTTTTCATTTAATTTCATTATCTTTTCATCCACGATGCCTTCATTTATAAGCTCAGTTGTTCACTTATAAGCTCAGTTGTTCATTTGCCAATCGGTAGTGCTCATTAGAGTTTCCCTATATATGCACATACCTTTCCCAGTACTGCCTATGCTTGAGAAGTGAGTGCTTTTGCCGTCCAGCGGCTTCGCGCATGCTCCAAAATGTGTTGCATTGCATGCTGGTCCTCCCTACGTCATCAATCTGAAGCCGACATTGCGCTTTAAGGTGCATTCCATTGCCCATCTTCTGAGACGGCTCTCTCCATCTACAGTCTCCCTTAAGCGCAGACCGCGGCTCACTCAGTGAGGACTTCATCTTGACACTTCAATACACCGATGAGCTTTTTTTATACTTTTACCATGTAAGTGATTTTCTATTGTTCTGGAGTAAATGTCCTTATACTGTACTTAGAGCCGCTTTTTCTTCTTCATTGTGTCTTTATCCAGAGCCTGCTACAGCTTCAAGAGCTTGCCCTAGTGCTAGGTGGACTTATATACATTGAACTTTATTATGTACTTTTACTTTGTTCTTTGGCATCAGGACCTGGGGAATTAGTTTGCACTGATTTTTCTGTTCTTTGTCTTCAGAAATGACAAGACCTGTGAACTTTTGGAATAGACTTTCACAGAAGTCCATTCTAGCCAATTCAACAGATTGTTTAAAAGGACTTTATGTGTTCCTAAATGCAAAAAATATAAATGACTATTAATATTTATGGATAACAACACAGTAGAATATTGTACCAAAAAGCTCCCAATTGTCTAATGGCCTTTTCACAGGAAAGACATTTCTTTGATGCGGTTTCAATTTTAGTAGACACTCATCAAACCTTGTCAATGTATGCATTATGACGCAGGTTTACACACGTCAACACATCATGACACATTTCAACACATCACGATATACATCAACATGCTCTGATGTGCATTATGATTCACTTTACCAATCAATAGAAAGCGCATTTCAACACGTGTTAAAACATGGGATAACGCTTATTAACACATGTCAAAGTGTGCTGATGTGCGTTCTGATGCCATCCATTGATTTTAACCTCCTCGGCGGTCTGATTATTTCCGATATTTTGTGCTGAAAGCGGTACCATTATTTTGCATGGAAATATGTAGTTTTTTATTGTAGGCTTTAATTTTTAGGAATAACTCACTGAAATCTGTACGAACAAGAGTCTAGTAAACATCCCGGGTATGATAAAATTTGAAACACGAAATCATAAATTATAATTTAATAAATAATCATAAAAAATAATAATAATAAATTTAATTCAATAATATAATCAAACCAAAAACACTGAAATTTGAAATACAGAGGCAAATTCGCACATTGCTGAGCAAAGTCGCAAAATCGTTTTCAGTGTCTGATGATGAATTTCCCCACAAATCATTATCACTGAATTCTGCAAGTAGTTCTGATTTACTATCGCTGTTCTCTAGCTGGTCTAAAACCGCTTTTGACGTAAAGGGACGCTTTTTGGATGCCATGGACTTTTCTAAGTTTCCAGGCAGAAAGAACAGTCAAAATGCAGGCAGGGCGCCGGACAAAGCAGTAGGGACAAAATGTATGTGAAATGCATTGAAACAGCAATGTTTTACTATGTAATAATCATTTTTAAAAAAATGCCATTTTTTAAAAATTTCAAATTTGCCGCACGTCCCAACGTCACAGGGACCGGAACATGGAAGCCAGATGCCGGCATCGGCCGGAGGAGATGGCCGGGGACGCTGCAGGGGACACATCGTGGGAGTGAAGGACAAGGTAAGTGCTGCAGGGAATCCCTAAGCAGCGCCGCATGGTAAGCCCGAGTGTAGCTCGGGGTTACCGCTTTTGGTACTCAAAGTTTACCCCGAGCTACACTCGGGAATACCGCTAAGGAGGTTAATAAAAAAATGCATCAGAAGGAAAACACATAAGTCACCGGTCACACCGCTGATTTAAAATCACGTGATTTGTGTGCAATTTCAACGCAATTTCAGGTGCAATTTTGGAAGACTTTATTGCTGCTTGTGAACATTTTCAACGATTTCTTGCAATTTGCAGAGCAATTTCCATTGTATTCTATGTATGTGAAATCGCAAAACAAAACTGCAGAAAAAGTAATGCAAGAACTACTTTAGAAATCGCGCTGCAGCAAATAGCACATGTTAAGACACTGACATTCACATTCATTAGATGCGGTTACAGGTGTGATATCAATTAAAAAATTTCACCTGAGATCACACCGGTATCACTGGGCACTAAGGCTTGGTTCACACTGGATGCGATTTAAAATCGCACGTTTTGTTTGCCATGTATTCTGAAGATTTCCCAACGATTTCTTGCGTTTTCCATTGCGTTTTGCAGTGCAATTTCTATTGTAGTCTAGGTGAAATTGCCACAAACTGCAGAAAAAGTCATACAAGAACTACTTTGCTGCAGCAAATCGCATATGTTAAGACACTCCCATTCACATTCATTAGATCTGATTTCAGGTACGATTTCAATTCCCAAATCGCAGCTGAAATTGCGGCAGTGTGACCGGGAGCTAAGAGTGAAAAGACCCTGATAGAATAGAATTTATTTTTAATGCCGAATCATGCTTCATAAGGGTTTTTGCCTCCACATGGATCACCCATGAGCCTAGGGTTTTCAGGAAGCAGGTTTTATTTGAATTATTTTTGTCTTTTGGTTGATGGTCATGGGTCCTTTGTGGAAATCCACATATGTTTTGGTGATTTGCCCCTATATCCTTTACGGTTAAAAATACAATTTACGTAAACTTTTTTTTTTTTTTTAATATTATTGCAAACTGATTATGTACCATCTTATGCTGGCTGAGTTTTCCCCAAGAGAAAAACCTAACATATGTTACTGAATATTTTTGTATAAAATGGCTTTCTGACACGCTGACACTGACATCGCCGTTTTATGCCTCTAAACAGCCTGCCATTGCAAAAACAACACTAATTATCATTAGCAGGCTTAATACTCTCTAATTAGAGCTAATGCTAACATGCCAATAATAAACAAAAAAAGATATTCTGACTAATTAGCTGTATCGTTTATGACTAAACATCCCCAGAAACACCATCACTGGCACAAGTTCACACAGAGTGAAGGAAACACTGAATAAAACAGATGTGATCTATTTGCAGTCCTGTCTCACAGGCCTCACTGCTGGAATTGTTTGCTATTTAATCAAAATTATATATTTGCTGATATTGTTATCTTATGGTTTATTATTCGGTTTTGTTTTATATTATCATTTGCAAATAAAATGCTTTTCAAACATGAATAGGAATTTTAGTCATGCATTATTTAGGGAAAGGTTTTCAGAGTTAGAATATGGGGTCGGCCACTGTACGATGGTGAATGCAACTATGGTCAATCCTTGTTAGTGACGGTATTTGGGGGTTGCGGGAGAGATCAAGCTGGTGAGGTGATATGGCTATCTTGAGGCATCAGAGGCCACCTAGCACAGTTTTAGTTTTTGACATGTTTGCTTAAAGTGGGCGTAAAGTTAATTTTTTTTTTCTAAAATAACAAACATGTTACACTTACCTGCTCTGTGCAATAGTAGTTCACAGAGCAGCCCCTAACCTCCTCTTCTTGGATCCATCACCAACACTCTAGACTCCTCTTCTTCTCTGCTTCCTATGATGGCACGTGTGAGCTCGCTCTTGAGCCGGGCTGTGTGTGCCCACTGACACACCCAGCATGGCTTGGCCCTGCCCCCCACTCTTTCCTCACTTGATCTGACCAACAGCAGCAGGAGCTAATGGGTCCCGCTGCTCTCAACCAAGACTGTGAGAGAGTAGAGAAGACCTGCAGACGAGCACAATGCTGGAGAGATACAGGACTTACAGATAGGTATTCGGGGGTGGAGGGGAGGGCGGGAGAGACAGGTTTTTTTACCTTAATGCATAGAATGCATTAAAGTAGTTGTAAAGGCTGAAGGTTTTTTACATTCATGCATTCTATGCATAAAGGTAAAAAATCTTCTGCGTGCTGCTCCCCCCTCAGCCCCCCAATACTTACCTGTGCCCATCATGGCCCAGTGATAGGCACGAGAGCTTCAGCTGTTCCAGGACTCCCTCTCCTTATTGGCTCCCACTGCTGTCAATCACAGCCAGTCAGCCATTGCGGAGAGAGCTGGGGGCAGGGCTGAGCCACAGCTCTATGTGTCTTATGGATGCATAGAGCAGGGCTTGAGAGCAAGCATGCACCAGTAACCCCCATAGCAAGCAACTAGCTATTGTGGACACTGGTCAAGGGGGAGGAGCCAGGAGCGTGAGCTGGGGACCCAAGAAGAGGAGTATCGGGGCTGCGCTGTTAAAAACCACTGCACGGAGCAGGTAGGTATGACACCTTTGTTATTTAAGAAAAGCCAAACCTTTATTACCACTGCAAGGTAAAAAAACAATATGCCTTTAATTTGCTGTCAAGGAGATGTAACAAAGATATCTTACTTATGATTAGTGGAACATCACATACATACCATGGAAAGAAAGCTGTCACTTTACAGACCAGTAAAAGAGATGCAAGGACAAACAGTAGCCCCTGTAAAAAATACAAACATTTAGCATTTCTGTATTTATTCATTTTGGTGGTTTATATACTTAGTTCACACTATACTGATATCAGTTCAACACATTTTGCATTGCTTTAATACAGAGAACTGTTTACATCAGAATACGGAGGTTACAATTTCCCCATCACTTTTACAAACTAGAAACAATTTACTTAGAAACCAGTTAGCCTTTGAATACAATTTTTGATTAGCTATTGTTATATTTACAGTGGGTTCAAACACAGTCATTTTTTCAGGACTAGTATATCCATGTTCAAGTGCCAACTTGTGGCAGCTGGAAACTGTAATAAGTATTTGTTGGAACACTAATAATAATCTTCAACCCAGGTGACCCCATAGTGGAATGTTAAAGGCCATTCTCTGCCCCTTTACATTGATGGCTAGTGGGAAGAAGACTGTCCTTTATATTGGTGGTCAGTCATCACTGGGAAGAAAAATGTCCTCTACATTAGTGGTCAGTAGGTGGCAGAGTGCCTCTTTACATTGTTGGCCAGTAGCGGAAGGATACTTGTATACATTGGTAGTTGGTGGACTGAAGAATTCTTCCTCACATTGGTGGTCAGTAGGTGGACAACAAATGTCCCTTTCACTAGTGGTCAATGGGTAAAAGACAGTGACTTACATTGTCAGTGGGTAAAAGAATGCCCCCCCCCCCCGCTAAGTGGTTATTGGGTAAAAGAATGCCCTTTACAATGGTAGTCAGTGTGTGGAAGACTGTCCCCACACATGTGCGATCATAGGGTTTCCCTTAAAGTGTTACTAAACCCACAACAGCAAAATCAGTCTGTACATGCAGTGAACAATGCTTATTGTGTTCACTGTGGAACCTAAGGGGTTAATCTTCCACATTGTGTAAAAAGGATGTTTTGTCCTATCTTCTCTGATAATGCCCTACTTCTACTGTCCCCAATCCATATGCTGATAGCACTGAGCTCTCAGAGGCACTCTGCACATGCTCAGTTTGGTGTGTATTGCTAGACAATTTTTTTTTTTTTTTTTGGGGGGGGGGGGTGCATGGGATCAGCACATGGCTAATCAGTGCTGTCCAGACAGAGGGTCAGGGGTTATGCAGCTTACTAGGACAGTCATATGAGAATGAAAACTCCTCCTACAAGCTTTAGCCAGTGCAAAGCCGGACACTGATAGAAGTCACAAGACTGCTATATACTGCTGATGAGAAAAGGTATTTAGCAGTTTATAGTTACAAAAAAATTGCATTTCCATGTTCTTTGTACTGTGGGAGACAGATTTTGTGAATGCAGGGTTCAGGGTTCAGTAACAATTTTAGCTGACAGTCATTGCTTTAAGGAATTGCTTAAATAATTCCTATCACATTTTTGTTCAATGAGTGGAGGAATATCCTGTACACTGGAAGACAGTGGGTGGAATAGTTCCTATTATACTGCGGTCAGTGGGTGAAAGACTGCCTCCTCAAAGTGGTTTCAAAGGCTCAAGGTTTTTTACCTTGCATTCTAAGCATGAAGGTAAAAAACCTTCTGTGTGCAGCATCCGCCAAGTCCCCCCTAATACTCACCTAAGCCCCCTTTCAATCCAGCAATGTGCACTGGAGTCTCAGCTATCTTAGGACTCCCTCTCCTCATTGGCTGAGACAGCAGCAGAAGCCATTGGCTCCTGCTCCTGTCAATCACAGCCAGTGAGCCAATGAGAAGGGGGGGGCGAGCTGCGGCTCTGTGTGTGAATGGACACGGAGCAGTAGGTGCCCCCATAGCAAGCTGCTTGCTGTGGGGGCACCAGATAGGAGGGAGGGGACAGGAGTGTCTGCAGGTGACCAAGAAGAGGAGGATCCAGGCTGCTCTGTGCAAAACCACAGTACACAGCAGATAAGTATAGACATGTTTGTTATTTCAAAAAATAAAGTCTTTAGAATTACTTCAAATTAGTGGCCAGGGATGGATGAATGCCCCATACAAGGTTTTTCAGAGGGTAGAAAAATTACCTTTACATTAGTAGTTGGTGGATGAAGAATAACTCTTATATTGGTGGTCAATGTATGGGTGATGTCCCATAGGCTCCACTAAAGCATGAGTATTGATTTCAGTGGTTACTGAATTGAAGAAAGGTACCTCTCCTGACTTTGTCACGTGGCACTGGTGATGGAACTATGTAGGCACCATTAGAAGAAAGATCTTTTCCCCCAGACTGGGCCCCAAGGCACTTTCATTTAGAGAGGACAGACAGGTCCACCCCCTCCCCTCTGTCACACCCATTAGCAGCCATGGGTCATCATGAGAAACATGCCTGTAAATGACGTAAAATACATTCTTGCATCCATCCCTCCTAGTTTTCTGATATGTGAAAGTTGGGCACCATTCAAGCTAAAAAGCACCTGCTCCACTCTCAATCACATTGAAAATATATAGATCAATAATACTTCATGTGCAAAGACACATTTGGACATATTTACAGACAAGAAAAAGGGAAACCTAAAAATATAAATAAGTTAGACACTTTGGTGCTCTGAAAAAATAGTTGTGCTGCCCACAGCAAACAAACTCTATCATGTTTCTGAAATGTTCTAAAATGAGATCAGACATTTGCCATTCGCTTTGGGCTATATCACTACCTTTCCTTTTAACTAGTGTTTAAATATAAGCAATGCAGTCATTTGAAGAGTAAAATATAACATGAAATGTACAGCTACTTTTTGTAGTTACAATAAAAATATCATGGTTTATGGGTCAATTTTTTTAAATTATTCTTTTAACATTTACAAATATAAAAACTGCTATTTTTTATAATATTTGGTATTTGTGTATGTTCTAAATCTTACAAACAATAAATACAGGGAGCACCGGGGCAGTCTTTAATATTGATTGGACCCTGAGCAAATATTTTCTTCTGCCCCCTGCCCCCCATGAATTTTTGCCCTCCACCTGCTCTGAGACATACAATAAATAGCAGCTAAACTCAAAATCAGAAAAATCCTGACATGGTGCTTTATCGTTTTTAAAAAAGCTTTAATGTGAAGCTGACAGGTGGCACTCACATAAATCGTATAGTGGTAGTACAATTATCTCAGACCTCCGCTGACTGTCGGAGCTGTGCGCTCGTAGTCCGATGGCCGGACTGACTCCCTCCGAGTGACGTGAACAGTCCCACCCCAAGTGACCTCAGGGGTGGGACTGTTCACGTCACTCGGAGGGAGTCAGTCCGGCCATCGGACTACGAGCGCACAGCTCCGACAGTCAGCGGAGGTCTGAGATAATTGTACTACCACTATACGATTTATGTGAGTGCCACCTGTCAGCTTCACATTAAAGCTTTTTTAAAAACGATAAAGCACCATGTCAGGATTTTTCTTATTTATGGAGAACCGCATGGAAATAAGAAGACAGTGGAGTGGCACCCAGTGAGAGGATATTTTTCTACAACACATGTCGCATTTCATGGTTATCTCATCTACAGCAGTTCCTAAACAAGTAGGTTCCAAGGAGGTGAACCGCAAGCTTTAATAGCCTAATTGCAGGCTATTCATGAGGTGAGCGCACATCTTCACTTAAGGGAGGAGGCACAAGCAGTCACCTATTTAAAGATATTGAAGATTTTTCAGCACAAAGTCACTTATTTCTCTATGGGACATTATCATTATATTATATTACTATTTCTTTTTTATTTAACTGTTCAGTGTTTTTTATTTTTGCTTATTTGAGTTGATTTTTACAGATTCACAAATGCAGTCATTTATGTATATCATATACACATTTATTTGTCTAGATATATAAGATTGAAAGGTTGTGAGCGCAATACTACATTTTTTATTTTCACGCTTTTTTCACATTGGTAGTTATGTGTTATAAGTTTGCGATCCAACAATAGGAATTTTTTATTACTTGGCTCGCAAGATTTCTTTCAAATAATTTAAACTCAAAATCAATTTACTTGATTGCTGGAGGTTACATCATATCATTGCCACCCACTGACTGGTTGCTAGAGGTTACAGCACATAATATCTGCTTCTTGATTGGTTGCTAGAGGTTACTGCACATCATCACTGCTATCGTAACTTTTGTGACTCTCTCTCTCTCTAAAGCTGGCCATAGATGGATCAAAATTTGGCTGGTTCAGCAGAGACTGGACAAATTTCAATCTACGTATGACCGTTCTGACCATGCTGATCAGTGTATTCTGAAAGTGGAAGAATAGCACAGCAGGGAGGATTTCCCCATCCATCTCCCTTGTGTGAATTGGGAAATCTGGTCAGATTTGTTTTATCACCCGTTGGCTGATCAAAAAATAAAATGGATACATATATGGCCAGCCTAATTGAGCTTGCATACATCTCCTTCTGAAGAGAGCTGCCAAAGGAGAACTGTTGTAGCATCCATGTAAGTGGGATGAAGAAAGGAAGCTGGGAGGCTGGAGTTTGGGGGCTTATTGGACTGCACTGAACTAAAGGGGCCCTGTGTGGCTCTTAGGTAGGAAGAGGAACAAAAGGGCTCTGAGAGAGGTAGAGTGGCTAAGGGGCTTTCAGGAGTAGTAGGAGTTTCTTCCACCACCCTACGTGTGTTTGCAGTTCTCTTCCTGCTCTCTTCCACCCATATTAGGCTGAAATTGGAAGGAAAGCATAATCCTCTCACCAGCAGCTAACACAGTTCCTGTTCTACTCTACAGGGGGGATGATGCAGTCACTCCTGTCAATCAGCAAGTAACCAGAGAACTAAGCAATGGCACACTGACTGAGCTGTCACTGTCAGCTCTCAGTAATCACTTCTGATCGGGAACCAGCAGGAAGGGTTCCCAAACTTTTGACAGTTGTGAGAGCCAACCACTGCGGTCATACAATACAAGAAGGTGTCAAGGAGTAATTAAGCTCTTTCAAAAACCCTGAGTCTGTATTAGTACAATACAGGTGGAGGATTTTGGAGGAATGAAGCTCAGATAATGTTATTGTGGAAAAGATGTCCCTGAAAAAAACAAAAACTTGAGGTGTCCATAAAATGTAAAACTATCCACAAACAAGCCACAAGCAAAAACAAGCTAGCCACACCCCTTATGTTAGCCACACCCATTTTTTGCTTTAGGAACCTGGTAAACTTCTCAGTAAATGTTCTCTCATCTGTATCAAAGAACATGATTGGTGACCCGACTAAGCATGGGAGGAATAAGAACAGTTAGTCTAAGAGGCAAATACAACCATCTGGGCCTTTCATGTGTTGAACAGTTTCATTTTCCTCACAAAGCCTTATAGGCTTTGATTTTGGAGCTACCATCCAGAATTCATTGACCAGCGCCCTTGATCTTCATTTAACCTGCTTCAAGCAGGTTTTGTATTCCCAAAAACTTGTATAGGAACACAAATCCTGCTTTAAGAAAACATAAACCCGTTAACATGGCTGGCCCTTACTTGGTTTTATGTGTTCTCGGGTCTCCTGCGTCTAGCGTTTTAACAGTTAACAGAGTAATACTGATTTGATTAACACATTTTGAATGTAAGGTGTGACCTTGCCCATGACACCTATTGTATGGGAATCCCGGTGAGACGATTGGCAAAGAAATGCGCGATCGCGCACACGCACGTGCACACGCATGGTGAAGATTGGCGCCAGGCGGACTATTTAAAAGGTGCCTCTGCCTGTGCTGAGTGCTGACTGGCCTTCAGCTTTTCCCCGTTTCCTGCTCGTTCCTGTGGGATTTCCTCGTTGCTGACCTGGCTTGTTCCTGACCTGACATGACTCTGATTACTCTCCTGCTTGATACTGGTTCCTGACTTTGGCTCTGCTCCTGACTTTGGCATGCTTATGATTTGGCACCTCGCTGTCCGCCTGTTGATGACCCAGGCTATTCCTATGACATTGCTCCTGTCTCCCATCCCAGCTTCCTGCCTTGCTCTGGTGCACGCCTGGCGACCTCCCATACCAGCTCTGCATATTACTACTGTGCCTGAATCGGAGGTTCATCAGTCTTCCAAAGTCTCCAACTGCAAGAGCTGCAAACAACATCTGCTGACGCTCTTGTCCCCCTGGTCCCTAGACACCCTCTGTTCCACTTCCAGTGGGGTCAGGGCTAGTGACACAAGTGAGACCGACCTCGTCATTTCAGTCTCCAATCAAGTACGTGACACCTATATTTTTGTGATGTTTCTTATTGCCAAAGCCTTATAGGTTATTAATAATTTATTACAGAAATGGTGTTATTGCTACAGTTTCTTTTGTTGTAGCATAGGGCATTGTCCACCATATTAAAAAAATAAAACAAATGCACCTACATCAATAAAGTACAAATTGTATATTTATTACCTTTATGCATTGAAGCCTTCAGAGCATTGCAATTGTGATCTGTGCCCCATGGATGCAATGCACAGTCTCCTGCATTGCGTACCACCTAGTCCCAGGTCCGTATGGAGGTATGGATCTTATTTTATGGGGCTGGAAGAGGTAAACACTGGACTACAAGTGCAGGGACATTACACAGTCTGTAAGAAGTCCTTCTGCTGCAATGATAAATAGGACTTGTAGTTTCCCATTCACTGATCCAAGATAAATTCAAACAACGGGACACTCCTAGGAGAAGCACCCTGTGAGTCTGGTAAGTGGGGGGGGGGGGGGGGGGGCAGTTTCAGGGTGAGGTTAGGGAACGTGACTGTGTTTCCCATTATACCCTAAATATAGTGAAACACAGTCAGAAAGATGAAGTATGCCTTTAAATGAGAATTCCAGGCTTTTATATGCCTTTAAATGAGAATTCCAGGCTTTTATATGCCATTTAATGAGAATTCCAGGCTTTTATTAACTATTCTGAAATACGCTCCTCCCCCTTTTAACACCTATATTAACTACCTTGTGGAAGAAAGATGCATATACTTATCTATTTTCAGGCCACTCTGGTACGGTCACATAATCCGACTCCCCTGTGTCAGCCAGTTGCAGCTGCAGGGGAGTGGAGTTGCCTACAGCGGATGGGCCATGGGAGCCTATAGGTGATGTCACGGCTCAAGCATTCCAGTTGTTGTCAACTGCTTTCTGCTCTCCCTGGCATTGGCTAATGCAAGGGAGATCACTTGATCGTATCAGAGCAGACTGAAAATAAGTATCAGGGGCGGACTGACCATTTGGAAACTCTGGCACTGCCTGAGGGCCCGGGGTCAGTAGGGGGCCCCATGAGATGCCCCTTGTACCTTTTTCATAGGCTTTTTTGAGTTTGGGCAAGGACACAGGGGCCCCATGATCCCCTTTGCCCGGGGGCCCCATGAGTTGTCAGTCCGCCCCTGGTAAGTATATATATCTTTCTTACACAAGGTAGTTAGTATAGGTGTTAGGCAGGGGAAGGGAGCAATTTTAAGCATAGTAAGTAAAAGCCCAGAATTCTACTTCAACCATTTGCCCTTCAGAGGATTTACCCCCCTTCCTGACCAGGCCATTTTTTTTGTTACGGCACTGCATTCCCACATGGAAGAAAAATATATTTGAAAACTTTAAAAATATTCTTCCCATATATATTGACATATATTTAAAATGCTACAATTTTGGCCATATTCAATATATTTCAAAATATATTTCAATAAATATATATATATATACTGTATGTTGAAATGCATTTTTATTACAAAAAATATAAAGAATATTTTTAAAAATACATTTCAAATATACTGTATGTCTTTAAAAATACAGATCTACATTTTTGGAATGCATTTACAAATATATGTAAAAATATATGTTAAAATAACTTTTTAATATGTTAAAAAAAGTCGGAATAATATATTTAATGCTGCACCCAAATTAAATTTACGTCCTTTTTTTGCCCATGAATAGAGCTTTCTTTCGGTGGTATATGATATCCTGTGCTATAAAAAGAAAGACCGACAATTTTGAGAAAAAAACAATATTGTTGACTTTTTGCTATTAAGCATGTCCAATAAAAAAATTTTACAAATCAAAGTTCATCATAAATTTAGGCCGTAATGTATTCTGCTACGTCTTTGCTAAAAAAAAATCTCAATTCGTGTAAATTAATTGGTTTACGTGAAAGTTGTATGGTTTACAAATGGTGATATAGATACTGGAATTTTTTTTTCATAACTAGTAATGGCGGTGATCAGCAACTTATAGCGGGTCTGCGGCGGGCATTCTGACACTGGGGGGAACTGACTTAGTGTCACTGACATCAATACAGTGATCAGTGCTAATAAAAAGCACTGACACTGTACTAATGACACAGGGCAGGAAGGGGTTAACATGTAGGGCAATCAAAGAGTTAACTGTTTGCTGTTTCACAGTAAGCTGTGTCTGTGCTTTCAACTGTAAGCACACTGCTTTGTATGGCTGTGCTATGTAGAGCCATACAAAGCAGTGTGCTGGAGCTGACAGGAGAGAGAACTGTATTGTTTACATAATGTTCTCTCCCCCTGTTGCTAATACTCGGTGATCACCGGGTGCCGGCGTGTAATCACTGCCCGGGACCCAGTGATTGACAGCCGAGGTCGCGAATAGCCACGCCCCCTACCCGAAAATGCAAAATCACGTATATATAAAAGCAGTTAAAGTGATTATAAAGTGTGCAGCAGCTCCCCCAGCCCCCTCAATACTTACCTGAGCCCCATCCCGATCCAGCGATGTGAATGACAGCCTTGGATGTCCCCAGGTCTCTGCCTGCTCATTGGATGAAACAACAAGCAGGAGCCATTGGCTCCTGCTGCTGTCAATTACAGCCAGTCAGCCAATGAGGAGAGAGGGGGTAAAGCTGCAGCTTCGTGTGTAAATGGACACACGGAGCAGCAGGTGCCCCCATAGCAAGCTGCTTGCTGTGGGGGCACCAGACAGGAGGGAGGGGCCAGGAGAGTATGCAGGGGACCTGAGAACAGCAGAATCCAGGCTGCTCTGTGCAAAACCACTACACAGAGCAGGTAAGTATAGACATGTTTGTTATTTTACAAAAAAAATAACGTTTAGAATCTTTGTAAGCAGTTGTGTAAGCTGAAGGTACCAGCCAGGTTATATTTGTGCTGGATTTAGGCATAGAAGGCAAAGTTACATGCCATGTGAGCACATCAACAGAATAATATTGCCTATTATACATAAGTAAAGTATTTGTTCAGCTTGTTCAGTTCAAGAGATTTAATTAGGCTAATTACTTTCTAGAAATAGCTTTCTCAGAATAAGCAGTCAAAGGCTATCCCCGCATATGTTTCACAGATTGCACAAAGAAAATAGTTAAAGTCAAAGTAAACCCAGTCACTAAAATCCCACATAGGACCATGTTAAAGTAGAACTAAAGGCAAAACCTTTTTTTAGTTTAGCGTGGAGAGGGATTCAAACCCTGCCAGTATTTATTGTTGTCTGTGGCCTCTCTGTTTGTCCTGTTTACCATTTGTCATTGAAAGTGAAAGTGAGTGAATCTCAAATTTGTGGTTGTCCCCAAAACAGTAATAGTGGAAAAATCTTCCAATGGGGATACTAGTTATGGTGACCGGGGGGCCCCAAGAGATTCCCTTAATTTGTAGGGATTTTCTCTCACTTCCTGTTTTGGCTGTGGGACAGAAAATTAAGGGAAATCTCCCCAGTGGGACAAAGAGGGCAAAAATAAACCTGACAGGGGTTATAACCTTTCATTACTAAAATCTAAAATGCAAAAATGTGCCAATAGTTTTATTGTAATGCAATTTCAATGGTCATTTCCAATATTTCTATATCTTTAGCTTTCATTACAATAATATCTGGTGATCCTCTTCAAGTGCTTCCTGTTACAGGGTGACAACGCTCTGTTCTCCTGTGTTGTCACCCTGTCACAAGCTATCCTAGAAGCAGCCATGTGAACGCACAATACTGTGGCACTGTTATCCCTATCACCTATCAGGAAACCTGCTCTGAGATATTACATTCAGCTGTTGTTTGAATGCATGCATTTAGACATTATGGGATAGATTTACTAAAGGCAACCAGACTGAGCACTTTGCAAGTGCAGTTGCTCCAGAGCTTAGTAAATGAGGGGAAGCTCTTCCGACTTCCATCATTCAATAATGTGCAAGCAAAAATGCTGTTTTTTATTTTCCTTGTATGTGATTGGGTATTCTTTGCAAAGTGAAACTTCATTTAATTGACTAAGCTCTGGAGCAACTGCACTTGCAAAGTGCACAGTCTGTTTTCCCTTAGTAAATGCACCTCAAAGTTGCTGCAAAGAAGCTGCAGGAGATCAGCAGTACTGAGATGTAAGTAAGAAAGAAAAAGGTGGTGAAAACAGTTTCCTTTCTTTTTTGCAGGTACAGTATGTCTTTTATTAGCAGTTTTATGTAAGGGGCAGAGTCACTTTAAATTACATGTATATTTATATAAAGATCTGGATGGATGAATAACATGGAGGGAGGGATGGATGACATGGAGGGAGGGATGGATGGATGGAGGACATGGAGGGAGGGATGGATGGATGAATAACATGGAGGGAGGGAGGGAGGGATGGATGGATGACATGGAGGGATGGATGGATGGATGCCATGGAGGGAGGGATGGATGGATGAATAACATGGAGGGAGGGATGGATGGATGAATAATATGGAGGGAGGGATGGATGGATGACATGGAGGGAGGGATGGATGAATGAATAATATGGAGGGAGGGATGGATGGATGAATAACATGGAGGGAGGGATGGATGGATGAATAACATGGAAAGAGGGATGGATGGATGACATGGAGGGAGGGATGGATGGAAGAATAACATGGAGGGAGGAAGGGATGGATGAATAACATGGAGGGAGGGATGGATGGATGAATAACATGGAGGGAGGGATGGATGGATGGATGACATGGAGGGAAGGATAGAGGGATGGATGAATAACATGGAGGGATGGATGGATGAATAACATGGAGGGAGGGATAGATGGATGACATGGAGGGAAGGATAGAGGGATGGATGAATAACATGGAGGGAGGGATGGATGGATGACATGGAGGGAAGGATAGAGGGATGGATGAATAACATAGAGGGATGGATGAATAACATAGAAGGATGGATGAATAACATGGAGGGAGGGATGGATGGATGACATGGAGGGAGGGATGGGTGGATGACATGGAGGGAAGGATAGAGGGATGGATGGATGAAAAACATGGAGGGATGGATGGATAAATAACATGGAGGGAGGGATGGGTGGATGACATGGAGGGAAGGATAGAGGGATGGATGAATAACATTGAGGGAAGGATAGAGGGATGGATGGATGACATGGATGACATGGCGTTTCCGCCACCCCCCTCTGCCAATCCCTCCACTGGCTTCCGATTGCGCAACGGATCAAATTCAAAATCCTAACGCTGACGTACAAAGCTGTCCACCATACTGCCCCGAACTACATCTCTGACCTAATATCCAAGTACCGCCCAGCACGCACACTCCGCTCCTCACAAGACCTCCTTCTCTCTAGTTCCCTGGTCTCCTCCTCCCATGCCCGCCTCCAGGACTTCTCCAGGGTGTCACCCATCCTCTGGAACTCCTTGCCCCAACCCATCAGATTATCACCTACTCTCCTCTCCTTTAGGCGCACCCTGAAAACCCATCTCTTCAGGGAAGCCTACCCCACCCCCTGCTAACTTGCCGACCTCCTCCACTCTTCCTACCACTCCATCCCCCACAGCTATCTCCTCCTGTGCCACCACCCCCTCCCTCCTAGATTGTAAGCTCGAAAGAGCAGGGCCCTTGATCCCCTCATGTTTTGCATTGTATTGGTATTGTTCTGTCACATGTTCTGTCTCCCTTTGTAATGTACAGCGCTGAGCGAACTATTGGCGCTTTATAAATACTGTATAATAATAATAATAATAATGGAAGGATAGAGGGATGGATGTGTGCATACACAGGGAGCCATTTCATACAACACTTTGAGGGTCCATGCACACTGGGCTTAAAAATACGCCATTGCTCTTGGCAGAAAAAAAGTTTGAATTTTGAGCATTTTTTTTTGTACTAGAGTTTTGAAGCATTTAGCAGCTTTTAGGAGCGTTTAGCTTTTTTTTCTATATGAGTTGCACATCTCTGCAAACATTTTCTTCCCTGTACATTGCTGTCTGGAGCCGGGACGAGGTCCATCCTAGCATGCACTGACAGTGGTTGGCTTTATTGATTGGGACCCTTACAGCATGAACGACATCCACAATTTCGGTTTGCAATCATAGCATTTTTTTCTACCAGAAACCACTCTCAAAAACACAAAACAGAAGCATTTTTTTCTGCCTCTAAACACTGAGCTTAAAATATGCCTCTAAACAACCTCATGTGTATGGACACATAGGATAACACTAGTTGCTTCTACGGGCAAAAGTTAAACTCCTCTAGGAGCAACATCTCTTTAACCCTAGGTTCACACCTAAGCGTTTTCTGCAGTGTTTTGCTTTTTGCAGAAGTGCAGTACAGTCCATTTAAAATGAGGGCAGCACAGTGGCTAAATGGTTAGTACTTCCGCCTGGCAGTACCAAGGTCGTTGGTTCGAATCCCAGCCATGGCACCTCCTGCCTGGAGTTAGCATGTTCTTGCTGTGCTTGCGTGGGTTTCCTCCAGGTACTCCAGTTTCCTCCCACACTCCAAAGACATGCTGGTAGGTTAATTGAATCCTGTCTAAATTGGCCCTTGTATATGAATGTGAGTTAGGGACCTTAGATTGTACTCCCCTTGAGGGTTAGGGACTGATGTGAATGTACAATATATATGTAAAGTGCTGCGTAAATTGACAGCACTATAAGTACCTGAAATAAATAAATACATTTCCTATGAGACATATGTGATAAAAATGCAACGCTGCACTTTTATCACATATGTTTATATTGGGACTGTTGCCTATATCCTGAGTGCCAGCAGCTAGTTTGATAATCTTTTACCCGTAAATAACTAATCATTCATATTCATATCTATTCTTCAGTGCTCGCTTATATACTCTCTATATATTCCTATGAGACATGTTTACATCTCTGTATTTTCACCCGCGCGTTTTTTGGAAAGGGTCAGGGACTTTTTTTAATGCAAAAAGTAGCATTTTTGTTTCTATAGACTTCAATGGAAACGCTGCAGAAAAGCATGTTTTGTTTTTCTTTTCTTTTTTCTTTTTCTTGTTGCTAGGCAGATTTAAAATGCAAAACGCATCAAATCGCAGCAAAAACACGTTAAAAAAACCTAGGTGCAAAAATGCAATATAAAACGCAATGCAGAAACGGCTCAAACGCAACCTGCATAGGTGTGAACCTAGCCTAAGATAGTGAGCATGGACCCTAACTTACTCACTAAACTTAGGAAATTCTATGCTTTGCTAAAAATATGATTCTTTACCCCAACAAACAGTTAAAAAGAGTATAATTTCATTATAAGATCATTTACACTCAAAGATAAGCATAGACTTCTACAAAAAAAAATATTCAAACTACAGAATTGCTTTGACTTTGGCACCTCATTTATGAAAGTTTCCAACAGTATATAAAACGCACATTCATGCGCACATCCACATAGACAATGGGCTGCTAGAACAGCGCCTTACCCTCATGCTTGGAAGAGAGCTTCAATCTGAAGAAATTGAGAAGCTTTTCAGAAGGTCCTTTCCATGTGAGTTTCACATCTCAAGTGCATGCTGTGTTTCCCGTCAGGGTAATCCCTTGTTGTATCCTGTTTACTGATATCACCACCCACTTTCCTCTGTTTTTCTTCAAATGTGCCATTTGGCTCCTGTTTTTAATACCCCCAGAGCTTTTCAATATGGTGTTGGCTGTGCCTATAAGGCAGGTATGTAAGAACACCGAATGTGAGTGACAGGACACAAATAAAGTCGAAAAAACATTTTAGATGGTAAAATAAGGCAAATGTATTCTCCAAATGACCATTTTAGCTTTGGATAGGGATGGAACTTACTGCTGCCTGTGCCTCCATTGTGGAGATTCTTCCTTGACTTATGACATTGATTTATTATTGATTTACTTTAAAGTGGCAATAAATTCTGGTTTCAAAAAATAAAATCTATTCAAATATGTATTCTGAACTCAAGAAAGTACTTTCTATTGCTCTCAGCCTCTTCCAAATCTTCAAATTTCATTTTCCTTACTGCGTCCAACTTCCCGTTAGAGGGTGGCTACGTTCATTCTTTGTGGTCCCACTGGGGTTTATTTACTAAAGCTGGAGAGTCCAAAATCAGACTCCCTTCTGCATAGAAACCAATCAGCTTCTAACCTCAGCTTGTTCAATGAAGCTTTGGCAATGAAACCTGGAAGCTGATTGGTTTCTATGCAGAAGGGAGTCTGATTTTGGACTCTCCAGCTTTTGTAAATAAACCCCACTGTGTCTAGGATTGTAGCTGTTCTCTCTTGCTCGTTTCCAAGATGGACTATGAACTATGAGATTTGTAGTGTCCATAGTGCAGTGCACATGACCGCAACTACAGTGCTCTGCTTTTTCCAAACAAATGGAGGTGAGGGGGAAAGAAGAGGTTCAGGAGCTCACGGGGGCATAACAAGGAGGTTGAAAGTAGATTACAGGGCCATTAAAGTGTTAATAAAGTCTCATTTTTTTAAAATTAAAATAAAAAAACATGTTATACTCACCGGACCCGATCCTGTTCTTCTCGGGTCCCCTATCGGCAATCTTAGCTCCTCTTCTTTATGTGTCCCCATAGCAAATGGCTGCTATGGGGGCACACGTTGTCTGCTCACTCCCAAGCTGTGTGTCTATTGAGCCGCACTCCGTAGACACGCACAATGGACTTAGCCCCGACCCCACTTCCTCCTCACTGTATCTGATTGACACCTCTTAGATTGTAAGCTCCAAGAAGAAGGGCCCTCCTAACCCTCTTGTATTGAACTGTATTGTTGCTGTATTGTCTCCCATTATATTGTAAAGCACTGAGCAAACTGTTGGCGCTTTATAAATCCTGTATAATAATAATAATAATAATTGACAGCAGCAGGAGCCAATGGCTCCAGCTGCTGCTCGAGTCCCTGCGTGAAGAGAAAGAGATGGGAGAAAAGATGCAGCCATGCACAGCGCTGGATTTCTTCACTCTATTCCCCTTCACACAGGAAAGAGGGAGGACATAGAAATAGAAAACACTTTTTACCTTAACCACTTCCTGTCTGGACACTTTTACCTCCTTCCTGACCAGGGCAATTTTCAATTTTTGCTATGTAAATGAAAATGTCCAAAAACTTTGAAAAAAAGCGTTTTTCTTATAAAATTTTGCAAATAAATAATCTTTCATCATAAATCTTGGCCGAAATGTATTCCGTTATCTTTTTAGTGAAAAAAAAAAATAAGCCAAATTAGTTTATAACCAAAAATTATAATTTTTAAACTTTTTTTTACATTTTTATTTTATTTTTTTATATTATTATTTATGTTTTTTTTGTTTTTTGTTATACTGTCACCCTAGCAGTCCAGTGTCTGTACTACTTGTGGGGGGTGACGAAGCTTTTTTTTTACAGTGATTGCTTTTACACCCATATAGGATGTAAAAGCAATCATTTCTCTTTCTCTCTGTCTGCATTCTTGCAGCCATTGAGAAATACTGAGTGAGCTGTGATTGGTCACAGCTTGTCACATGGTACAAGGCTTTTGTGAATAGCCTTGTACCATGTGACCTCTGTGATCATTCACAGATTTCACACGTAGTAAGCAATGATGTCACAAGTGACATCTTCCTTACTACTTTGCATGTGATCACTGATTGGCCTATCAGTGATCACATGATCGGGACCTCGCACAGAGGTCCCGTCCGACGATCGGTGTTTCACTGTGTCCGGAGGACACAGTGGGCCCCGGATCGCGGTGCTGTGCGCTCCCAGGGAGCGCGCACAGCTAGAAATGGCGGGTGCCCCTAGAGTGCCACCGTCCTGCCGTTTATAAACAGCAGGCGGACGGCAAGTGGTTAATGCAAGGAATGTTAATAAAGTCAAATTTTTTTACATTAAAATAACAAACATGTTATACTCACCGGACCCGATCCTGTTCTTCTTGGGTCCCCTTTCAGCAATCTTAGCTTCTCTTCTTCATGTGTCCCCATAGCAAAGGGCTGCTATGGGGGCACACGGTGTCTGCTCACTCCCAAGCTGTGTGTCTATTGACCCGCACTCCATAGACACGCACAATGGGACTTAGCCCCGACCCCACTTCCTCCTCACTGTATTTGATTGACACCTCTTAGATTGTAAGCTCCAAGGAGCAGGGCCCTCCTAACCCTCTTGTATTGAACTGTATTGTTGTTGTATTGTCTCCCTTTTTATTGTAAAGTGCTGAACAAACTGTTGGCTCTATATAAATCCTGTATAATAATAATAATAATTGACAGCAGCAGGAGCCAATGGCTCCAGCTGCTGCTCGAGTCCCTACGTGAAGAGGAAGAGATGGGAGAAAAGATGCAGCCATGCACAGCGCTGGATCTCTTCTCCCCCCTATTCCCCTTCACACAGGAAAGAGGGAGGACATAGAAAAAGAAAAAGAAAACACTTTTTACCTTAATGCAAGGAATGCATTAAGGAATGTTAATAAAGTCAAATTTTTTTTACATTAAAATAACAAACATGTTATACTCACCGGACCCAATCCTGTTCTTCTCGGGTCCCCTTTTGGCAATCTTAGCTCCTCTTCTTCATGTGTCCCCATAGCAAACGGCTGCTATGGGGGCACACGGTGTCTGCTCACTCCCAAGCTGTGTGTCTATTGACCCGCACTCCATAGACAAGCACAATGGGACTTAGCCCCGACCCCTCTTCCTCCTCACTGTATTTGATTGACACCTCTTAGATTGTAAGCTCCAAGAAGCAGGACCCTCCTAACCCTCTTGTATTGATCCGTATAGTTGCTGTATTGTCTCCCTTTATATTGTAAAGTGCTGAGCAAACTCTTGGCGCTATATAAATCCTGTATAATAATAATAATAATTGACAGCAGCAGGAGCCAATGGGATGAGATGAGAGAATAGATGCAGCCATGCACAGCGCTGGATCTCTTCACTCTATTCCCCTTCACACAGGAAAGAGGGAGGACATAGAAATAAAAACACTTTTTGCCTTAATGCAAGGAATGCATTAAGGTAAATTAATATTTTTAGCTTTAGTATCACTTTAAGTAGTGGAAATATATGGATTATTTTTGGAAAATAAGGATATCGTTTATTGTCACTTGCAATGATGATATATTTGATTTTTATAATCAGTCATGTCAATAAAATATGGTTATGACTATTTAATGTGTATTTAGACCCAAAAACATAAATGTGATATATTGCACCTTCCTGTCCTTTGGTGGTACATTTACCCCTCCACTGTTTCTATTGAGGGAGCCATGGTTCTCACCCAGGATGAACTACTAATATGCCTGCCTTTGTTTATCTGCATTACATGGACAACATTTGTACTTTACATAAGAAAGATAAAACATTTTTGTCTTCAGTGCAAGTGACAAGGATGCAGCATTTCTAGAAAGATCAACAGGTATTTTCTACATTTTCTAAAAATGTTCTTGGTCTAAAAAAGAAAACTAATGCAGCCAATACATCTAAGGACTAGTAAGCTGTATTATACACTCACCAGGCACTTTATTAGGTACACCTGTTCAATGGCTTGGTAATACAAATTGCTAATCAGCCAATCACATGGCAGCAATTCTATGCATTTAGCCATCAAGATGTGGTGAAGACGACTTGCTGAGGTTCAAACCGAGCATTTAAACGAGGAAGAAAGGGGATTTAAGTGACTGTGCACATGGCATGGTTGTTGGTGTCAGATGGGCTGGTCTGAGTATTTCAAAATCTGCTGATCTACTGTGATTTTCAATCACGACCATATCTAGGGTTTACAGAGAATGGTTCGAAAAAAAGGAAATATCCAGCGAGCAGCAGTTGTGTGGACAAAATGCCTTGTTGATGTCAGAGGTCAGAGGAAAATGGACAGACTGGTTTTGAGATGATAGGCAACAGTAACTCATGTCAATATGGACCAAGATCTCTGAGGAATGTTTCCAATAGAGATGATCGAATCGAACTTGGAGAAGTGGAATTCGTTTCGAATATTAGGAAAAATTTGATTCGCATCGAATCCGAATTTTAGCAAACTTCGGATGCACGAATCGAATTTTCCCCGATCAGCCGGCAAAAGTGTCACTGCAGAGAGCTCCGCTATTTCTGACAGTTCTCTGACAGTTCTGACAGTTCATTTACAGCGGTTGAAACATTGTATCTATTTGTTTCCATTTAGGATACAGATGTTTTTATTCGGAAATAAATAGATACAATGTTTCAACCGCTGTAAATGTGAAGGAACTGTCAGAGAACTGTCAGAAATAGCGGAGCTCTCTGCAGATACACTTTTTGCTGTACTGGAATTCTTCTTCTTTTCATTCTTCTTCTTCTTTTCATTCTTCTTCTTCTTTTCATTCTTCTTTTCATTCTTCTTCTTCTTCTTTTCATTCTTCTTTTCATTCTTCTTCTTCTTTTCATTCTTCTTCTTCTTCTTTTCATTCTTCTTTTCATTCTTCTTCTTTTCATTCTTCTTCTTCTTCTTTTCATTCTTCTTCTTCTTCTTTTCATTCTTCTTTTCATTCTTCTCATTCTTCTTTTAATTCTTCTTTTCATTCTTCTTCTCATTCTTCTTCTTCTTCTTTTCATTCTTCTTCTTCTTCTTTTCATTCTTCTTCTTCTTTTCATTCTTCTTCTTCTTCTTTTCATTCTTCTTCTTCTTCTTCTTTTCATTCTTCTTCTTCTTCTTTTCATTCTTCTTTTCATTCTTCTCATTCTTCTTTTCATTCTTCTTCTCATTCTTCTTTTCATTCTTCTTCTTCTTCTTTTCATTCTTCTTCTTCTTTTCATTCTTCTTCTTTTCATTCTTCTTTTCATTCTTCTTCTTCTTCTTTTCATTCTTCTTCTTCTTCTTTTCATTCTTCTTTTCATTCTTCTTCTTCTTCTTTTCATTCTTCTTTTCATTCTTCTTCTTCTTCTTCTATTCATTCCTCTTCTTCTTCTTTTCATTCTTCTTTTCATTCTTCTTCTTCTTCTTTTCATTCTTCTTCTTCTTCTTTTCATTCTTCTTTTCATTCTTCTTCTTCTTCTTTTCATTCTTTTTCTTCTTTTCATTCTTCTTTTCATTCTTCTCATTCTTCTTTTCATTCTTCTTTTCATTCTTCTTTTCATTCTTCTTCTTCTTCTTTTCATTCTTCTTTTCATTCTTCTCATTCTTCTTTTCATTCTTCTTTTCATTCTTCTTCTTCTTCTTTTCATTCTTCTTCTTCTTCTTTTCATTCTTCTTCTTCTTCTTTTCATTCTTCTTTTCATTCTTCTTCTTCTTCGTCGTGCCCCGTGACTGCCCAAATGAGTGAAGTGTGCGGTGATTCTAAGATCGACGGCACTCATCTGCATGTCATACTGACTGACAGTATTATTTCTCTTCCCCAGCAGACTCCAAGGGCATTTAAATTAAAGGTACAGTGTTCTGCACTAATATAAAGGCTCTCTGAAGCCTAGAAACCCTTTTAATAAGTTAAATTCGCGGCGAATAAATTCGCATCGAATCAAATTTCTCCCGCAAATTCGGCGAATCAGCCGAATCGAATTTTTGAATAATTCGCTCATCTCTAGTTTCCAACATCGTTGTTGAATCTATGCCATGAAGAATTAAGGCAGTTCTGAAGACAAAAGGGGGTCCGCCCCGGTACTAGCAAGGTGTACCTAATGAAGTGGCCGGTGAGTATATTACATTATTGGTTTTGGGCTTTTATGTTTTACGGACATTCTTTCCAGAAAGAAACCTCTATTATTGTTAAATTTAGATATAAATGTGTGGTGGTGGCAGTGCAATTGTCATGAACTTTCTGATGTCCTGAGGCTCCATTCACATCTGAATGTAGTGTTTTTCAGTGTTTTGAGCACATATTTTACCGTGATTTTTGTGCATTTTCATACAGTGTTTTTAGCCGGTTGTAAGCTTTGGCATTTTCTTTATTAGCCAATAGAGAAAAATATTATCTGTTGCATCATTTGTTGCTAGGTTTTTCTGCTTCAGCTTTTTCATCAGCTTTTATTTCTTTTTTAATTATTATTATTTTATTAATATTTATTTTTTTGTTAGGGTATGGGGTTAGAGTTAAGGTTAGGTTGGGGTTAGGGCTTAGGTTGGGGTTAGTAATTTTTTTGGAGATAGTTTGTTCTTTTAAAAAACAACAGACTTACTGGCTGGATCACCAGATGAAAATAGAAGAAAGTAAGCCTAGAAAAGGAAACCTAATACAATCAACACATCTAAGAATTATTAAGAATATAATAAATGTTTGCTTTTGGGTTTAATACCACTTTAATTCAACAAGTAGAAATACTCTGGAATCTCCCTGAAATACATGCACACTGATCATATACACTAAAACTTTCTGACAATTTTACGTGAATTCAATCGGCTTCAGTTCAAGTAATTCAAATAATTTAGGTGTTAAGTGGTAGGGGTGGCAGGTTAACAATGAACTCCAGTTAACAATAAAAAATGACAACGCAGTGGGCTCCCTCCCAACACAGCAAAGATTAATTGCTCATTCGGTCTGGGGGAGGTAAAGAACAACTTTGAAAACTTACTTTATTCCTCGATTGCTACCCACCGCACAACCAGTCTCACAAAGCCACTCCTCTTCACCGTCTGGTCATGGCCTTTCCAATGTCATCAAGTACAATGCAGGACAAGGTTTACATGCTTGGAATGCAGAAAGATTCACTGTAAGATGTTGTAACCTGTCAGGAGAGATGAATGCAAAAAACAGATGAGATCAGCTTTGTCATGTCAGCTGTCACCATCTAATAGATCTTTTGGATTTTGATGAATGGCCCTGACTTAGCTACAACATAGAATTTTCATTCACCCCTGGGGTCTCTTCAGGAGCAGACACACTCGCCAGTTGGCTTCAAATATTGCTGACAGATGACAGATGAGAATACAAAGCCATGAATGTGTGGCTGCAGTCCAATAAAAATAGAATTTCACAAGCATACACATGATGAAGAAGGGATTTTATTTAATACAAACAATCATTGTTAACTGACATGTTATTATGGACATGTGTTAACAATCTGACATTGTTTCTGGAGCTAAGAACTTAACAAAGATTGTGCAGTAATTGGTCTGAAGTCACAGGTTATGCAATGTACAATACTAAAATGTGGTGTACGCTTTGATGAGTGAATGAAGAGTTCAAATTAAGTAGTAATCCGTACAAATAGCAAGTATTGGATTAAAGGGTATGTACAGTATATCTAGCTAAACCTTTTTTTTTTTAGGTAGAGTTGGGAAGGTATAGAACCCTGCTAGGTTTTACTGCTGTACATGGCACCGACAGAGAGATCCTCCATCATATACTGCCATAATGACAATGGTTTCAGCAGACTGGAAGTGAAATATTTGGAACGTGAACCTATCTTTGAAATTAACTATGTAAAAGAAACCCCTCCAGGTGAGTGAATGAACTCACAGCCCCTCCACACATCAGTTGTTGCCGGCCTGATCCATAAATGTGGACACTTGTAGAAACAGAGAAGAAGGCTGGTCGCACTTCAATGATGTATTGGATAAAAACATTATTTAATGGAGTCTTCAGAAGGTAAATAAAACAGACATTGCAGCTCCCATAACAGAGAACAGTAAATGCATTTCACACAAGAATCTGCTTAATCATTACCCCCATGGAAGAAAAATATATTTGAAATATATTTGAAAAATATTATTCCCACATATATTGACATATATTTGCAATACTACAATTTTGGCAATATTCAATATATTTCAAAATATATTTCAATAACTATATATTTATGCTGTATGTTGAAATGCGTTTTTATTACAAAATATATGAAAAATATTTTTTAAAATACATTTTCAAATATACTATATGTCTTTAAAGTATAAATATAAATTTTTGGAATGCATTTACAAATATATGTAAAAATATATGTTACAATTACTTTTTTATATGTAAAAAAAAAAATCTGAAAAATGTATTTAAAAATATATTTTTCATATATTTTGTAATATATAAAAAATGCATTTCAACATGCAGTATATATACAAAATATATGAAAAATATTTTTAAAAATATATATATTTTTTAAATATATTCTTCAGATTTTTTTTAACATATAAAAAAGTAATTTTAACATACTGTATATGTTTATATATATTTGTAAATACATTCCAAAAATGTAGATTTGTATTTTTAAAGACATACAGTATATTTGAAATGTATTTTTAAAAATATTTTTCATATATTTTGTAATAACAATGCATTTCAACATACAGTATATATATATATATATATATATATATATATATATATATATATATATATATATATATTTATTGAAATATATTTTGAAATATAATGAATAAGGCCAAAATTGTAGTATTTCAAATATATGTCAATATATTTGGGAAGAATATTTTTTAAATATATTTCAAATATATTTTTCTTCTATATGAGTAATGACACGAAAGTTTAAATTCTACAGCATTTTCAGTGTACATGTGTAGTCCTACCTCCTTAGGTGTTGCAATAGATTTGGGTCCCCCTATAGTCCTGCATGGTCAGGCAACATGCATTCTCCACAGACTTGCATCCCGGAGTCAGTAATCAGTTCTTGAGCTTGTTTTTCGATGTTTTATTAGGGGGATTTCAACTTGGATGGGGTAAGGGGTATATGGGATGCCCAATGGAACTACTGAATAACTTCATGCAACTATTTACAACTTTTTCTCTACTGCAACACAGTCTCTTTTGGAGAGCTAGCCATCATCTCTTGTAGTACCACCCCAGACACCACATAAACTTCTCTTCTTTACCCAGTTGTCTGTAGGTATCCCTGAGCAGGGTATCCGGTGCCTGTTGCTTTAAGAAATTAGACATCCCAGGTGCTCCTTCGCCTACCTGGCCCAGGGGATGTATGGTACTCACTCAGTTCTTCTCCTGTACTGCTGGTGGGTTGGTGACTGCTACCAGGCCTTCTAGCTGGGCCACTCCTTCCCTGCTGCACAGGTGGTCCTCACTCTGGGGGCCGTTGAAGGTCTGAGCTTTCATCCTTTCCACCTCCACTGCTTGTAGGTGAGCGCCTCTCCATCTGGGCCCCCTCCCAGGCTCCTGCTTTTCAGTCTCACATCTTCCTCTCTGTCTTCCACCTGAACTCTCCTGCAGCTTAGCAGGCTCAATCACTTTTAAGGGTCTTCCTGGCCCCTTGCCAAGCCTCCTGTTGAAGACTGGTCAGCCTCCCTCAAAAGTGCAGATCAGCTACTCCTCAGATCCACCCACTGCTTTCAGACCTTTCTCCAAAGCTCTAGAACAGGGGGAAATGTCAGAGAACTGGTTTGCAGAGCATCTTACTTCTGAGCATGATTTGACCCCTGCTAGCTATCACACCCAGGCTACTACTCAGCCCTCCTAGCTAACAATTGAGGTCTAGCTCCCCCTAGCTGACTAGGAGGGTGCTATACATGTAGCCTTAGCAAGCCCTACAGCAGTAAAGGGGAGCAGTGAGAGAGTGTGGCAGGTCAGGAATACATGCCAGGCAATTGGTGTATGGGAGTGATGTTGTCACTTTGCCTAAATGGATCTCTTGAAGGCCTCATGTACACTGGTATATTGTAAACTCTGTTTTTGCTGACATTTTTTCCAACCAGTTTAGGACAGTTTAGCAGCATTTGGTGTTTGGTCATTTATTGTTTTTATTCGCCAAAATTTTAATTTATTCTGGCCATTGAAATGAATATATGCTGTAGTGCTAAATGAACCGAGCACTTAGGCATGTTTAGACACGTTTACACGGGTTTAACAGCATTCAACATTTTTTATTTTAGGGTGTTCAGAAAATGTTCTCTAAACTTCCCTGCTACTAAACTGCTGTAAATGTGTATGTGTGCATGGAAACATAGGATTACATAGAGGGGAGTTCAGGAGCAGAAGAAAAAGAAAAAAACCTGAGTATAGGAGCAGCAGTGCTCATGAGGCCTAGCAATCATCATTCCCTTGCATTGTTATTGTGAATACACACTCATGCACACACATACGTGAAAACCCTCTATATATTATGCTTTCTTAGAATAGTAAAATAATCTTTCCAGTATTCATGGGAACCATGCGAGGGGAAATCTCAAATTTAAGAATCAAATTGTAATGACATGCTATGATGCTAAGCCAATGGATTGGTGGGTCCAAGATATTTTAGCCCATTTCAGGGTTAGGAGGGCCCTGCTCCTTGGAGTTTACATTCTAAGAGCTTTTATTAATTTATGTAAAACAGCTTCAATTTGTTAGTGTACCTAAATCTGCTAGTATATCTAATACTCCCCCCTCCCCAGGCTGACAATGCTGCTGTGAAAAGGAGCCCCTGTGCTCCTTTATCCAGAGTGGGGGCACTCTAATACAGGGGGTGTGTTACTGGTCAGATAACCAGGTGAAAACAGAGGTAAAAAAGGCTAAAAGTAGAAAACTAATGCAGCCACCACATCTAATGATTGGAAGGCTGCAATATATTACATTTGTGGTATTTGGTTTAGTACCCCTTTAAGAAGCCAATTTGTTGAGTCAGCTTTTATTTTTAATGGAATTTCTCAATGTTTCCTTTTCCTCTACTTCTGTATTATCAGTCTATAGCAGTAAGGATCTTGTATTGAATTCCAGCTCATGTTTTGGTATTTACTAGATTTTCCATCAGATCTTGTGATCAGACGTTCCCTTCTGTTTTTGTACAGATGAAGTACAGTCCATTGCCTGTTTCCTGTCACAGATACCAGTTCTGTGACCTCTCACCTTCTTCATCATTTACTGGAATAATGAAGAGTCTGGAACATGTCTTTGCTGGTGATAAATTGCTCACAACCAGGGGGTCACTTACCATAAATCTATAGATGACACAGGACCAGGACACAGATTTTATGAAACCTTTATACTTCACTCTATCTGTTGGGCTGACTATATGTGTGCATATGGCTGGATGCCTGATCCAGCCTACTGATTACAGATCTGTACAATCCGGTTATAGAAAACTAAAGTAAATCTGCACTTCCTGCAATAAAATAAAGTTGCGTCAAACAGATATATAAATATGTCAGACAGCAGCACTCAAAATTATTTACTACAAGATAATAAATACTAAAATTACATACTTTATTATATTATACAGGATTTATATAGCGCCAACAGTTTGTTCAGCGCTTTACAATATAAAGGGAGACAAGACAGCAACAATAAAATTCAATACAAGTGGGTTAGGAGGGCCCTGCCCCTTGGAGCTTACATGTTCCACTGTTAATAATGCTCAATAGCTCAATGCACAATAACAAGTGATATTAACGAAATCCACAAGAGTGAATAAAATAAATGTGTAAATTCACAACCTCAGTTCCAAAAAAGTTGCCGACGCTGTGTAAAATAAAGAACAAAATGCAATGATTTGCATTGAAAAGCTGCGTCTAAAAGTTGTTCTACAATTTCAGAATAATGTTCCTCAACATAAATTTGCAGACTTTAACTATATCATTATTATTAATAATATACAGGATTCACAACAGTTATTATTATTATTATACAGTATTTATAAAGCGCCAACAGTTCGCTCAGCGCTGTACATTACAATGGGAGACAATACATGCGACAGTACAATAACAATACAATGCGATACACGAGGGGTTCGAGAGCCCTGCTCTTTCGAGTTTACAATCTAGGAGGGAGGGGATAGTGGTACAGGAGGAGATAGCTGTGGGGGATGGAGTGGTAGTAAGAGTGGAGGAGGTCTGAAATTAGCAGGGGGCTTTCCCTGAAGAGGTGGATTTTCAGGGTGCGCCTAAAGGAGAGGAGAGTAGGTGATAGTCTGATGGGTTGGGGTAGGGAGTTCCAGAGGATGGGAGACACCCTGGAAAAATCCTGGAGGCGGGCATGGGAGGAGGAGACCAGGGAACTAGAGAGAAGGCGGTCTTGTGAGGAGCGGAGTGCGCGTGTTGGGTGGTACTTGGATACCAGGTTGGTGATGTAACTTGGGGCAGTATGGTGGACAGCCTTGTACGTTAGTGTTAGGATTTTGAATTTGATCCGTTGTGCAATCAAAAGCCAGTGGAGGGATTGGCAGAGGGGGGTGGCGGAAACGGAGCAGTTGGAAAGGTGAATGAGTCTGGCCGCCGTGTTCAGGATGGACTGAAGCAGGGATAGCCAGCGGCGAGGCAGGCCAGTGAGGAGGGAGTTGCAGTAATCGAGTCGTGATATGATGAGGGAGTGGATGAGCTGTTTATTGGTTTCTGGGGTTGGGAACGTGTGGATTTTGGCGATGTTGCGGAGATGGAGTCTGCATGAGTTTGTTAAAGATTGGACTTGGGGCTGGAAGGATAGGTTGGAGTCCAGAATGACACCAAGTACTTTGGCCTGCGGGGCGGGTTTGATAGTGGCGTTGTTGGATGTGATGGAGAAGTCAGTAGGGAGGGGTGCGTGAGCTGGGGGGAAGACTAGGAGCTCGGTTTTGGAGAGGTTCCGTTTAAGGCAGTGGAGCGACATCCAGTCTGATATGTAGGTTTGTGATTCGGGTGGAGACTGAGGGGGTGAGGTGGGGGGTTGAGAGATTTGTGTGTCGTCGGCATAGAGGTGGTAGTTGAAACCGTGAGAGTGTATGAGTTGGCCAAGGGAGGAGGTGTAGATGGAGAAGAGAAGGGGCCTGAGGACAGAGCCAGAGCAGTTTGCGCAGAGCTTTACAATATAAAGGTAGACATTAAAGTTACAATACAATTTGGTACAAGAGGAACCAGAGGGCCCTGCTCATTAGAGCTTACAGCAACTACAGTACATATTTCTATCAAAAGATTCCAAGAAACTGGACAAATCTCTGCACTCAAGGGACAAGGTCAAAATGGATGCTTGTGATCTTCAGGTCCTCAGACGGCACTGCATTAAAACATTCACGATTCTGTCATGCACATCACTGCATGGGCTCAGGAATACTTCCAAAAATCACGATCTGTGAACACAGTTTGTTGTGCCATCAAAATATGCAAAGTAACGGTCTATTATGCCAAGAAGAAGCTATATCTTCTCTGGGCAAAACACATTTAGAATGGTCTAATGCAAAGTGGGAAATTGTTCTGTGGTCAAACAAATTGAAATTCATTATTCTTTTTGGCAACCATGGGCGCCGCATCTTCCAAACTAAAGAGGAGAGGGACCTTCCTGCTTCTTATCAGTGCTCAGTTCAAAAGCCTTCATTTCTGATGGTATGGGAGTGCATTAGAGCGTATGGAATAGGTAGCTTACACGTCTGGAAAGGCACCGTCAATGCTGAAAAGTATATCCAGGTTTTAGAACAGCAAATGCTCCCATCCAGACAGCATCTTTTTCAGGGAAGGCCTTGCTTATTTCAGCAGGATAGGGCTAAACCACATACAACATCTATGACAACATCATGACTTCATAGAAGAGTCTGGGTGCTTAACTGGTTTGCCTGTATTCCAGACCTTTCACCAATATTTGGTGCATCTTGAACCAATAAATATAACAAAGAAGGATACAGGACACAGGACTGTTCAGCAGTTAGAATCCTATATCAAGAATGGGACAACATTCCTTTCCCAAAACTCAACTGGTTTCCTCAGTTCCCAGACCTTTACAAAGTGTTGTTAAAAGAAGAGGGAATGCTACACCATGGTAAACATGGCCCTTTTCCAACTTTTTGGGAATTGGGGTTTTGTTGCCCTGTCCTAACTTTTTTGAGACATGTTGCTGCCATCAATTTAAAAATGACCTTATATTTTTATTAAATTATTTGGTGGATTTTCTCAATTGAAAAATTTGATGTGTTTTCTGTTTTCTATTGTGAATAAAATATGGGTTTGCTTACAGAAATCATTGCTTTCTGTTTAAATATAGATTTTACACAGCGTCCCAACTTTTTTGGAATAGTGGTTGTAGTTTTTCACATTTATTCACACTTGTGGATTTAGTTATTTTCACTTGATTTTTCACTATTGAACGTTATTGACAGCGCAACAAGTATGTCAATCCAGTTATATGGCACCAAAATTATCTGGTAGATAACACTATGGTGGACAAAGTCACCCAAAAGCCCCTGTGCAAGAACAGGCAGATAGATAGATAGATAGATAGATAGATAGATAGATAGATAGATAGATAGATAGATAGATAAATAGATAGATAGATATTAGCCTCAAAGGAGATCTATAGTCACAGCACACACTTTCATTTTATAACACCAGCATTTTAATAACAACACAAACAATAGTTATTTGACCACGAACTTCAAACTCAATGCAAGTCTATGGGACTTCAACTTCAATTAAATTCAAATGTGCCCATTTTGAAGGCATACATGCAAGTTATTGGCCATAAAAAGGGTATTTCAAACAGTACCATTTTTAAGGAGCAGTCATTTTTCATTGTATAAAGTAAAAAAAAAAACCCTTAAACTACCTGCAAAGTAGGTACAATGTAGCTTTCCAGCTTTCAGCGCTGTTTCACTTTGAATGAGAATTGCGCGGTCATGCAACACTGTACCCATATGAAATTTTTATCATTTTTTTGTGACAGATAGAGCTTTTTTTTGTGGTATTTAATCAACTCTGGGTTTTTTACTTTTTCTTAAACAAACCAAAAACCACTGAAAATTTTGAAAAAAAAAAGTTTTTTCTTAGTTTTTATTATAAAATTTTGTAAATAAGTGATTTTTCTCCTTCACCGATGTGCGCTTATGAGGCTGCTGTGATGGGCACTGATAGGCTGCACTGATGGACACTGATAGGTGGCACTGATGAGGAGGCACTGGTAGGTGGCACTGATGGGTATTGACAGGCATCACTGATGGACACTGAAAGGCAGCACTGATAGGTGGCACTGATAGGCAGAACTGACTGGCACTGATAGACGGCACTGATGTGCACTGATAGGCGGCACTGATTGGCACTAATAGGTGGCACTGATTGGCAGCACTGATACGTGGCACTGATTGACATTGATAGGTGGCACTGACTGGCACTGATGGGTGACACTGAAAGGCAGCTCAGATGGGCACTGATATGTGGCATTGATGTGCACTGGTAGGCACTGATATGTGGCATTGATTTGGCACTGATGGGCACTGGCACGTGGCACTGATGGGCACTGGCACATGGCATTGATGAGCACTGACAGGTGGCACTGCTGGGGCTACACTTATCATCAGTGCACACTGATTATCAGTGCTCTGATGATCAGTGTAGATGTCCCCTCTGCGTAATGCCGATTACCAGCTCTCCTCTCCTCTCGAGCTGTCAGTGTGACAGCTTGTGAGGAGAGAAATGCAGATAACCGGCATTTCCCTGTTTACATGTGGTCAGCTGTGATTGGACACAGCTGATCACATGACCGAGCCGACATTTTCGGCTCTTTCCATGGATTGGTGATCCGCTGTGTCCGAGGGACACAGCGCACCGCCGATCACCGCACTGCGTGCTCCAGGAGCCACGCATGCGCGGTGAGAATGGGAGGACGTCATATGACGTCCTGCCAGAACGAGAGAACCACTTTGCGTCCATCATTTTACTATATGGCGGGAGGTGGTTAAATAAAGGTGCACCCTGATGCTGCCCCCCCTTGTGAATGAGTAAGGGGTAATTGTACATCTACACATTCGCTAAAGGGTTACATTTGGAAAAAATAAAGACACCAGACTTTTGAAAAATTCCTTTAATTGAAGCAAAAATGTTTTTGACAAGTTCTTTTGACAAGGCCAAATAAGCAAAAAAAAATGGTTCCATCAATGTAATCCGTCATCATTCATTGCGTCCAGCATTGTCCCAACAATACCAACTTGCCAACATTAAAAAAAAAAACAACGCCCGTCGACCCGTTCACACCCACTGAGCACTCGCCGCAATATGAGGTCTGACAGTTGCTGGTCAGATGTACACAATTATGGGGAGCAAGCAGTGACGTCACCGCCAACATCACCGGTCGGATACAGGTAGTAACCAGTGCTACTAGAGTCTCTGGAACGGCATCAGATAACTCAGAAAAATAATAGAATCCAAGTGCGCACACTATGCAAAAAACCTCAGCAGTGGGGAAGAGTAGGCATCCTTAGTGTATGGGGCACCCTTTTGAAGATGACCAAAAGTACCTGGATCCTAATAGTTACTGTTGTCTAGCTTCTGGTGGGGCCCTTCTTTAGGTGGTGCACTGTCCCTTTAAGAGGGTTATTGATGTACAGTATGTAGCTGAGCAGATGGGTAAAAGAAGTGTCCATGGCATTGACTATGTATATGGTAAGAGATTAAAGTGTGTAGTTCAGCTCACCACTCCTGACATGTGGCTAATCTGGTCCCAATAGCTTGATGGTCAGCAAGTTCTAGAATTCTCAGGCCTCACAATCTGTTCCTGACTAGCTCATCCAGGCTGTAGACCAACACAACAACAGATCCCTTTGGTTTTCGGTTCCGGTGCGGCTAAATAACACTCATTGACTCAGTCCCTTCTATAGTACAGACACTGAGCATTGAATCTGGACTGCTTAAGGTCCTCATGCTCACAAAATGTTTACAGCAGTTCAGCCTCTCAATCTCTTCTGGGGTGTATGGATGCAAAAACCCCTGGTAGCAGGTCCTAACTTGCTGGTTTCAACTTTAGATGTCCCAAGCTCTCACCATTTGCCTGGGAAAACAATGAAGCTCTCCATTGTGGGATTTGTGGGAGTTAAAGTCCACAGCTCCATCAGCCTACTTTTACTTGTTTAGTCTCTGATGTTCCTATTGGCTCTTGACTCCCCTGCCCTCTAATTGGATCCGATCCACACTGCCAGGAAGGAAGGGGGAAAGGAGGAGCAGGGGGGATTTTACACTGATCCACAACACACAGAAACTGGAAAACACAGCTCTTCTATCACATCTAAGGGTATCAGCAGAAGCTGAAGGGATGAAGCAGGAGCAGGACACTAGTGAGCACAGCCCAATCCGTGCACATGCAGCATGAGAAGGGGAGAGAGCGTTGCAGCTCCCACAGTTGCTCTGTTTACACAGAGCTGCTCAGACATAGATACTTGGGGGGGGCTGAGTGGGGAGGAATTTACAGGCAGCCAGTGGCAGTACCCGGCTACACAGCTAATGATGCCTTTGTCCAGGCCTGGACTGGAACAAAAAATAGGCCCAGGCATTTTGAACTGAGCAGCCCAAAGAAAGAAAGAGGGAAGGAAGGAGAGAAACAGGATAAAGGGGGAGAGAGAGAGAAAGAAAGAGACATATAGAAGGAGGGAAAGAGAGAAAGAAGGAAGGAGGAAAAAAAGGAAGAAGGGAAGGAAACAGGGAAAGAAAGAAAGAAAGAAAGAAAGAAAGAAAGAAAGAAAGAAAGAAAGAGGGAAAGAAGGAAGGAAGGAGAGAAACAGGATAAAGGGAGAGAGAGAAAGAAAGAGAGACGTATAGAAGGAAGGAAAAAGAGAAAGAAGGATGGAGGGAAAGAGAGAAAGAAGGAAGGAGGGAAAGAGAGAAAGAAGGAAGGAGGGAAAGAGAGAAAGAAGGAAGGGGGGGAAGAAGAAAGAAGGGAAGGAAACTGGGAAAGAAGGATAGAGGCAAAGAAGGAAGGCAGGAAGGAAAGAAAGAAAGAGAGAAAGAGAAGGAAGGAGAGTAACAGGATAAATGGAGAGAGAGAGAGAGAGAGAGAGAGAGAGAGAGAGAGAGAAAGAGAGACATATAGAAGGAGGGAAAGAGAGAAAGAAAGAAGGAGGGAAAGAAGGAAGAAGGGAAGGAAACAGGGAAAGAAGGATAGAGGCAAGGAAGGAAAGAAAGAAAGAAAGAAAGAGAAAGGAAGGAAGGAATGAAGGAAGGAAAGAAAGAGACCTCAGACTCCTGAGTACACATAGCACTTGTCTCCCCTCCTCCAACCCCCTAGCTGGTCAACTCTCACCTATCCCCCCCCAGCCTGATCCCCCCCAAAGATCCCCCCTTCTGTCAGATCTGATTCCCTTTATCTTCCTACAGGAGGATCCCCCCTCTTTGATCTGAGGTTTACCAGTACTCATTGGAAAAGTTGCACACATGGATCCTTGAGGTTTTCACCTATGTGATCAGCATTAATGCTACTTTACAAATACCTTTCTGGTGAGTGCATAGCTATTAGCAGTTGTGGATTCCCTCACTGGATTAAGAGCACTTTTTTGGATATTTCACACTGGTGATGATGTGACTTGTAGTACCACAGACACTTTCTTCATTAGTGTCTCCACACTTTATTATTGGAAGGACATATATGTATCACTTAATTACTTAAGTGTTATTGTTTACACACTTTATTGGCAACTTTCTTCATGTGTTTTTATTGCACTTAATGTTTAGTGCTGCACTTTATTATACAAGTTTTATGGGATTTGTTGCCTTTACCCCTTGTGCTAATGGATTTTAGATTTCAGCACTCGCCATATACTTTGCATTTATTATCATATATGAACACGGCTTGTCTGTTTCAAGTTTCTTTTTTATGTTCCAGTTTTATGGTTTTAATCTGTCTCCAGTAATGACAAGATATAGGTTTTCAAGAGATTTAAATTTCAATATTTTTGTAAGCGCAGAGATACCAGACCTATTTTTTATTTTAAGCATGTGTGAAAATTAAAAGGCTAGCTGGCCTTTAAGTTTATAATAATCTCAGATTGTCACGGTTTGAAGAATTGCTGCTTTCAAAATTTTAAGGGATTTTGTGATTTGCATAGGTAGCAATATAAAATTAAATAAAGAAGCAGGATAGACAAGCGATTTCTGCAGCCCTACCCACGGCAGATACATGGAAGATTTGCCACCTGAGCACGGGAGCAATCTGAGATTCTCTTTAGTATTCCCATAAATCTGGCTTTGCCTGTCCTTCCTATGAAATTGGCCTATGTAGAATAACTAGATGGAGTCCAAACAGCTTTGCACACAAGTTTTCCACCAGTGCTGGGCAACTCATATTCTCTCAAAATGAAATGATTTCTCAAATGTCAAAACAGGATTCTACAACATCAATTACATCTTCATCTGTTCCTAAATGTACACCAGACAAATTCTTTTTAAGATTAGAGAACAGCGGGTAGCCCAAGGGGATGAGAGGAAATCAGTAAATTGGGTGCTGACAGCAATTTAAACCCATATTTATGGATGGCATCCATGGCTTATGAGTGGCTTGAAGTCTATCTAGATGAAACAACATAACAGTGGGCAGCACTTCCACCTGGCAGCAGTAAATGGTTAGCACTTCCACCTGGCAGTAGTAGGGTTGTTGTTTCAAATCCCAACCACAGCACCACCTACCTGGAGTTTGCATGTTCTCACTGTACCTGCATGGGCTTCCTCCAGGCACTCTGGTTTCCTCCCACACTCCAAAGACATGCTGGTAGGTTAATTGGATCGTGTCCAAATTGGCCCTAGTATGTGTATGTATGAATTTGAGTTAGGGACCTTAGACTGTACACCCCTTGAGGATTAGGGACTGATGTGAATGTAAAATATATATATGTAAAGTGCTGCATAAATTGACAGCACTATATAAGTACCTGAAATAAATAAATAACAGTGATGTGCAGTGATCCATAGAAATCAATAAGGGTCCACATGGACTAGGCTTACTTCAGTAGAACCTGTTAAAATGGGTTACTTTACTTCTTGCTGTTTATCTATTCTTATTTAGACACCACATCCCAGCAATAAACAATATTGGGAGTTATTTACTAAAGCTGGAGTGTGCAAAATCTGATGCAAATCTGCACAGACACCAATCAGCTTCCAGGTTTTATTGCCAAAGTTTAACTGAACAAACTGAAGTTATAAGTTCCAGTTTTAGTAAATCTCCCACATTGTCTCAACTGGACCATTCAGTACTTTAACGGACTTTAAAGCGGAATTTCCCAAAAAGTGGAGTCTGCCTCCCTGGTAGCTCTGCCCCCCTTGGGAACCACCATTGTGGTGCATGGGCTGATGTACCCATGGTCTCTGCTCGGCCTTAGGGTCCTGACAAGCCAATAGACACAACATAGGTGATTTAGACAGGAAAGTTTTCAGACTTCTCTGGTAGCAGTCCTTGCACATGTTCGGAAAACCTCCTCATGCGCAGATTCCCAGGGAACCATGCACAAGGGGCGAGCAGAAATTCCTGACTAGGTGAGAATTGCTGAAGTTCTGCTTTGCAGCACAATGTTCTTTTTTACAAAAATTTTTTATTTTATTTGTGGGAATGAGAGGGAGAGGAGGCAGGGCAGCACAAAGTGTCCTTTAGACTGAAGGTCTGCTTTAACTTTGAAGGTGTCACACCATCAACCACAAAAATTGTAATCTTAAAACAAGAATTGTTTTTACATATATGTAGCCAGGTGCTGGGCTACAGCAATATGGAGATGGAGACATTGCCCTTTATCCTTCTCTCCTTCTACTGGAAGGAGGAGGGGGAGAGCTAAAATCAAGCAAGCCCATAGACTTCTATGCAGAGCGCTGAGAATCCTGGGAGTTGTAGTTTGAGACAGCAGCCATATAACGGCGACACTAGAATCACTATAGTCACTGTGCAGTAGGGTGGAGTTGAGAGCTGATTTTTATTAACCCCTAGATGCTGATTGCACACAAATACTATATGTGGCCTCACTGCACTGGGTCTTATGCAGTGGGGCCATATATATGCGTATTTCCCTTTATGCTGGGAGAGCGCCGCATGACAGGCTCCCAACATAGAGACCAGGGTTTCATCATGAGCCCTGGGTACTGTACTAATGATCGGGACCCAGAACTCCCGATTCAGGGTCATCTGATAGCTGTGATAGCCTCTGGTTGGCTATCACAGTGATCAGTCACTGTGAAGCCTGCCCCTGTGTTTTCTCTCTCCGTATGGAAGAAAGAGATACATTGTATCTCTCTCTGTCCTTTCAGAGAGAGAGAAAAAAAAACAACAGTGTGTAAAATAAATAAATATTAAAAAAGAAAAGAAAAAAAAATACCTAGATCAAGGTTTGATCTAGGTCAGTGCCAGGGTTAGTGTTTGGGTCAAGTAAGAGTCAAAGGATATTTTGGGAAGGATTTTTTTTTTTAATTAGTATCAGTGGCAGTGGCAGTGTGTTTTAGGTGCAAACAATAAATAAAACATACACATATGTGGCATCATTATGATAGTCAGGAGCAGGAGAATTTATTTTGGGTTGTTCTTTGGTGGTAGGTAATGGTAGTCACAAGAAATATACAGCTGTATTTAAAAATTATTTGTTTTTTTCTATTTTGGGACAGGTTTTGATAATAAAAAATAAATTAGGAGATATCCATTACCATTCACCACCAAATGAAAGCCCAATTTGTCCTGAAAAAAAAACAAGGTATAATTCACCTGGATGTACAAAGTAGTTGTAATGATATGTATGGATTTACTAACACATGTTAAATTTGGAAAATTGTGCTTAGGCATTAGAATTTGTTCTACTCTTAGATGTGAACGGATTAAACTGCCCAGGAAAGTTCTTCCTGTTGGCAGCAAGGGAGTTAGAGCTCAAGCAACTCTGACTATTTGTTTGCCAGCTGAAGGTCATGCCAATGGATATCCGAACCTGAGACTGGGAGTAAGGACATCTGGGGGCAGTGCAGCACTGCCTACATCACACTGCACCGCTGCCGCAGGGAGGCTACAGCATCCATTCACCCTTTGCTTCCCACAGCTGATTACTAGAAACTTTTGAGGAGAGACCGAGGGGCTCCCCTTCTACAGGTCACTGCAGCACCCCCCAGGACTGGTGAGAGGCCTAATCGCCCATTGCTGATACTGCTAGCAGGGATTGAGCCACTTAGAGCAGGACACCAAGTGTACCCAATTCATACCACACCCTTACTGCCCTTTTACTGCATGCAGGTTAACTGGGACTGTCGTAAAGTGCACAAAATTCTTAAAGGGACCCAAGGATAGCCTTCAGAAGAACATCTCAAGGACTGCCCCTCCTATAATAATTATTCTGCATGCCCCCTTCATTCCCTTGCCCCATGCATTAGGTACTCCACCTCAACAGAGTCTGGAAGATCTGGCCCAGGTTCAGGAGGGGTCAGAGTCATTGAAGCCTAAGTCTAACTGAGGTATGGGCAGACTTGAACCGGGAGTTGGTCCCCTCCTCTTCTGAAGTTTGAGTAGTGTGAGGAGGGGATGGAGAAGGTCGAGGTTGGCAGGCTTCCCCAGCAAGGGGTTCCTGTCAGGAATGGACTGGCCAGCAATGGTGGGACACACCTGCCTTATGGGCTGCAGTACCAGGGCTGGCCAGCGGGTGCTCCCAGCAATCAGAGACTCAACCTTGCAGCCAGCTAAACACCTGAAACTGCTTATACTGGTGTATTTAAGGGATGGCCAGACCTGCAGACTCTGCCTTGGTGTGTGTTTTTCCTGGGCCCTGTATCTTGTTCCTGCATCCTGTTCCTGTTCCTGTTTCTGTCTTGTTGCTGACCCTGCCTGATCTGGACCTCTGCTGACTTCTCCTGCTCTGACCCCGGCTCGTTCCTGACCATCCCTCTGCCTGACCCTCTGTACCACGCTGACCGCTACCTGCTGAACCTGGCTTGTGACCCCGACCATTCTCCGCTTGCTCCCCCTGTACCTACCTGCCCGATTGATATTGACCCGGCCTGCCTGACGACGCTTGCATTGTATGTACTGTTATCTGTGGGTGGTTGGTTTGGTTCGTTTGCACTGTGTTATGTTTTAGTATTGCACTGCGTTTATGTTTGTATTGTTAGTGTTAATAAATGACATTGTTTATAACATATCTGAAGTCTGCGTTTCCCTGCGTCAGTCACACACCTCTGGTCATACCCGGGAGCCCTGACATTACACCAAGGCCAATCCTGACCAGAAGTGGCTGCACAGGGAAGCCATCTTGGTTTGTTGATGGGAAGGATGGATCTTGATGAGGTTGTGTATTTATATCTGCTAGTGTTTGATGACAGAGAGTATGCTTATCAGACTCTGAAGGAGTATCCCCGGGATCAACTGCTAGAATGTATACGGCTCGCTCATGTTCTAGTAGATCAGGGCACAGAATTCTCTGAGGTGCAGCCATTGATTCAGATTTGTGCGGAGTTGGTTTCATCTGTTACCCCCGAATGCAGGGATGAATTTTTGCCGCCATTTAGTGCCGACCAGGTAGAGTCCCTGGTATGGTTATTAGAGGATGATGTGGATTGCTTCTTGGAGCATTATGCTGCATGTTCACCACAGATACTAAGAGATTGTATAAACGCAGTGCAGTCTTTGGTCAGACAGGCTTTGTGTAAGCTGAGCTTTGTTCAACCCATACTGCAGACATGGACAGATTTGTTGCACCCAGCCTCAGTCAGCCTACAAAAACCCAGTCCTGCTTCTAATCTATTTCCTCAAAGCTCTATTCCTGCATTCCCAACAGCTCCTCCTGCCCTGTTATCTACCGCATGTCAGTACCCTGTTCCCACTCGCTGCACCTATCCTGCCTTTAACCCTGTAAACAAGCCCTCTGTAGCAACTGCTCCCTCCTCTGTTCCATCCTCCAGCTCTTCTCTGTCTCCAGCTGCTCCCTTCGTTTGCAGAACTGCGTTTACTTGCAGTGCTCCAGTAGTTAAAACCAGAAAAAAGCGAAAATTCTTTCCAACCAATACCATCCTGCCAGTATCCAAACCGGTGAGCCTGCCGTCTGAGAACCGGCCTTCCGTGGTTCAGCCTGGTGCCTCGGCACCCGCACTTCAGCCTGAGGTCTGTACCCAGCCTGATGCCTGTACCCAGCCTGATGTCTGTACCCAGCCTGATGCCTCTCTTCAGCCTGATGCCTCTACTCAGCCTGATGCCTCCACTCAGCCTGATGAACTGATCCAGCCTGATGATCCTATTAGGCCAGTTGACTCGATGCCCGCTGTTGATCCAGACGATCCGGTACCTGATCCGGTGCCCGCTGTCGTGCCAATTGACTCAGAGCCCGCTGTCGTACCTGGTGACTCGGTGCCCACTGCCTTGCCAGATGACGCGGTGCCCGCTGGCGAGCCAAATGACCTGATGCCTGGTGACCCAGTGCCCGCTGTCATACCTGGTGACCCGATGCTCGCTGTCGAGCCAGACAATCCGGTACCTGATGACCCGGTGCCCGCTGTCGTGCCAATTGACTCAGAGCCCACTGTCGTGCCTGGTGACTCGGAGCCCACTGCCTTGCCAGATGACGCGGTGCCCGCTGTCAAGCCAAATGACCTGATGCCTGGTGACCCGATGCCCGCTGTCCAGCCAGACGATCCATTGTCTGACCCAGTGCCAGCGGTCATGCCAGTTGACTCGGAGCCCACTGTCGTGCCTGATGACTCGGTGCCTGACGCTCCGCCTGGGGGTCCGGCGCCCGCCGCTCCACCTGGGGGCCCGAGACCTGTCACTTTGCCTGGGGGTCCGGCGCCCGCCGCTCCGCCTGGGGGCCCGAGACCTGTCGCTCCGCCTGAGGGTCCGGCGCCCGCCGCTCCGCCTGGGGGCCCGAGACCTGTCGCTCCGCCTGGGGGCCCGAGACCTGTCGCTCCGTCTGGGGGTCCGGCGCCCGCCGCTCTGCCTGGGGGCCCGAGACCTGTCGCTCCGCCTGGGGGTCCGGCGCCCGCCGCTCCGCCTGGGGGCCCGAGACTTGTCGCTCCGCCTAGGGGCCCGATGCCTGTCGCCCCGCCTGGGGGCCCGATGCCTGTCGCCCCCCCTGGGGGCCCGATGCCTGTCGCCCCTCCTGGGGGCCCGGCGCCCGCCGCTCCGCCTGGGGGCCCGATGGCTGTCGCCCCGTCTGGGAGCCCGATGCCTGTCGCCCCATCTGGGGGCCCGGTGCCTGCTGCTCCGCCTGGGGGCCCGGGGCCTGCTGCTCCGCCTGGTGGCCCGCTGCCTGCTGCTTCGCCTGGTGATCCGATGTGCCTCTGCCCGGAGTCCTGCCCGATGTGCCTCTGCCCGGAGTCCAGCCCGATGTGCCTCTGCCCGGAGTCCAGCCCGATGTGCCTCTGCCTGGAGTCCAGCCCGATGTGCCTCTGCCCGGAGTCCAGCCCGATGTGCCTCTGCCCGGAGTCCAGCCCGATGTGCCTCTGCCCGGAGTCCAGCCCGATGTGCCTCTGCCCGGAGTCCAGCCCGATGTGCCTCTGCCCGGAGTCCTGCCCGATGTGCCGCTGCCCGGAGTCCTGCCCGATGTGCCGCTGCCCGGAGTCCAGCCCGATGTCCCGCCGCCCGATGGGCCGCTGCCCGGAGTCCTGCCCGGTGTGCCGCTGCCCGGAGTCCAGCCCGATGTGCCGCTGCCCAGAGTCCTGCACGGTGTGCCAGTCTTTGATATCCCGCCAGTTACCAGACCCGGGCGGTGGAACATTTTGCCCAGCTAGGACTGTTTGGAGCGTCCTGAGGCCGCTCCTTGAGGGGGGGGTACTGTCAGGAATGGACTGGCCAGCAATGGTGGGACTCACCTGCCTTATGGGCTGCAGTACCAGGGCTGGCCAGAGGGTGCTCCCAGCAATCAGAGACTCAACCTTGCAGCCAGCTAAACACCTGAAACTGCTTATACTGGTGTATTTAAGGGATGGCCAGACCTGCAGACTCTGCCTTGGTGTGTGTTTTTCCTGGGCCCTGTATCTTGTTCCTGCATCCTGTTCCTGTTTCTGTCTTGTTGCTGACCCTGCCTGATCTGGACCCCGGCTCGTTCCTGACCATCCCTCTGCCTGACCCTCTGTACCACGCTGCCCGCTACCTGCTGAACCTGGCTTGTGACCCTGACCATTCTCCGCTTGCTCCCCCTGTACCTACCTGCCCGATTGATATTGACCCGGCCTGCCTGACGACGCTTGCATTGTATGTACTGTCATCTGTGGGTGGTTTGGTTTGTTTGCACTGTGTTATGTTTTAGTATTGCACTGCGTTTATGTTTGTATTGTTAGTGTTAATAAATTTTATTGTTTATAACATATCTGAAGTCTGCGTTTCCCTGCGTCAGTCACACACCTCTGGTCATACCGGGAGCCCTGACAGTTCCTCTGTTAAAGTTATGACCCGCACAGCATCAGACATGGGCAACAAATTATTCCGCTGCTATGACTTCAACAGTCCTCTCTTCCCCTCCGGGCAAATCCATATAGACTGGCAAGCCTGGTAACTTCCAACAAATGACATAGGGCTGTGGTTTCAGTGAGATGCTTTTTTGTGTTTCCCCGGGATTCCAAGGTTACTCAATAGCACCTGGTCTCCTGGCTGCAAGTCTTTCATTCTGGAGTCATAGTTTCTCTTATTTCTTTCCCATAAGCAGTCTCTAAATAGTGTTTCAACCTTTCCACATATCCTTCATGTGATGAAGGAGTAATATGGTCAGGAGCAGTACCAAAGGCTAGGTCCACTGGTAGTTTAGCCTCCCGCCCAAACATTAAGAGGTAGATTGAATAGCCAGTGGCATCGTTTTCAGTGCTGTTGTATGCATGCACCGCTGCAGCAATATGCTGACTTTACTGCTGTTACCTCTCCAGAGGCAAGGTGCCAAGCATATTTAGAAGAGTCCGGTTGAACCACTCTGGTTGAGGGTCACCTTGGGGGGTGGTAAGAAGTAGTTCTAGATTTTTATGCCCAAGAAGGTCAACAGCTCTTTAATCAACTAAGTCTCAAAGTCTCTGCTCTGATTCAAGTGAATTCTTTGTGGAAGTCCATAGTGCCCAAAGAATTTATCTACTAGGACCTTGGCTACCGTAGAGGCCTGTTGATTCTTTGTGGGAAATGCCTGGGCATATCTTGTGAAGTTGTCAGTTACCACTAGAACATTTCCCTGTCTGTTGGAGTCTGGCTCCAAACACAGGAAATTGATACACATCAACTCTAACTTGGTGGTGGTCAGCACGTAAGTCAGCGGATTGTTGTCAGTCTTCACCAAGAAGTCTGCTCCTTACAGTTAAACTTTCAGCTTGTCCACAACTGCCCACTTCAAAGGAAGGAACTCAGATTTGTGGGTTGGATAGCTTCTCAGCAGGAGAAAGGCTGCGGCTCATAAAGGCTACTGGTCAAAGTCACCCAACATGTTCTTGATATAGCATAGCCCCAAGACCCTCTTGACTTGCGTCCACATGTAGCTCGTATGGCTTGGAGGAATCTGAATATGCCAACACTGGGGCTTGAGTAAGGCAATGCTCAGCTTGTTGAAGGCCTGTTCACACTTTTGAGTCCACTCCCCACTTATAGGTTCACAGGGTTTCTGTGGACCCTTTTTTGAAAGTCTTAGCAGTCCCGCTGACCTCTCCTTCACTATTCTTCAGTAGCTGCATGATGGAAGCAGCTGTCTTTGCAAACTCCTCAACGAAATGGCTGTGATACGAACAGATCCCCAGGAATGATCTCAGCTCAGTGCTTCATGCTCCTCCAGGGTCCTTCCAAATACAATTATATCATTCTATACCAGATATACCACAACCTTGATCAAGTTCATATCCCCCACTGTACACTCCATCAATCTCTGGTAATTGGCAGGTGCCCCGGACAAGCCTTGGGGCATGTAATCAAACTTGAAGAAACCCAGTGGGCTAATGAAAGTGGTCTTTTTTCTGTCCTCTGGATGCATTAGATTTGGTAGTCTTCAACTCCACTAGCTGCTCTCTAAGATCTTCCAGATCCCCTAGGGCAGGGGTATTGAATTAAAATTCAAGGAGGTCTGGTCACTAAAATTTTCTTTTGGCTGAGGTCCGAATCTCATGTTTGTGTTATGACAGTGTAGTCACTGTATGTCTGTAAAAAAAATGAAAAATGTACAATATCCATAGCAAGGAAGGAAGACCCCCCTGACTTCCCCCTAATCTACGTCCCTGCTGCAAGGGGTGGGGTGCACACTGTGATGTCATGTTGCCATGATAACCGCCCTGCTCAGCAGCAGATCTGTCATTGTGGTCTGGCTGTCCAGAAGGGAGCGCGGCTGGGGCCGTTCTCGGACTGCGGTCTGCCATTTAGTGACCACTGCCCTAGGGGAACCTGTCCAGCTTGTTTTTGAAATGGTTTGTCCTCACTCAGACAGATCCGGTGTCAGGGATCCTGTCGCTGTGCAGCCATGTGATGACAACAGATCTCCTTGGGCCGTGGCGGTGTGAGTGCGCATGCACGGGAGCATGCGGGCGCGCATGCGCAGAAGTGCATACACGTCAACGCAAGGTGGGCTATTTAAACCTGCAATACAGTGAAATCAATGCCTTCTGGTCTACAACGTCCCTGCACTTATTACCTGATTCTATTGCCTGTATCTTGATCTGACCTGACTAAGAAAGAACTCTGCCCGCACCGACCCCGGCTATCCCTGACTATCCGCTTGCCTGCTCCCTTGTACTTGATCTGCTCGTTTAATACTGACCCGGTTTGTCTGACTCTGCTGCACCTACTTACCTGTACCTGCACCTGGCTTGCATCCTGACGAGTGCCATACTTACCTGCTGCTGCACCCACGGTCCTGCACCTGGCTTGCATCCTGGTCACCACCATACTTACCTGCTGCTGCACCCATGGTTCTGTATCCGGTCTGCATCCTGGTCCTCGCCATACCTGTCTGCTGCCGCATCCACGCTCCTGTGCCCAGTCCCAGTCTGCATCCTGAGTGCCGCCATACCTGCCTGCTGCTGCACCTACGTTCCTGCATCCACACCTGGCCTGCATCCGGATCTCCTGGGTCTTCAGCTACCTGCCGCCAGCTCCAGATCTACCCGGCACTCGTGCCACTCCTGGCTCTGCGCCCTCTGTTCCCACTATCAGGGGCTCCGAGTGGAAGTCATAAGAGGACACCTTCTCTTCACGTCAGGCTCCCCAACCAGGTACGTGACATCCGGTGCTGAGCACTCTTGGAGCATCCAACGTCATAATCAATCTTGGAAAACATTTCCTGCCAGTTTGACAGCCTATCCTTTGCTCTCCATTTCCATTCTTCTGGCACAGGGGAGTTTTGAAGATCGTAACCCTCTCTGAGGGTGTTTTCTGTTGGATTGAGCACACTGACCGGGGTGGCAGCATTCACTTGCCCCAACAGCATCCGGACTCTAACAAGCACTCTGCCATTGCTGTGTTGCAGATCTCTCCTAGTGTAACTTGTGATAGTCTATGGAACCCTCTCACCCAGTCTGTAGTCTTAGCAAAGTGGAGGATGATCTCTCAGTTGGGGGGCCCTCTTGTTCTCTCGGTCCCGCTGAGGAAGACGCGCTTACCCTCTCACAGTCTGCTTCCTTACTCTCCCAAAAGTTGGGCTTATTATTATATAGGCTCCCACCCCTTTGCCAGCTCTTCTGGGAAATGTAGTCTTTTTCAGCTTGTCTGGGTACAGAAGTCCTGCTATCAGCACACAGGTTCAACAATGCTTTGCTTTGCTATATTAACCACTTGCCTACCGAGTACCTATACCCCTTCCATACCAGGCCAATTTTCAGCTTTCAGCACTACTGCAATTTGAATGACAATTGCACGGTCATGCAACACTGTACCCATATGAAATATTTATAATTTTTTTCACACAAATAGAGCTTTCTTTTGGTGGTATTTACTCACCGCTGGGTGTTTTATTTTTTGGGCTATAAACAAAAACAGAGCAAAAAGTTTTTCTTTGTTTCTATTATAAAATTTTGAAAACAGGTAATTTTTCTCCTTCACTGATGTGTGTTGATGAGGCTGCACTGATAGGCAGCACTGATGGGCACTGATAGGCGGCGCTGATGAGGTGGCACTGATAGGCGGCACTGATGGGCACTGATAGGTAGCACTGATAGGCGGCACTGATGAGCTGGCACTGATTATAAGAACTGACTGGCGACACTGCTGGGCACTGACTGACGGCACTGCTAGGCACTAATGGGTGGCACTCACTGACAGCACGGATGGGTGGCACTGACTGATGGCACTGACTGGTGGCACTGCTGGGCACTGCCTGGCAGCACTGCTGGGCACTTATGGGTGGCACTGCTGGGCGACACTGATGGATGGCACTGCTGGGCTGCACTGATGGGCACTGGTGGGTGGCACTGATGGGAACAGGTGGGTGGCACTGGTGGGTGGCACTGCTGGGCACAGATCATCGATGATCGGTGCCGATTTCCTCCTCTGACAACTGCCGTTCTCGGCAGTACTTTCCTCACGCTGTGACAGGTGGCAACCTATCACGACACCACGCTTGAATTCACTGAGCTCATGGGAGCGATACATTCTGTCACAAATGTTTGTAGAAGCAGTCTGCATGCCTAGGTGCTTGATTTTATACACCTGTGGCCATGGAGGTGATTGGAACACCTGAAACCAATGATTTGGAGGGGTCATCCATGAAATTTCTTTGCTACTAAATATTACACGGTCAATTGTTAGTGATATTATAACAATGTGGAAGCAACAGGGAACAACAGCAACTCAGCCATGAAGTGGTAGGCCAAGTAAAATGACAGTGCACATGAAGCGCACAGTGCGCAGAAGTCGCCAACTGTCTGCAGAGTCAATAACTAAAGATCTCTAAACTTCGTGTGGCCTTCAGATTAGCACAACAACACTGTGTAGAGAATTTCATGGAATGGGTTTCCATGGCTGAGCAGCTGCATCCAAGCCTTACATCACCAAGTGCAATGCAAAGCATTGGATGGAGTGGTGTAAAGCACGCCACCACTGGATACTAGAGTAGTGGAGACGCGTTCTCTGGAGTGATAAATCACACTTCTCTGTCTGGCAATCCAATGGATGTGTCTGGATTTGGTGGTTGCCAGGAGAATGGTAAATGCCTGACTGCCTTGTGCCAAGTGTAAAGTTTGGTGGAGGGGGGATTATGGTGTGGGGTTGTTTTTCAGGGATTGGGCTTGGCCCCTTAGTTCCAGTGAAGGGAACTCCTAAGGCGTCAGACATTTTGGACAATTTCATGCTCCAAACTTTGTGGGAACAGTTTGGGGATGGCCCCTTCCTGTTCCAACATGACTGCGCACCAGTGCACAAAGCGATGTCCATAAAGACATGGATGAGCGAGTTTGAGGTGGAGGAACTTGACTGGCCTGCACAGAGTCCTGACCTCAACCCATTAGAACACCTTTGGGATGAATTAGAGCAGAGACTGCCAGCCAGGCCTTCTCATCTGCCCTCACAAATGCTCTTCTGGAAGAATGGTCAAACATTCCCATAGACACACTCCTAAACCTTGTGGACAGCCTTCCCAGAAGAGTTGAAGCTGTTATAGCTGCAAAGGGTGGACCAGCTCAGTATTGAACCCTACGGACTAAGACTGTGATGCCATTAAAGTTCATGTGTGTGTGTAAAGGCAGACGTCCAAATACTTTTGGCATTATAGTGTAGATATGGATGCTATCGGCATACAGATAGTATTGGAATCCATGGGAGCTTATCAAGTGACCAAAAGAGGAGGTGTAGATAGAGAAGAGAGGGGGTCCATGAATAGAGCTTTGGGGGACCGCTACAGAAAGAGGAAGAAGAGAGGAGCAAACAGAGTTATAGGTAACACTGAAGGATCCCTGTGATAGGTAGGAGAAAAACCAGGATAGAGTTGAATCTTGAAAGCCAAGGGAGTGGAGTTTATTGAGAAGGAGCCGCAGAGCAGTGCATTTGGAAGATGTAAAAAAAAACACCTGACACCCCTAAAAGTGGCCCTATGTGCATGAGGCCTTAGATGGAATGCCCCTTACCTGCAATTGATACACGGTGCGAAAAGAGACTTGGTCACCTTCTGTATGGCTAACACCTCCAGAAAACATGCTGCATGGTTACATACAAAAATAAACAGTACAGAACAATAAATAATAACAAGCAAAAAAAAGTTTGAAATGCTCATATAAAATTGAAATAATGTAGTATACCATCCAGTGCTGGTAACCGGATTTAATCAGACAGCAGAAAAGAACATAAATATATTATTTTGGATGTCTAGAGAATGGGCCTTCAAAGTCAACACACATTTTCAGATGCTCGCAGCTGTCAAGTCACATTTAGACAATTGTTATTTGTGTGTCTTGCTGCATAATTATTAGCAGCATTACAATTAACAAACATGTATGACTGGGAGCTTTCACAAGTACAACACTGCCATCTACTGGCTGCTGACCTGTATTGATTAGAGGCTTGGAAATTTCCACATCCTCAGTTGTAAGTGGACTGCATACCAGCAGCATATTGTTTTTAAGGAAATGTGTTTTGTGCATATTTTTTTATCCAGTACTAAAAACCAGGAGAATAATAAATACTGCATGGTGCTATAACACATGTATTTTTTGCTTGAGAGCCAGGATGTATGGAAGAAATATGCATTGCTCACCTCTCTTTCTGATAATGCCATATGTCTGGTTGTTATGCTGATGTAGCACTACCCTCTTGAGGGCTGCTGAATTTGCTTTGGGTTCCCCCAAGCTCTGTATGGTCAGGCAACATGCATTTTCAACACTTGCACATTCAAAGTCAGTAAACAGTCCTTGAGCTGGTTTTTAGTTGTTTTTATTAAGGGGTTAACAACTTGGATGGGGTTTGGGGGTATATGGGATGTCCAAGGAATTGAAAACTTGAGGACCAACCTTTTATCAATAATACTGTACAAAAAATGTGGGTCAAATTAGCAACTGTCTCTGTTTAAGGAGCACTGAAGTCCCCTTGGTGTACTTCCTCAGACCCCAGTTGAATTCTCCTCTTCAACCAGCTGCACTGAGGATGTCCCTGGGCAAGGGATTCCAAGGTCTAGCAATTAGGTAGTCCCAGATGAGAACTAGTAGAGTTTTGCACTTAACCACCCTCTCCCTTTATCTGGCCCTGGGGGTGTAGAAGTACTCACATTGTCCTGTCAGCATGGTGGACTGGCAGCTGCTTTCAGGCCTTTTGTTGGGCTGGTTCCTTCCCTGCTACTCAGGAAGTCCTCCCAAAAAGACTTTAGGCAGTGGAAAGCCTCCTGTCCAGCAACCAGCCTGTAGGTAGGCTTCCTCTCTTAGGCCCCCTCCAGGCTCTGCACTCCAGCCTTCTCTCAATCCATCTTCCACCCAACTCCCTTGCTGCTCAGGCTATGAAAAATTTAAAGCTTGTCCTTGGTCACCATGCCCGGCCTCCCGCCTGAGGATTGGGGAAGGTCCCTCAAACAAGCAGATCTGGGCCTCCTCCCCTCCTATGCTCCATCAGCCCTGACCTGTAGAGCCTCCCAGCCTGTCCTGAAGTGAACTCACTACCTCACTCCCAGGCTGACTCATCCCAGGCTGCTACCCAGCCTGTCTAACAAAACTCCTGTCTAGCTAACCTAGAGAGCATTATATCCACCCCCTGCTACAAAATTGGCTGGGGAACAAAATAATAGCTCCTGAGCCTAGGAGTAGGGCATCTCATATACAAAAAATGGAGGGGAAAAGAGAACAAACTTAGAAGGTGATATATACAAATAAATATGTCAGTAAAAAAATAGAATACGTACACTTTACAAATTTATATTTGTACCATCAACATATATATATATAGCCTGAATACAGCTCCCTGCACTGCCACCAGCAGCCTAAAGCACCTCCCTGTTAAGGGGAACCCTTCATAGCAATAATAAATCGTATTCTTATGCAAAGGAGATGGGCGTCTTCAGACAGCTGCAGAACAGTGGAAGAAAGAACAAACAAAAGGACATCATAGTCCTAAGTCTAGCTAACTGACTGAGCAGGCACTTTGCTAAATCAAATGTCCCTTTTGTTTTAAAGAGTGTCTTTAGCAAAACTAAAAAAGCTTTGCAAGGAACAAACTTGAGGAGGAGCCCCTCCTTACAGTGGTAGTGGTAGGTGGCATCCCAGAAAGATGAAGGCGGTACTCTACCTGGAGATCTCATTAACAGCTGTGGGTCAGCAGAGAATTCTCCAGAATTGTGGCGTGGCCAAGCAAGTTGCCCCCTTCACACACTGAATAACATTCCAGAATCACCCTAGACATCAGTCAGCCTTCTGATATTAAAAGTATATTATAGTTAATGTTGGTGACAGGCGGTATCATATATTTTTTTATAACAGGTAGAATTTATACCAAGGTTTACATTCTTGCCGGTCTCTGCTCTCTATTAATTTACAATCTACATGAGATATCAGCCTGTCTGTGCAGTGTTTGTGGTAAAGGAAGGTCAGGGAGATGGTGCAGTTTCCTGGTTTCTCTTCATACAGAGGACCTGTAAACTCAGGGTGCAGTAAAACAAAATTGGGGGTAGAATGTAATCCCTGTGTGAGTCACTGACAAACAGTCAAACAATGTGACAGAGATGCTGAGATCCGTTATTCCCACTTCATGCTTCTATACCACCAGTCATGAGCCGGGAAACTCTAGTATGTTTTCAACTGTTATTAGGATAATTAAAGAGAACCCGTGCCTTCTTAATTTAGGTGTCCCTATCAGAATGCTCAATGATATTGGGTTTTCCCTTCTGAGTTCCCATTGAAATTGGGTGTTCCCATCTTAGTTCCCGTTTAAAACATGCATCCCCATCAGTGTGCCCCCTTAAATCGGGTGTTCCCATTGATGTGTCCCCTTAAATCAGTTGTTCCCATCAGAGTGCTCTTCTAAATCAGGTGTCTCTATTGGAGTGCCCCCAAAAATCAGTTGTCCTCACCAGAGTGTCCCCTTAAATCAGGTGTGTCTATCAGAGTACCCTTTTAAATAGAGTGTTCCCATCGATGTGCTTCCTTAATTTGGGTGTTTTCATCAGAGTGCTCCCTTAAATCAGGTGTCCTCATCAGAGTGCCCCCTTAAATCAGGTGTCCTCATCAGAGTGCCCCCTTAAATCAGGTGTTCCCATCAGAATGCCGTTCTAAATCAGGTGTCTCTACTGGCGTGCCCCCATGAATTAGTTGTCATAATCAGAATGGCTCCTTAAATCAGGCGTGTCTATCAGAGTACCCTTTTAAATAGAGTGTTTCCATTGATGTGCTTCCTTAAATCCGGGTGTTCCCATCAGAGTGCTCCCCTAAATCTGGCATCCTCATCAGAGTGCCCTGTTAAATCAGGTGTTCCCATTCAAGTGCCCACTTAAAGATATATGGATTTCACAGAAAAAAAAATTATACTCATCTAGGTGGATGCAGTATCTTTCTCCCTCCAGCTCTAAGACTGAGAACTGAGTGATCAAATGATGCTGATATCATCATATAACTGGTGTGGCGGCGAGCAGGAACAGTGAATGGTGACAGTACTAAAAGAAATAATAATTTTTTTCAGTTTTATTTATATTTTTAAATTTTTATTACACTTTTTTTTTTTTGCTGTTACTATTTTATTGAACACACTGTGACCAGAGCAATACAGTGTTACCATAGTAACATTGTACTATTCTGGGGAAGTGATCAGGATTTTTTTTTTTCTTACACAGTATGATTGCTTATACCGGTGAATTCCACTGCTATATGCAAGCATTTTACTGAATGAAATTGATCCATTCAGTGTGTTTTGTGGTGATTAACTATGATTGGACACAGCTAATCACATGGCACAGATGGGCTGTGATTAGCCTTGTCTGTACCATGTGATCACTGTGACTAATCACAGCTAGCAACACAATTGTACACAATAAATTGGTACGAATCGCAGCCATTCATTGTTTACAACTGTCATGTGATCTGCTGTGATTGGTCACAGTGATCACATGGCATCGACAATGGCCCGGTACAGTGATTTGTCATTGGCAGTGTCAGGTGGACAGAGCCGGTGACAGATCGCACCTGCAGTGCGGCCGTGTACAAGGTTTGTTCATAGAGGACGTCATATGACATCCACCTGGGACAACAAAAGTACCACCCAGCCATCAATTTGCTATAGGGTAGGCAGAATGTGCTTAAATCAGGTGTTCCCATCGAAGTACCCCCTTAGATCAGGTGTTCTCATGGGAGTGCCCCTTTACATTAGGTGTTCCCATTAGAGTGTCCCCTTAAATCAGGAGTTCCCGTTGTAGGGTCCTTTTACATTAGGTGTCCTCATCAGTGTGCATGTTAAATCAGAATTTCCCATCAGAGTGCATTTTTACATTAGGTGTCCCCATTGGAGTGTCCCTTAAATCAAGTGTTCCCATTAGAGGGCCCCTTTACATTAGGTGTCTCCACCAGAGTGCCCCTTAAAGTGTTACTAAACCCAAGATTCTGCATTCCCTATATCTGGTCTCCCACAGTACACAGAACATGGAAGTGCAATTATTTTAGTAAATATAAGCTGTTAAATATCTTTTCTTATCAGCAGTATATAGCAGTCTACTATCAGTGTTCAGCAGAGCACCAGTTAAAGCTTGTAGGAGGAGTTTTCATTATTCTCTAGGATGATGCAAAACCCCTGACCTCTGTCTGGACAGTGCTGATTGGCCCTGTGCTGATCACATGCACTCTCCCAAGAAAAAAAAAACCTCTCTAGGAATACACACCAAACTGAACATGTGCAGTGACTCCACAAGATATGTCTTATCAAGAGATAAGAGGGGGGCACTGGAAGAAGGGGAGGATCAGGGACGTCAGGATCACACAGCCTTTTTACACAATGCAGAGGATTAACCCCTTAGGTTCCACAGTGAGTATAACAAGCATGCTTTACTGCATATACAGACTGATTTTACTGTTGTGGGTTTAGTAACACTTTAAATCAGGTGTCCCATCAGAGTGCCACCTTACATTAGGTGTCCCCGTCAGCATGCCTACTTAAATCAGGTGTTCCCATTGGAGGGTCACTTTTCATTAGGTGGCTCCACCAGAGTGTCCCCTTAAATCTGGTGTTCTCATAGGAGTGCCTCTTTACATTGGGTTCTCCAATCGGAGTACCCCTTAAAGCAAGTGTTCCCATTGGAGGGCCTCTTTACATTAGGTGTCCCCTTTGGAGTGCCCCCCTAAATCATGTTTTCTCATGGCAGTGCCTCTTTACATTAGGTGCCCCCATCAGAGTGCCCCCTTAAATCAAGTGTTCTTATTGGAGTGCCTCTTTACATTAGGTGTCCCCATCGGAGTGCCCCCTAAAATCAGGTGTTTCCATCAGAACGCCGTCTTTGGAGTGCCTTTACCATGTAATGACAACACAAAAATGATGCACATTTGCAGTGTGTGTCTGAAACACATGGCAAAGAGTGCATTTTCTGTGCAGTTTGCCATGTTTGGAAACACACAGATGTGAATGGAGCCTCATTGTTCTTGTGTAAACAAATTTCACTTTCAGGCTCCATTCACACCTAGAGTAGTGGGAACACATGTGTTATGGCTCGTATTTCCATTGACACACATAGCGCAGCCTTTTGATTTCAATGGGCTGCACTACATGTGCAACTAGGTCATCTCCTAGATTGTAAGCTCCAAGGATCAGGGCCCTCCTATCCCTCTTGTATTGAACTGTGTTGTTGCTGTATTGTCTCCCTTATATTGTAAAGCGCTGAGCAAACTGTTGGCGCTATATAAATACTGTATAATAATAATAATTTTAGCTGTATAAATTTGACCATACACTATATAATCTGATTGTTCAATCTCTGTATGATCTCCTTTAGATTTACCAAAACTAAAAGATAGGCAGACACACCATCTATCCAATCGTTCTGTATCCAATCAAGCAGGCCCTTGCACTACATCAGGGGTGTCCCGTGGGCTGCATGCGGCCCCAGGGAGTTTATAATGTGGTCTGAGCCTGTCTGAAGGGACACTGAGGTAGCCAGGTAAATGCACGAGTAGAGAGATCCTGGGGATGCTGTGAAAAAATAGTTGATGGATGAAGGGTGTGTACTAATGAGGTCAGTGCAGGAGGTGTGTGCGAATCAGATCAGCTGGTGATCTGCTTCCTGGTCATACTGGTTCCTCTGTCCTAAATGTACATGTCAGGACATGAAAAAGCTTTGTAAGAAATATAGCCAGGGACAGGGCTACTGTTAGAAACCACGGGGCCCCTTACAGCCAACCTGACAGGGCCCCCCAAAGAAAACAAAGTTTACTATGCTTCAGTTATGAATGAACACAGTGAGTGATCGGTACCAATCACTCCTTGTGTTCATCCAGGAAAGGAAAAGGCTGGTAAATGTGAGGAGGGAAGCCGACAGCACTGCGGGGGTAGAGGGGCAGACAGGGGGGCCTGGGCAGCAGGGGGAAATGCATGGTGCACAGGGAGGGTGATGGGAGAGGAGGGAAAAACGATCCCCTGTACAGCTCTCTCTACAGCAGCTGAAAGCCAGCGGGAGGGAGAGGAGAAAAAGCCAGCTCTCATCTGCTGTAGAGAGCCATACAGGGGATCGGTTACAGTAATTACACCTCCCCACCATGCGATCACCCTCCCTGCCTACATCTGTTTCACCCAGCTGCCTGGGCCCCCCTACTGGCTTGGGCCCCATACAGAAGGACTGGTATTACTCCCTTATTCACTGCCCTGGCCAGGGCTAAGGTAAGGCCTTGTTCTTCAAATTATAGAGGGCTTGAATTTTTTTTGCAACTGAGGCATATTAAAGTGATATTAAAAGCTTTTTTTAAAAAAAAAAAAAAAATTACAAACACACCATACTTACCTGCTTTCTGAAGTGGTTTTGCACAGAGCCACCCAGATGCTCCTCTTCTTGGGTTCCCCACCGGCACTCCTGGCCCCTCACTCCTCTTGGGTGCCCCCACAGTAAGCAGCTTGCTATGGGGGCACCTACTGCCCACTCTCTTTTCTCTTTGGCTCACTGGCTGTGATTGACATTGGCTCCCACGGCTGTCTCAGCTAATGAAGAGAGGAAGTCCCGGGATTGCCGAGACTCCAGAGCACATTGCTGTATCGAAAGGGGGCTTAGGTGAGTATTGGGGGGGCTGGGGGAGCTACTGCACAGAGAAGGTTTCTTGCCTTCATGCATAGAATGCATGAAGGTAAAAAACCTTGAGCCTTTACAAGCACTTTAATGGTATATTGTTACATAGGGGAGCTGGATTTTACAGAAAAAAAAAAAAAAGTGAACTTAGGCCAGTCATACATGGGTCGATTTTTGAACGATATTTCATTTGAAAATCAGACCTAAGAAAAATCGGCCGATTTTCGCTCTGTTAGTTGGGCAATGCCACCAGCCGATTTTTGTGGTTCCTCCCCATTTCGTTTGTCGGGCACGCTTAAAAATTTGTGAAAAACAAACGATTTTCGAAATCATTGGTGGCACTATCGGATTACAGAACGAAAAATGTTTACGATTTTTTCAATCGAACAATCATTTGGAATTCAATCCATGTATGGCCTGCTTTAGCCTTTAAGAAAGACCTGGTGTTTGGAAAACTACAGTGGGGATCAAAAGTTTGGGCACCCCAGCTAAAAATTTGTATTAATGTGCATAAAGAAGCCAAGGAAAGATGGAAAAATCTCCAAAAGGCATCAAATTACAGATTAGACATTCTTATAATATGTCAACAAAAGTTAGATTTTATTTCCATCATTTACACTTTCAAAATAACAGAAAACAAAAAAATGGCGTCTGCAAAAGTTTGGGCACCCTGCAGAGTTAATATCTTGTACTGCCCCCTTTGGCAAGTATCACAGCTTGTAAACGCTTTTTGTAGCCAGCCAAGAGTCTTTCAATTCTTGTTTGAGGTATCTTTGCCCATTCTTCCTTACAAAAGTCTTCCAGTTCTTTGAGATTTCTGGGCTGTCTGTCACGCACTGCTCTTTTAAGGTCTATCCATAGATTTTCAATTATGTTGAGGTCAGGAGATTGTGAAGGCCATGGCAAAACCTTCAGTTTACGCCTCTTGATGTAATCCCCCGTGGATTTCCAGGTGTGTTTAGGATCATTATCCATTTGTAGAAGCCATCCTCTCTTTAACTTCAGCATTTTCACAGATGGCATCAAGTTACCATCCAAAATTTGCTGAAATTTTACTGAATCTATTTTTCCTTCTACTCGTGAGATGTTCCCTGTGCCACTGGCTGCAACACAACCCCAAAGCATGATTGATCCAACCCCATGCTTAACAGTTGGACAGAGGTTCTTTTCATTAAATTCTGTGCCCCTTCTTCTTCAAACGTACCTTTGCTCATTCCGGCCAAAAAGTTCAATTTTAACCTCATTGGTCCACAGAACTTGTTTCCAAAATGCATCAGGCTTGTCTATATGTTCATTTGCAAAGTTCAAACGATGATTTTTGTGGTGAGGACGTAGAAGAGGTTTTTTTCTGATGACTCTTCCATGAAGACCATATTTGTACAAGTATCTCTTTATATTGGAATAGTGTACCACAACTCCAGTGTCTGCCAGATCTTTCTGGAGGGATCGTGCAGTCAAACGTGGGTTTTGAATTGTTTTTCTCACAATCCTGCGAGCTGTTCTGTCTGATATTTTTCTTGGTCTTCCAGATCTTGCTTTAACTTCCACTGTTCCTGATGACTGCCATTTCTTAATTACATTCCGAACAGAGGATATTGACATCTGAAAACGCTTTGCTATCTTCTTATAGCCTTCTCCAGCTTTGTGAGCGTCAACTATTTTCATTTTTAGTTTTCTAGACAACTGCTTAGAAGAACCCATGGTGCTGATTGTTGGGGCAAGGTCAGTTGAGTCTGGGCATTTAAAACCTTTGAGATTGACATCACCTGGTCTTCCCAGACGATGATTGAGAACAATCCATGACACTGGCAGGTCTCAGCTTGGCAAAGGGGGCAGTGCATGCTATAAATTCTGCAGGGTGCCCAAACTTTTGCAGACGCCATTTTTTTGTTTTCTGTTATTTTGAAAGTGTAAATGATGGAAATAAAATCTAACTTTTGTTGACATATTATAAGTATGTCTATTCTGTAATTTGATGCCTTTTGGAGATTTTTCCATCTTTCCTTGGCTTCTTTATGCACATTAATACAAATTTTTAGCTGGGGTGCCCAAACTTTCGATCCCCACTGTATATTGTTACCTTACCACTAGAGGTCCCCATAAGATTTTGGGAACATTCTAACATCTTGTCCCTTTTATAGCTTCAATATTCCAAAACTATAGATCGCTATATTATAAGTTGAGAGAAAAGATTTGATTAAAGGCAATATAAAATTATTAGGCTTTGGGATGGCTCTGATTCTGATGGGAGCAAAATGGCGTCTGCAGTCTGTATATAAAGGAAGTGAGTATCTGGTCATGTGAACCCTGATGACTTCAGACGTTGCTGACGAAACATGTAGGGCGGGACATCTGTGATAGATCACTTCCGGTCAGTGGAACACAGGTGGCGTGCAAACTGGCGTTCCTGGTTGTGGCAGGCGCAGCACCCTTTGGTGCCTTGTGCGCTGTGGCATTAGAAAAATTATGCAATTGCTGTTTCTTTGTTTGCTTAGACTGACTTTACTCTGTAATTCCTCCAATGCCGCTCTAAGGATGCAGTAGGTTTAAAGAGCACACCGAATACTTTAGTTAACTTCTTTAATAACTTCAATCTTCTTCATATAACACTGCTTACAATGGCTTGTTTCTTTTATCATACAGTAGCTTATTTCTTTCATATTACAGTGGTTTGATTCGATAGCTTATCTCGATAGGTTCAATAGATTCGATAAATTTGTTCTGTATATTTCGATAGATTGATAAATTCACTTTGATTTATAAATTCGTTATATTCGATAAGTTCGTAAGTTCGATAAGTTCGTAAGTTCGGTGGAACTAAAGTAAACACATACAACATTTTTAGACACAGATCTACCTGCACTGTTAAACAATAGAGGAACACACAAGTGCATTAAATACCTATTTGGCCTGCTCTGCTTCCATAAAGCTTTTCTGATTGGAACTGTCTGTTTCCTCTTCTGTCTGGTGAGCATGTGTCTCTGGAAAATCCTAGCAGGGAGTTTAACACAGGCATAAATGTGAAACTGGCTGGGATTGGTTAAGGCTCTGTACAGTGTGAGGCTGTCTGTGATTGGCTCACCTTATACTAACTCTTAAAGGCATATTTTCCTTTTCTACTTCTGCTAACACAATGAATATATAAATGTCATATAACAATCAAAGACATAAATTACAGCAATGATTTTGCTTTTGGCTTTAACATGTGCCTATATATACTGTACTGAGGTTATTGGCAGGTTTGGTATACACATATATGAACCATATTAGCAACCTAGGACTGGTCTTAGCTGGCCAGCTACACTCCCACCAAAATTACCTATAATTCTATGTTCTCAGTAATAGGATTCAAACATGAATTTGAGGAATTTTCCATCAGTTTCTCAACTCTCAAGTGTCTTTGTTACTCTCAAGCAGAACAACTAACTTTTGTATTGGACGTTCCAACTTGAGTGGAGTTGTGAGACGTTTTCCCTTTTTGTCCAGTTTTGAGTCTCCCATTTGTAACAAAACTCTTCTTACTAGTCCTTCTTCGTCTTTTCGAGCTTCTAGGACTTTGGCCAATTTCCATTGACTTCTAGGTAAGTCGTCTTCCTTTACTAACACTATGTCATCAACATGAACATTTCTTCTAGACGTTTGCCATTTACTTCTTAGTATGAGATGAGCTAAGTACTCCTTGCTCCATCTATTCCAAAACTGCTCTGATAGATATTGAACTCTTCACCATCTTTTCCTTGCGTATAATTCCTCTTTTGTGAAGTTGCCAGGTGGTGGCTGTATGTAATCAGCTTTAAGGTGAAGTAGATGGTTGGGAGTTAGAGGTTCCAAGCTTGTTGGGTCGTTGATGTTGTTGACTGTAAGTGGACGACTGTTAACAATAGACATTACTTCATAGAATAGTGTCCTAAGTGAAGCATCATCTAATCTTCCGGCGTTCTTTTTCAAAACTGAACTTAGTACGTTTCTTACAGTTCTGATTTGCCTCTCCCAGACTCCGCCTGTATGGCTTGCATGTGGAGCATTCATGTGAAAATCACACTGTTTCTCTAACAAGTACTCAGTTACTTTTTCTTTATCTCTTTTAGAGCCTTGTTCAATTCGTTCTTTGCTCCAACAAAATTAGATCCTTGGTCAGATCTAAGTTCTCTGACAGTACCTCTAATGGCTATGAAACATCTTAAGGCGTTGATAAAGGCGTCGGTTGACATATCTTCCAACATTTCCAGGTGAATTGCTCTGGAGCTTAGACACGTAAATATCAGTCCATATCTCTTGTTCTCCTTGCGGTTTTGTTTGGTGATAAGTGGGCCGAAGCAATCCATTCCGCTATAAAGAAATGGTGGTGATGGGTTTACACGATCAGCTGGTAGATCAGCCATTCTTTGTTCTTCTGTAGGTCTACGTGCCTTTCTACAGATTACACATTTGCTTATGTACTTTGCTATAACTTTGCTTCCTTTCACTATCCAGTAACCACCTTCGCTCAAACAGCTTTGAGTAAAGCTTCTTCCTTGATGCAAGGATCTGTTGTGGTAGTGATTGATAATCAATCTTGTGAAGGTAGAATTTTTGGGTAGAATTGCTGGATGCTTAACTGTTAGGTAGCGACGCATTTTCCAGCCTCCCTCCCACCTTCAGTATACCATCCTGCAGAATAAGATTAATCTTGTACAATGGGTGGTTGTTTGGAAGTCTCTTAGGTTCTTGACTAAGTCTCTTCAATTCTTCACTGTAGAATCTTTGATAAATGAGTCTTATAACCGTTTCTTCAGCTTTCACTCTTTCCTCTACATTCAACGATTCTTTCTTTCTGATTCCTTTTGCTAAGCGTTGAATTCGAGCTACTATGTTTATGACTGTATTCCACTTTGAACATCTGCCTAGTCGTTCAAGTATGTCATCTTGACACTTGGCAGCAGTGCTCAATGTTTGAACTACCTTTACTTCTGGATCACCCATAGACAGTTCTGTATAACCTTCACTGGGTATGATTTCCCTTTCCCAAAGGAACTCTGGACCGGTGAACCAGTTTGAATTCTTCAATTCTGTAACATTTAGGCCTCTTGAAGCATGATCTGCCGGGTTTTGCTTTGTGTCAACATAGTGCCAATGTTCTGGATTGGTTGCTTTCTGAATTTTTTGAACTCTGTTAGCGACAAAGGTGTGGAATCTTCGAGCTTCATTGTTTATGTAACCTAGGACAACTTGTGAGTCTGTCCAAAAATGCTCTTCATCTATTTTCAGTTCCAATTGTTCTCTCAGAAACTGACTTACTGATGCTGAAATGACGGCTGCCGTTAGTTCGAGTCTTGGTATTGTCTGAATATTGTTGGGTGCTACTCTGGCCTTTCCCATAACTAGGGCACAGTGTATCTTTTCTTCTCCTATTACTCTGATGTAGGAGCACTGACCATAACCATGACTACTGGCATCTGAAAAGTGATGAAGTTCTATTTTCTTGTACTTTCCAAAATCAGGAGGTACAAAACATCTGGGTATCCGAATTTCTTTCAAATTTTGCAAGTCTCTTATCCAACTCTCCCACCTTGGCCTCAAGCCTGCAGGTATGGGTTCGTCCCATCCCAACTTCCGTCTGCATAATTCTTGCAGTATTTCTTTTGCTCTGAGGATTACTGGTGCCAAGAATCCCAACGGATCATATATTGAGGCTACTGTGGAAAGAATGGTACGTCTAGTTTGAACTTTCTCTTCCGTGAATATTTCAAAGAAAAAATTGTCGTTTTCTACATTCCATCCCAATCCGAGTACATTCTGAACTGGAAGAGGATCATAGTTAAGATCCACATTCTTCATTGTTGATGCACGTTCGGAGTCACTGATGGATTCTAGTACCTCTCTGTCGTTTGAGATGAATTTGTGAAGACGCAGGTTTCCTTTTGTGCATAACTCTTGGCTCTCTCTCACCAATTGAATTGCCAATTTTGAGGATTCTAGGCTTATAAGACCATCATCTACATAAAGGTTTTTCTTCAAAAAATTTGCTGCTGATAGACAATCCTTTTCATTCTGATTGGCCAGATACTTCATACCATAATTGGCACAACCTGGGGATGATGCTGCTCCAAACAAGTGTACTTTCATCCTGTATTCCGCTGGTTCTGTATCTGTATCTCCGTCTTCCCACCATAGGAACCTCAGGAAGTCTCCAGGTACAGTGTTTGTAAGATCTGGTCCCTTAAGTAGATGATCGTTCAATGCAACATCATTGTACCTTGCTGAGCAATCAAAAACTACTCTGATCTTATCTGGTTTCTTTGGGTGATAGACACCTTGGTGTGGGATGTACCACACTTCTCCATTTTTAGGCTGACCATCAACTTTCTCTGCATGCCCTTCTTTGAGGATTTCTTTCATGAAATTGGCAGATGAGGTCATTCTCTAAAAGGTAGGGGCATTTCAAGATGACCTTGTTGATTTTGCTGAATATTATCTTCTATAACTTGTACAAACTTTATGTCCTCTTGGGATACACTCTTTTCATTACAACTTACGTCTGCAAAGTCGGATTCTAGGATTTTGAGTACTTTCGCTGGACTTACAGTTGGTAACTCTTGGACAGATATTCTATGACACAATCCTGTCACCTGTCCTGAATCTGCAATCTGTCGTTTTCCTCCAACAACACCCCATCCTAGATCAGTTTGGACTGCATAGGGTTCACCCTTTCCTCCTGCGATTATCTTTCGTGGTACCAACGCCTCGGGACAGTCATAGCCTATCAACAGTCCAACACCAAATTCCTTCAGCGGGGACATTTCATGAGATATGACAGATAGGTGTTCCCATTTGTTGGCTGTTTCACAGGTAGGTATGCGATCTCGATCTAGAGGTATGTCGTCTTTTGTATAAGCTGGAGGTAGATCTAATATGCAGTTTGAGTGGAGTCCTCTAACTCTCAGTCCTTTGACTCTTTGACTGTTCACCAATGTGTCTCTTCCTGTCATTGTGGTGAGTTTGAGTTTCACTGGTTCTGTGGCCACTTGTAATTTCTTGCAGATTTCTTGATCAATGAAGGTGACGTCACTCTGGGCATCCAGTAGCGCATAGGCATATACCTTCTTGTTCTTCCTTTTAGGATTTGAAATACACACTGGTACAACCATTGACGTGCCATTGATTTCTCTTTCTCTCACTCTGCAAGAGAATACTGTTGCTTTATTTTCTTCCTCAGTGTCCTTGGGCATTAAGGATTTCTCTTTCTTTGGACGTTCTTCATGTAGTGGGGTAGGATGACGTCCTTTACAAACGCTGCAAGTGGCCTTTTTCTTGCATTCTTTAGTAATATGGCCTTTTCTTAAACATCCAAAGCACAGCTGATTATCAAACACAAACCTTTTCTTTTCATCTGGAGACCTTTCCTTCAATTGTTGCCACTTATGTATGGAGTGATTCTCTTCACAGAACATACACTTGAAGGTAGTCTGAAGACTTGTCGGTTCTGACTCTTTACTGATCCCAGTAGTGATGTTTAACTTGCTCTCCTGGGCATCTGGACCTTTAGTAGCTGTGTTGGTTGCAAAGCTAGTTGCTCTTGCACGTCTTATCTCTCTTGTAGGCCTTTCTTCTAAGGGTTTTAAGACATAAGATGCTGTTACTGGATTACACGCTATTTGTGCTTCCTCACTGACAAATTCAGAGAACTCTTTGAAACTTGGGAAGTTTTTGCCTTGATCTAACTGTTTAGTCACATAGCGATTCCATCCAGAAGCCACTTGTTCTGGTAGCTTGGCTAGCATCCTGTGGTTTTCTAGATAGTTGTTTAATACTTCTAGTCCTTGAACATGTGGGATAGCATTGCTGCATGCTTGCAGGAAGTCGCCATACTCTTGGAGCTTGAATTGTTCTTTAGGACCTATTTTAGGCCAGTTTATCAACTTCTCTCTGAAAGCTCTTTGTACTAAGAAGGGATGACCATATCTTGCATTTAATTTTTCCCAAGCTTGCTTGTAGGCTTCTTCATCTTTCCTATAGAAGTTACCTTCAAGAACCTTTTTTGCTTCTCCGCCAGTATACCGCTGGAGGTAGAATAACTTGTCCACTGGACGGGAGCAATTATGTTCAATGATCATTTCAAATCTTGCCTTCCATTCTATAAACTTCAGTACGTCTCCGGAGAATATAGTAGGTTCCGGAACAGGAAGTCTAGTGAGAAATCTCTGAGGTTTCGCCGGGTCAACAGTTGTAACATCCTCGTGACCACTGCCATGACATACGAGAGTTGAATTATCTGGTTCTATTTTTCCACTTTGTTCTGAATCAGGTGAGTCTCTCTTCATTTCTCTCTGAGCAGGGATGGAAGGACTATGACTTATTTCTTTACTACATGCTGGAGATTTCCTTCCATTTTCCTGGGCGTATGAAAGAACGTAGGAGTCAGCTTCTCCACTTAGTACTGATTTGGATCTATGACTACCCTGATTCGTATCCTCTTCGTGCACTCTGAGTCTGGCTTCTATAATCTTAACTTCCTTCTGCCTTTCCAGACTTTCCATTTTATTGCGCTGAGCTTCCATTTTGGCTTCCATTTTATGGCGCTGAGCATCCATTTCCTGGCGCTGAGCTTCCATTTCCTGGCGCTGAGCCTCAATGGCAGATTCCATCTCAACTTCTGCTCTTTTGGCAGCGAGTTGTTCAGCTAATTCCTTTCTTTTGGCTGACGTACTTGAGAACTCTGTTATGTGGCTGGCGCTTCTGCTAGTGATGGAAGTCAGACTTGAGATTGTGGTTCCTCCTAAGGACCTAGCATAGTCTTTCATGAAGAGCTCATTCATTCTCTTTCGTGCCTTGACTTTATCATAATTTGCTGCAGATGATAGTTCTCTCATAAGCATCACTAAATCCCTAGTGACTGCGGTACATGTATCCATGTTTCTTACAATATCCTGGGAGGGTGTCAAGGACGACCGCAAGTTGACATATGCTGTCATAAGCTCTGACTCAGAATCTTCTACCGTCTCTATTATTTCACTCAAATTCTCCTTTATGCTTTCTTGTTTTAGCTTACTGCGAATGCCTATAATATATACTTTCCACCTCTCATACATTCGGGTGAACTTTTTTCCTTTCAGTGCTGCCTCTTGCTCCAAATTTTCTAGCACCTTTTGGGTCGGTTTTCTGTCCCGTGATGAACGTCTTAGTTCACCTGTTTCAGCTATATTTGTTTGGGGCGAGACTACTGTTACATTGCACCTTTCAGATTCAGACAGGTTCTCTTGCTCTTCACCTTCTACCATATCTATCATTGCATCCGCTAACAGTGGGGTGGCAATGCTAGGCTCAGCCATTTCTGAATGCTATAACAATTAATATGAATAATAAGGACCTGTCACTTTAAATGCAATACTAACAAATGCAAGAATAAATGACTTTCACTTTACATGTAATAGCACCAAAACACAGGCAATAAATGACTTTCACTTTAAATACTTCTGAGTCATATACTATAAATGTCTCTCTTTTATTAAAAGTCTGTATTCTCTTGAGCACAAAAATGTCTCTTGCAGAAACCTATGTGCATAAGTGAGTAATAAAGGAAAGATCTGACCTTAATTGAAAAGCAGGATACCGTGATCTGAGGGTTGCAGAAACAAACGTCAGTCGTAAAGGAGACTTTCCTTGTCTTGATGCAGTGACTTGTGATGCTCTGCGGTGACTTTGCGATGCTCTGCGGTAACTTGCGATGCTCTGCGGTGACTTTGCGATGCTCTGCGGTGACTTGCGATGCTCTGCGGTAACTTGCGATGCTCTGTGGTGACTTTGCGATGCACTGCGGTGACTTGCGATGCTCTGCGGTGACTTGCGACTAGTCGTGAACTCTCTGGATGCAACACGTGGTCTCTTGATGGATAGCGGTGCAGGCACTCTAGCTCTGGACTCTGGCCCTCCCCCCATGCATCTCTTTCTCTCTCTAGGGGTGCAGGAGGTTTGGCGCTCTTTCTCTGACTGTCTTGCCCTTGCCGTTATGCCACTTTAAGAGTCGTCTGCAGCCTGACTAATGCGCACGTGCTATGGCCTGTACTGTTGTTCCGCTGAGGTGTCTCCGTGTGGCGGTATATGCTGGCGCTCTATTTCTCTAGTGTACTCTTTACTGTGCAAGTTGAGGAGCGCTGTTGCTTGACCTCTGAGGGTAATAGTTCCACTGTGGCAGGCGCAGCACCCTTTGGTGCCTTGTGCGCTGTGGCATTAGAAAAATTATGCAATTGCTGTTTCTTTGTTTGCTTAGACTGACTTTACTCTGTAATTCCTCCAATGCCGCTCTATGGATGCAGTAGGTTTAAAGAGCACACCGAATACTTTAGTTAACTTCTTTAATAACTTCAATCTTCTTCATATAACACTGCTTACAATGGCTTGTTTCATTTATCATACAGTAGCTTATTTCTTTCATATTACAGTGGTTTGATTCGATAGCTTATCTCGATAGGTTCAATAGATTCGATAAATTTGTTCTGTATATTTCGATAGATTGATAAATTCACTTGGATTTATAAATTCGTTATATTCGATAAGTTCGTAAGTTCGGTGGAACTAAAGTAAACACATACAACATTTTTAGACACAGATCTACCTGCACTGTTAAACAATAGAGGAACACACAAGTGCATTAAATACCTATTTGGCCTGCTCTGCTTCCATAAAGCTTTTCTGATTGGAACTGTCTGTTTCCTCTTCTGTCTGGTGAGCATGTGTCTCTAAAATATTCTAGCAGGGAGTTTTACACAGGCATAAATGTGAAACTGGCTGGGATTGGTTAAGGCTCTGTACAGTGTGAGGCTGTCTGTGATTGGCTCACCTTATACTAACTCTTAAAGGCATATTTTCCTTTTCTGCTTCTGCTAACACAATGAATATATAAATGTCATATAACAATCAAAGACATAAATTACAGCAATGATTTTGCTTTTGGCTTTAACATGTGCCCATATATACTGTACTGAGGTTATTGGCAGGTTTGGTATACACATATATGAACCATATTAGCAACCTAGGACTGGTCTTAGCTGGCCAGCTACACTGGTTTCCATCATGGAGATTGTACATGCCTGAATGATATGAACTCATGTAGGAGCAATTTTAAAGCGTTTTGTTAATAAATGGAATTTACACTACAAGAAGTTCCTCTATCTGTTTCCCTCTGTGAGGGAGTTTTATGCAGAGTCTCTTAAAGGCACAGGAGTGGTGCTGGGAAATGAAGTTATCGAACTCCTCAAGTTTTTGGTGTATCTACTGGAGAGAATAAACCCAGTTGGGATACCACATGCGCTACTGACCTTCGGTGAGGAAAGAGCCTCTGGTGAGTGTGGTGTGGCCTCGTTTGGGAGGAGAGGAGGAGCACTTATTTCCTGGGTGTTTTCTTTGTCCTGCACAGTCTGGACATGAACATTGAGCCCGGAGCACTTTGTTTCAAACACTGATCATGGACATTTGTTTCTTTATAAGTTATGTTTAAATATTTTTCAATAATTTCTTTAGAGTTTCACACATAGTTTATGGTGGAACCAGGCACTTTATTTGTGTCACAACATTTTTTCACAATTGTACGTATATGTGTGTAATTGTTTGTGATTCAAATTAATTTTGCACATAGTTTATTTAGACGTAGGGCACTCGTATATATATATCCCTACGTCTAAATAGTTTATTTAGACGTAGGGATATATTTTCATTGTGGTATTTATTTATTGATAGGGGTTTGAAGAGCGTGCTCCATATGGTTTTGCCTCTACATTATATGCCTACTACACCACCTCTAAAGCTGGCTACACATTATACAATTTCCACTTACCTGCCATCCTACAGCAGAAATACTGCTAGAGGGCGGCAGGGCTGTGAAAAATCACATATACAGTCATGGCCGAAATTGTTGGCACCCTTGATATTTTTCCTGAAAATCAAGTATTTCACACAAAAAAGGTATTGCATTAACACATGTTTTGCTATACACATGTTTATTCCCTTTGTATGTATTGGAACAAATATAAAACAGAGGCAGAAAAGCAAATATGACATAATGTCACACAAAACCCCAAAAATGGGCTGGACAAAAGTATTGGCACCCTTAACTTAATATTTGGTTGCACACCCTTTGGAAAACATAACTGAAATCAGTCGCTTCCTATAACCATCAATAAGCTTCTGACACCTCTCACCCGGAATTTTGGACCACTCTTCCTTTGCAAACAGCTCCAGGTCTCTCTTATTGGAAGGACACCTTTTCCCAACAGCAATTTTAAGATCTCTCCACAGGTGTTCAATGGGATTTAGATCTGGGCTCATTGCTGGCCACTTCAGAACTCTCCAGCGCTTCTTTGCCATCCATTTCTGAGTGCTTTTTGACGTATGTTTGGGGTCATTGTCCTGCTGGAAGACCCAGGATCTTGGACGCAAACCCAGCTTTCTGACACTGGGCCCTACAGTGCGACCCAAAATCCTTTGGTAATCCTCAGATTTCATGATGCCTTGCACACAGTCAAGGCACCCAGTGCCAGAGGCAGCAAAACAACCCCAAAACATCATTGAACCTCCACCATATTTTACCGTAGGTACTGTGTTTTGTTCTTTGTAGGCCTCATTCCGTTTTCGGTAAACAGTAGAATGATGTGCTTTACCGAAAAGCTCTATCTTGGTCTCATCTGTCCACAAGACGTTTTCCCAGAAGGCTTTTGGCTTACTCAAGTACATTTTGGCAAACTGTAGTCTTGCTTTTTTATGTCTCTGTGTCAGCAGTGGGGTCCTCCTGGGTCTCCTGCCATAGCGTTTCATTTCATTTAAATGTCGACGGATAGTTCGCGCTGACACTGATGCTCCCTGAGCCTGCAGGACAGCTTGAATGTCTTTGGAACATGTTTGGGGCTGCTTATCCACCATCCGGACTATTCTGCGTTGCAATCTTTCATCAATTTTCCTCATCCGTCCACGACCAGGGAGATTAGCTACAGTGCCATGGGTTGCAAACTTCTTGATAATGTTGCGCACTGTGGACAAAGGCAAATCTAGTTCTCTGGAGATGGACTTGTAACCTTGAGATAGTTGATATTTTGCCACAATTTTGGTTCTCAGGTCCTCAGACAGTTCTCGTCTCCTCTTTCTGTTGTCCATGCTTAGTGTGGCACAGACAGACACACAATGCAAAGGTTAAGTGAACGTCTCTCCTTTTTATCTGCTTTCAGGTGTGATTTCTATATTGCCCACACCTGTTACTTGCCCCAGGTGAGTTTACAGGAGCATCACATGCTTGTAACATTCTTATTTATCCGCAGTTGTGAAAGGGTGCCAATACTTTTGTCCAGCCCATTTTTGGAGGTTTGTGTGACATTATGTCGAATTTGCTTTCTTTCCTCCCTTTTTTTGTTTTGTCCCAATACACACAAAGGGAATAAACATGTGTATAGCAAAACATGTGTTAATGCAATACGTTTCGTGAGAAATACATGATTTTCAGGAAAAATATCAAGGGTGCCAACAATTTCGGCCATGACTGTATATACGTGATTTGCATTTCTGGGTAGGTGGCAGATGTGAGCGCACACCACCCTACCTGCGCAGCCATTGGCTGCTAGGGATGTCAATCACCAGGTCCAAGCAGGTGATTTCCCTCCGGCACCCAGCGATCGTTGAGGAAAGCTACCAGGGGAGAGAACTGTGTCTAAACAACACAGGTCTCTCCTCTGTCAGCATAGATATGCTTCTTTTTATTTCTGTACACAGCATTTCTCTCCAGTAAAACACACACAGCACATAATGTAAAACACACATAGCACACAGTTAAAGCGGAGTTCCACCCAGACTGGTCCCCCGCTCCCCATTAAGGATTAGCACCTTTAGGGAGCGGGTACCCAAAATTGACAGGTACCTGCTCCCACTTCTGCTGCGATTGCCTAGGGGTGATCAGAAGCAGAAGTTGTCCTCCTACCCTCCTTCCCCATAGTCTTGTGGGACACGTGACAGGTCCCAGAAGACAACGGGGCCATTCAGGAAGCTCAGCGCTATATGCGCATGGGCAGTGGGCACCCGGCTGTGAGGCAGCAATATGTCACAGCCGGATGCCCACACTGAAGATGCCGGCACCTGGAATACAGGACGGTCGGTGAAACAGACTGCGGCGGGGACACCGCAGGATCGTGGGACAGATGAGTGGCTGTTTTTTAAAGGCAGCAGCTAAAGTTTTTGTAGCTGCTGACTTTTATTTTTTGACAGAGTGAGTAGAACTCTGTTTTAACCCTTTGATCGCCCCAGTGCCAGAATGCCCGCCAGAGTCCTGCTATAAGTCACTGATTGTCACCATTAAAAAGAAATATATAAAAAGTATAAAAAGAAATAAAAATCCCAGTATCTATAACACCATTTGTAGACACTATAGTTTTCACGTAAAGCAATTAATTTACACGTATTGGGATTTTTATTTTTTTTTTAACAAAGACATGGAGCAGAATACATTTTGGCCTAAATTTTTGACGAAAGTTGATATTTTCAATCTTTTTAGTGGACATGTTTTATAGCAAAAAGTCTAAAATATTGGTTTATTTTCTAAATTGTTGGTCTTTTTTAGTTTATAGTGCAAAAAATGCAAAGGTAAGCAAATACACCAAAAAGCTCAATTTGTAGGGAAAAAAAGACATAAATTTCATTTAGGTGCAGCGTTGCATGACCGCACAATTGTCAGTTTAAGTAACGCAGCGTCATAATGCAAAAAATGGCCTGGTCAAGGGGGGGCGGGAATCCTCTGGAGGGCAAGTGGTTTTTACCAAAACTATGAGATCAAACCTAAACACTTTCAAATTATATGCCATCAGATAGGCCCTTTCACTACATAGCTGAAGGTGAATCTAAATGAAGTTGAACAAGAAAAGTGTATTATGTGTACTCTCCCTAATTTATGGTTGATTGTAAAATATATATATATATATATATATATATATATATATATATATATATATATATATATATATATATATATATATATATACACATATAGGCAGCGCCTCCCAGTCCCGCTCCACACTACTGTTTCTTACTAAGGTAACAATTGTGATCTTTTGGGAAACTGACCATAATACAGCTTCTCCAAAGAGCATGTGTTGGCAGCAGAGCAGCACTTGCCCACAATTAAAATGGCGCAGAGGACCATGACGGCGCCGCGGACCCGGAAGCTCTGCTCCTGATATAGCGGAAGTGATTACCTAGTTCCGGTCTCTATCGTATCGGCCGCTGGGGAAGATGGTGAGTGTCATGGTTTGTCGTCGAGTATAATCGGTGTGAATCCTTCTCCATCCTCCCGCCAGCGGGTTAGCACAGCAGGACAGGGGGTAGAGGGGACCTGCCGGTGACATGGAGCCCGGTATTGATGGGGGGTAAGGCGGTGGAGGGAAGATTATAGAGCTGATTAGCATGGAGATGCCGGTGCTGAGCCCATAGAGAGCGGCGTGAGGAGGGAGGCCTGGGAGAGGAGATGCCGGTGCTGAGCCCATAGAGAGCGGCGTGAGGGGGGAGGCCCGGGAGGGGAGATGCCGGCGCTGAGCCCATAGAGAGCGGTGTGTGGAGGGAGGCCTACGCTGCGCTGTGTCGGTGAGGAGCCGATCGAGGAATGCTGGGCATTGTAGTTCTCAAAGCCAGACAGCCTATTGTATAAGGAACCTCCCCACACCGCACTCTGTACACACATCCATCCCTGACTCTCCAATGTCAGATACCCGGAGATCCATCCCTTCTGCATCATCTAGCATTGTAACTGCTAAATCTGAGGAACATGCACACTCCATGCAGACTAAGTGGAAGGAGCTGCAGACCTTCCCCTCGGTGTAAGGAGCCCCACAAACTCCATGCAGACATTGCCCTCAGATAGTAGTGGCTGCAGACTCCACACAGACTGTCTCTAATCGGCATGAGCCCAGCAGACTCCATGCAGACATTGCCCACAGATAGTAGTGGCTGCAGACTCCACGCAGAATATGTCTAATCGGCATGAGCCCAGCAGACTCCATGCAGACATTGCCATCAGATAGTAGTGGCTGCAGACTGTCTCTTAAGTGGAAGGAGCCCCGCAGACTCCATGCAGACCTTACCCCTGGCTGGAAGAAGCTCCACAGACCTTGCCCTCAGATGGAAGTGGCTGCAGACTGTCTCTAAGTGGAAGGAGCTCCCCAGACTCCATGCAGAACTTGCCCCTGAGTGGAAAGAGCCCTGCAGACTCCATGCAGATAGTAGTGGCTGCAGACCTTGCCCCTGGGTGGAAGGAGCCCTGCAGACACCATGCAGACCTTGCCCTCAGCTAGTAGTGGCTGCAGACCTTGTGCCTGGGTGGAAGAACCCCTGCAGACCTTGTTCCCAGATGGAAGTGGCTGCAGACTCCATGCAAATTTACAAAAAGATCAGCTTAACAGGGAGACTACAGTGCAAAATGTTATGTTTGAATGAAGGTCCACTTTAATGTCACTTTAGTCTTTCAAATACTTAAATATAACTAAAGACCGGTTAGGAAGATTCACCCTCTTTGTCCCCTTTACACTTATTATCGAAAGTAAAAGAAAATCCCATTTGGGTTGTCCTCAGAACAGTAATGGAGGGGAAAGTTTGGGTTCCCAAGGAATTCCCTTAATTTGCCGGGATTCCTCGCACTTTCTGTTTGGCTATGGGACACAGATCGCAAAAACAGATCTGGCGGGTTAGAACCCTCACTTCTACTCAAAATGGAGAAAATGAAAGTGTTTCCCATAGTTCTACTTGTCATCTTACAACCTAAGGACAGAAGGTAAGTGTCAGAAGATTGTATGTGCGGGTTTAGCAATCCGTGGGATCTGTGGTTAAGTCGCACTGCATTTCGGCATTTCCATACATGGTCTGCCTGTTCAATATGCGGTACCCTGCCCCTGCTGGGCCTTTGTCATTCGCTGCCCTTCTCTATAGCCAGTTCCTCCAGTAAATTGAAGTGTTCCAAACTGATGTCATCAGATCATGTTTTGTATGTACAGCACATTTCCATTCTCCACTACCAGTTCTGAGTGAAGTTTGTCATCTTGCATTTATCAATGATGTGTTAAAATAAATGTCTGAACATATGACACTTTGTGATTTCGTTTTCTTGCTGAGATAAATGCAACACGCACAATGAAGAGGGTGCTTGGGAATATTCTTCTATTTCTAAGTTCCTTTTTTCTTTTTTTAGACGAAGGGAACATCGTCATTCGGAAAGCGACGCAATAAGACGCACACTCTGTGTCGTCGTTGTGGGTCTAAAGCCTACCATTTACAGAAGTCCACCTGTGGCAAGTGTGGATACCCAGCTAAGCGCAAGAGAAAGTGTAAGTACCATGTATATTCCTATCTGTGCCATACTGCATGATCATTTTTAGTTAGAAATTTCATACATTTAATTTTTTTGGTAATAAGTTACAGCAAAATAAAATGTTAATTGACTTTCAGTATATTCTGTTGGGTGGCTTTTGACCTATTACCCACCTTTTAATAGACATTGCAGCATCCTTGTGTATACAGTTTGAATGTCTTGCCTAATAGTTATGAGAGACCTTTGTTTTACTCAAATCATGAGCTTTCTCATTGGCTGTTCTTTAGACAACTGGAGTGCTAAGGCCAAGAGACGCAACACCACCGGCACCGGCCGCATGAGACATCTGAAAGTTGTGTACCGCAGGTTCAGGTAAGTGTGGAAACGTGACACTCTAACATTGTAGAACATGAGCCCTGGTTCACACTAATGCGCCCTTTAAATCATGATTTCAAAGTCGCACTTCTGATTTCATTGCGACTTCCTATAACAGAAGTCTATGCAAGTCGCATAGACATGAAATTGGCAAAAAGTAGTGCTGGAACCTTTTTCATAAACGCTGCAAGAGTCACAGCAATATGAACAGTTCCATTGCTGGCAATGGGGTGCAACTTGTCATTTTGGAACTCAAGCACACTGGGCATCTTTACAGCTGCTGTTTTGGGCTACAGCCAGTAAACTCCCCAGCATGTTATCCTATGTGTCCATGCAAACATAGGCTTTTATCAGTGTTTCTTGGCAGGGTCGTTTTCAGGATGGGAAAAAAACAGAACTACTGCGTTTTTGAAGAGGAGTTTTTCAGCTGTAAAAACTTTAACTCTGAAAAACGCAGCTATCCAGTATTTGAGCCTCAAGCTTTTGTGGGAGTATAGCTTTGCTAAAAATGCTACTGCAAAACTCTTGTTTTTATTTTCAAGTGTTCTTTAAGTTTTTTAACAGGATTAGTTACAGATGGGGGAACAACAAATGGAAAAGGACAGTCAAGTTCTCATTTGTGCAGGTTCCAATGAAATGCTTGGCAATGTCAACAGGATAACAGAACATATCAATTCTTATAGTACACAGTATTCGTTTTTAAAATACTACATAGAGAAGAACCTGAGAGAACAGGAAGGGGGGGGGGGGGAACAAGAGGGTGAACAGTATACCAGTCAATGACAAAACGAATACTCCATATTGGGTGGGCTATCATATTTTAACTGTGCATTTTGGATTACGAGATCACGAACGGGAGCATTTGGTGTAGGAAAGGTTATTCAAGGCGAATCTCCTTTCCATTTCACATTGGAAATTTAGGTCCTTAATCATCATAGTTAGAGATGGTGAGGTTGTGGATTTCCATAGTTTAGTGATATTATTTTTGGCTGAATATAACAGGTGGATTACTATATTACGCGAGGTAGGAGAGAAGTTTTCTAGGCCAATATGAAAGAGTGCTATGATAGGGTTAGGACGTATTACCTTGCCAGTTATTTCGGAAATTATATTAAAAACCGCATTCCAGAATGATCTTAATGATTTACATGACCACAATATGTACAGTAGGGAGCCTGTTTTTCCACATTGCTGCCAATAGAAGGGTGAGCAAAGAGGATATATTTTTGCTAGTCTAACGGGTGTCAAGTACCATTGATGCAGAAGTTTCACATATGATTCCCAAAGTGTAGTACAATGCGAGGCTTTATATGTGAGGGTAAAGGCTTTCTGCCATGTTTGATCTGAGAAGGTTTGGGAAAGTTGTAGTTCCCAGTTTCGTAGAGATGCTGTTTTAGGTTAAATTTGAACTAAGTGATATGGGAATAAAATGTGAATATACCTCTACCCGGATAATTAGGGTGATTGAGATATTGAAGTATAGGGGTTGGGAAGGTGATATTAGATGGTATCTTTGTAGTTTGGAGGCAATGGACGATCCTTAGGTAAGAAAAGTATTCAGAGGTAGGAAGGGAGAATGTGTTGGAGATCGCGGAAAGGGATTATTTTATTAGTCGAGTAAAAGTTCAATATTAAATGGACGCCACATTTTTCCCAGAAGTTTATGTTGATATAAGGTATCCATGAGTGTAAGACCTGTAAGGGGGTTAGGAATGATCTGGATTCTGAGAGAGGATAGGACAGTACACTAGTCCAGGCCTCAAGGGAAGCTGTGATGCAGGGGTGGGTAAGTGAAGGTTGTGCGCAATCAATGGATCGAAGAATAAGGAGATTCTGAGGCATGGTTGGGTGGAATATTAGGAATTCCATAGTAGAACAAATTTTTTTTTTCCCGCTTAGGGTGCCACCAGAAGTAAATTTAGTCTAGGAGTGCAGTTAAGTAGTATGAGTGTAGGTGTGGAAGGCCCGCCCCGCCTCTATTGCGTGGGCAAATTAATAAGTTAGTTGCGCATCTGGATAGTTTGGATTCCCAAATAAAATGGGAAAAAAGTTTCTGTACACTGCAAGAATGAGGTGGGTATTGGAATAGGAATGGTCCGAAATATAGAGAGTAATTTGGGTAGAATAAACCTTTTTAGGGCTGCAATCCGGCCCATTTTGGATAGGCCGAAGTTTCGGAGAGATTTAAATTCTCCTTGCAGGTTAAGGAGAAATCGGGAGGTTGAGGGAGTTAAGTTGATCCCTAAATAAGGAATCTACTGATTAGCCCATATACATGGAAATCTCTTAACAGGGAGATGATGGATGTTCGGTGGTGTATACAGGTTCAGGATCACCGTTTTTTTTGTTTTTTTCCATTCATTTATAATAGGAAACATCTGCATATATATTGAGTGTTACATATTGCAGGAAGCGATTGGAGCGGCTTAGTGAAAACTCGTTTTTAACATAGGTCTCTACAGCTACCGCTGCTGGCTTTTTTGTAACATCCATTGTGCATGAGGCCTAATTGTATGAACTAACTGGGAGATCACAGGTTTGTTTTGCTCCCTGAAATTGTGGCGAAGACAAGTGAAGTTTTGATAAGTCCACTATAGGATTGAAAATGAGTAAAACAGTGTTTAGTACACTATTTTTTTTTTTATTTTTTTTTTCTGTAGACTGCATCAAAATTGCAGCACATTCTGCGTGGTAAAGGCTTAAGGGCCCTTTCACACTAGAACATAATGCAGGAACCCCACGTTCGTGTCAATTTCCTGCACTGCATCTCCAGTCGTACAGCCCCCACGCTCTGCATCGGGTGTCAATGCAAAGTTAATGACACCCCAAACGCAGTGCTTTTACCTGCACCAAGATTGCATAGTACTAATGTACCACTAGTTTTGGTGTGGTGCGATTCAAATCTCACTGCACAGAACTGCATGTGAATCGCATAGGAACCAGGTTCCTGTGCGAATCACATGCAGTTCCTTGGGTGAATGGGCCTGGATCCTTAGGCTGTATTCACACCAGTGGTTACCAACGAAGACTGAAAGGGGATGTTTCTCCACCAGCAACAATCCACTCCGTGTATGTGGAAGGTATTTAAGGTGTGACATAAAATTAATTTCAGTACATGAAACTGCTTAGTTGTGTAGCATATCTGCTGCAGAAATTGTTTTATAAAGTGCTGCCTCAGTGGCTACATAAAGCCATTTCTACCATTTGGATATGATTGTTCCAATTTTATCTTCCATGACAGAATATGGTTTTGTACAGTGAAGCATTGTAATATCTGTTCAGTGTAATGGAGCTGCTGGCAAGGTGACTTTTTAGCTCAGTGAAGCACAGCAGTTATATAGAAAATTGTAACAGAAGTTTGAATCATTGTCAAGAATAGCATTTTCATTTTTCAGGTCTCCTATGCACGCAGTTCTCATTTAGACTGTAATTGATTTTGATAAAGTTGTTTACTATGCAGTGTATGCCTGTTACAGAAATGAACGTCACATGCTACCATTTACCTTGACAGGCATTCTTTAGGTCATTACTCTTGTGTGTTGTATTAACGAGTTGCCCTAAGGCAGCCCATTCATTAAAATCAGTTGCCAATGCATCAGAATAAGCAAACTTTTTTCCAACCTAACATACAACAATTCATGGTACCGTGTTGCCATCTGTTGCGTTGCAATGCAGGTCAGTTGTTGGGGTGTTGCATTAATGCACGTTATTGCAGTGTATAGGGGGAAGGGACTCTTAAAAAGTGCAGGTTTTGAGTTAAAAAAAAAACCTTACTGCATTCACCCAGGTGAGTATCAGTCCGATGCTGCATCTGTCGTCCTCTACCAAGAACTGAGCAATCAATGACCAATGATCACTCAGTTCTGGTGTCAACTCTGAGCAGAGAGCAGTGACAGTCACCGGCTCTCTGATCTGCCCCTCCAGCGCTCATTAGAGCAGCTGGCTCAGGCTGTCAGTGGTGTACTGAGAGGCTGAGCCAGCTGCTGGTCAGGCATCTGTGTGGTTCCAAACATTAAAGTTGGGATCTCTCCAGAGTCTGAACCGGATGAGTGATGTTAGCAGACAGCAGACTTTATTCCGCTGTCGGCTGAATACTGGTCGCAGGATTGCAGTGCACTCCTGTGACCTATAGGAGAGCTGGGGCCAAAAGAGCTTTGGCCATACTCCTTTAAGGCTTTTTGGACTGTAGATAGATCCAGTCCACATGCTATTGCACACAAGCTTAATACATGCAGTGGGTTTAAGATCTGCTAGCTGCAGCCTAAAGGAAATCTGTTTACCAATACTGGGCTGTCATAGTGGCTGTTTCCTGGGAAAACCTAACTATGCAGGCTCCTCCCCAATCTCACGTGGGAATGACAGTGGCTAGGCCTCAAGATTTGCCACTCACACAAAGCACTCTGGGGCATGTAACTTGTTCCCTGTATCTTGCTGGGCATCTTTCCAGGCTTTAGCAGGGTAGTGAAGGATAAGTAAAAGCTGCTGACACTTATACCTGTTACTTTGCCTTCTATGAGCGAAGCACAAGGTCTTTTAGATTGTATTTGTCAAATGCCACCTAATTGGAGCTATATGTCTGAAGTGAACTCTGGATTCTTTAAGTGATTATTGAATTCCAGGATTTTATTGATTTTTTTATTTTGGTTGCGGTATCACAGAATTAAATGGAACCTGTCAGTACATCCAGCAAGTGTGGGTACCATTTGTATGATTTCACTCTGTGACCCCCCTAAAGCAGGACATCTGCAGTATGCAAATATTGAATATATGCATTTCCGGATGTGGCTTGGATGCCTGCAGTGCACTATGGGGGTTTGCCCCGCTTCTGTTTTAAGCTTGAGTCGATATACAGTACACTTCACTTGACTGGATACAAGCTTGGTTTGCGTGACTGTTCCTTTATTCCTAGCTTGCCTTTGCTGGGCAATAGCCTCTTTTAAAGTAGAACTAAAGACTTCTGTATGATAGTTTAAAGAAGTCCTACTTCCATTTACTATGTGATGCAAAAGCCTCTTGAAATCTTCCTTCCTCCATGTTGTGTCTTGTACACTCCCCCTCTCATACACTCCCGCTCACAGCGGGAAGTTTTCAGCAATAGAAGCAGTGCTGTCAATGCAGAAAGCAGTGGTTGGAACTAGGTAGGGCCATATGTTGATTGACCGGTTAAAGGCATGTGAATCAGCAGTGACCATGTCAATAGCCAGGCCCTCCTGCCAGATTTTTGTTTTAATCCCACTGCAGTGCAAGCAGACTCAGCCTGCATGAGAATGGCAATACTGCACTGAATTCAGGAGCAGTGCAGCATCGTTTCCACACCATGACTGGCAGGGTCATCAGGTATTTGTGGGACTCTGCTGGGGCTGAGAGAACATAGTTTTACTTCTAAACCCAATTCCAGCTATAACAGCTCTTCCTGTGTATTTGAGGGAGCTTCCTCCCAAATCTGCAGTGTGCCGTTGCCTATTGAGGATATTATTGTTTGTAATACGCACCTCCAGGGGCAGGAGGGAGGGTAGTGTACAGAAGAGGGTAAGCTTGGCATCTGGTATTATGGGGTTCGGTTTGCATTTTTTAGAGAGTCTGTAAAGTATTAGGGTATCTCTGTAGGGGTCTGGCTAAAGGTTAGGTCATAGGACAGGCTGAATTGATATTGAACATTGATTTACAGTAGTTTATGCTGAACGCTAAAGGGAAACTTATGAAATGTTCATTGTTTGATAAAACCTGACATGAGATCCAGTGAAGCTTATCAATGATGTCTCAAAATAAATGTCTGAACAGATGAGATTTCTAGTGATTTCAGATTATAACTGAGATAAGCTTGTAGAAGCATGCATACATTTGCTGTTTGATATGCACCCTATTAATGTCTGTCTTTCTCTCCATACAGGAATGGGTTCCGTGAAGGTACAACACCTAAACCCAAGAGAGCCGCAGTTGCAGCTTCCAGCTCCTCTTAAGAACTGATATTTGTACAAAAAAATAAATGTGGTCAGAAACATACCGTCTGTTTTTCTACATTGCATTTCCTGTATGATGTGTATTAAGGCTGACAAGCTGAATGCCTAAACATTACATCAGAGTAATACATGATATTTTAGAACTGAGAAAACTGCTCTATATTGGTTTATCATGAAGACCATACTGGTTTCAGTGGATTGCATGGTTATGCAAATCATGTCTCTTTAAAATTTAAGTTGTAAATTTATAATGGTTTTTTTTTTTTTCCCTGGTCCATTGAATGCTGGGCATGCTATGCTTCTAACAAGGCTAGCAGTAGCTCTCTACCCATTGACTGCTTTTGCAGACAGTAGTTGGTGCTGTATACTGAGTCATGCAGCTGCATTTGCATGCGACCAGAAAACATGATGATTTAGGATGACTACATTAAGGATTTATTCACAGCAGTCTTCTCACTAAATGGGGTGTGGGCTGGTGTCTAATGTGAAGTTGTGGTGTGTATGCGTTTTTAAACATGGTAACCTGCCTCAATGCAGTGTTGGGTGCATGTATTCATGGTTGCTGGCAGCTCTGCCCACAGTAAGTCATTTTTCACACGGCGATCCAATCAGTCCATGTGTCCGTATGGATCCGCGTGTAAATGGACTTGTCTGTTTACACCTGCCTACTTCCTTTCCGGTCATTTACAAAAAAAGGTTGGGAAGAGAAGTCTGTTCCCCTTTGTCTAGGCCATGGGTAGGCAACCTGAGAGCCGCAGAACTACAAGTTCCATCATTCCTCTGCAAGTCATAGCTGTAACTGTCAGTTTTGTCATCTTTGCAATGCCTCATGGGAAATGTAGTTCCACAACAGCTAGAGAGCCACAGGTTGCCTACCCCTGATCTAGGCAGATCGGATCAGAGGGAAGTTGGGTGTAAACAGAAAGCCAATCCGTTTACACCTGACCACCCATAGAGTGGAGAAGGCTGTGTCCATGTCTGCTCTATATAAAGTGCACATGGACCCAATATTCTGCTCCACTCAGCGATTTGTGGACAGATCACCTACTGATCAAAGCAGATTTCACCCTGTGTGAAAGGGACTGGTCTATGGCTGCTGATGCTCTACTTCCACCTTAATCAGGCAAATGTTTTGCTAGACCACCCTCACTATGGAAACCATTACTTTCAGTGCTGAATAGTCAGCACTGTCTGGGTTACACACTGTGCTTCTCTGTGCAGCTTCTCTTGGAAACTCCCCAGTTACAATATGCTTGTCACCTGTACTGTGATCTTTGGCTAGCTTCTGAGATGGACCGTTTCCAACAGGAGCACCAGGCCACTACTGGTGGGTGGAGCAATAAGGAACATGTCCCAAATGGTGCCTATGTGACCTGTGGTGTGTGCTACAGTAAAACTGCTCTATGGGTGGCTAATGGCTCTGGTCACGCAAACAGGTGCTAGGATGTTGAGCACACTACTGGAGTCAGTGGGCAGCTGGATATTGCAGCAAGGAGAGAATGTTTTGCCTGCTGAATTCAGAAAATGGCAATATCTTTGTCCCCTCCTACCTTCAGACCTGGCAGAGCTATATTCCCTGCACAGGTGGTTGGAAGGGCTGGAGTTTAGATTGCACAGAAATCAAAGTTTAAAGAGCGGAGAGGCTTTTTTTTTTTTTTCCCCTACCGTCTTTCAGGCCAGCACTCTGAGAGACCTCGGCTCCTCCCCATCTGAGGAAACACCTCCACCTACAATAAAAAAGCTCCACTCCCCTCTGACCTCAGTTCAGGTGTTTCCTCCGGTGGGGAGACACGAGGAGGCGCAGGAGGACGATAGGGGAGCCGAGGGCCGGATAGCCGGCTGTGAGGCCCGACGCAGCCGGGAGTGAAGGCCGGAGTGTCCGGCTGCATATCCTCCCAGGGCAGGCTGCCAGCAGTAAGAGTGCATCCCGGGGGACGGGACAGGGCACTTACCTGCTCTTCGCCCCCCGGCCCCCTCCGGCGAGGGGGGGTGTCGGGGTGGCCGTGGTGAGGTCTGGGGAGGATCGGGGGGAGTTCCGCTCCTTCCCATGCTGGCGGTCTGAGGGCTTTGCCGGGCCGGACGTCGGGAGACGGCGGTTTCCGGCGGAAGCGGCGGGGCTTCGCCCAGGGCCGCGACTTCCGCTTCCGGTCGCGGCCTTCACACCACGGCGGCGCGAAATTTGAATGTGGCGGTGCGGTGCACAGCGGTCTGGGGGACAGACCTGCACCAGGCGACCACCCTCCGGTACGGGATGTCGGAGGCACCGGGACCAGGAGATGCCAGCACCAGCCAGTCGCAGGTAAGGTGCCTCAGTGAGGCCTCCCCTACCTGTGGGCCCCTAGCAGAAGGTAGGGCAAGGGGTCTGTGGTTTTTCAGGCCCTTGTTGCTCTGCCGGGAAGCAGGGGGGGGGGGGGTGTTTAGTGTCGGACTGATTGGGCTTCCCCCCCCCCCCCCCTTTTTTCTTTTGTGTCTTGCAGGGCAAGGCCCGAGCTAAACTTAGGCACCAGGAGCCCAAGCGGAGATGCCCTTCCTGTAAGGAAGTTCTAAAAGAATCTTGGCGAAAGGTTCTTTGTGGCCCATGTATACAGGGGTTGGTGAGGGAGGAGAAGCCGGAACAGGGGGACCTAGCTAGGTCAGTGAAGGAGTTGGCTACCACCTTCGACTCCTTCAAGTCCCTCATGGAGAGGTTTGCCCTCCCATTACCTACACTTCCCCCCCCCCCCCCAGGTGGCTTCGGTGAGTCGTCGGGAACCCCTTATGACTGGGGAGGAACCAGTGGGGGACTCCCAGTCTGAGGAGGAATCAGCGGGTGAGGGTCCCTCAGAGGAAGGGAGGGGCCCCTCCCGGTATAAGTTGACCCTAGAGGAGGTTGATGAGCTCCTGGGGGCTATATACGAAACCCTGGACATTAAGGAGGAGGTTAAGGCCTTATCTCTCCACGACCAAATGTATCAGGGATTGGAGGAGCACCAGCACAGAATGTTTCCTGTGCATGACATTTTGGTAGACACGATTAAGAAGGAGTGGCAAGACCCGGAAAGGAAACCGTTCTTCTCAAAAGCGTTGAGGAGGAGGTTTCCGTTTTCGGAAGACCCGGAGGCGGTCTGGAACAAGAGCCCCAGGCTAGACGCGGCCTTTTCCCAAACAACCAGGAGAACTGACCTAGCGTTTGAGGACATGGGGGTCTTACCGGACTTATTGGACAGAAGGGCAGAGTCTCTCCTTAGGAAGGCCTGGGACTCGACCCTGTACAACCTGAAACCGGCCATGGCTACGACAGTGGTAGCCAGGAACTTAGAGTATTGGCTTACGCAATTACAGGCCCATATTGTGGCAGACTCTCCCAAGGAAAAAATCTTGGCCTCTTTTGAGACCCTTTTGCAAGGAGTGGGGTATATTGCGGATGCTTCCGCAGAGTCGGTGAGATTGGGGGCCAGGTCTGCTGCCCTGACCAATTCAGCCAGAAGGGCGCTGTGGCTAAAGACATGGCAGGGGGACATCACTTCAAAAGTTAGGTTATGCGGCATCCCCCTCACAGGAGACTGTCTGTTCGGCCCGGGGTTGGAGGAATTATTGGACCGGACAGCTGATAGGAAAAAGTCCTTCCCCCTCAAGAGGAAAATGCAGGAGGGGGGGACACGGAAGGCCCGCCCGGCAAAGAGGCTGAGCCTGCGACCGCCTGGTCAGGGTAGGTCGGCTGGACAGAGAGGTAGGGGAAGAGGGGGGGCGATTTTTCGCCCTCCTGAGCAGCCCCAAAAGCCAAGGTGACTTGGTTCCTCCTGTGGGGGGAAGATTGGCGGCATTCCTCCCACAGTGGGAAGCCGTGGTCACCAGCCCCTTCATTTTGGATGTCATCCGAAGGGGTTACCGGTTAGAATTTCTGAGACCGCCACCCGAGACTTTTCTAGTGACGACCCGTCCAAGGGATCCGACGAAGGACGCGGCTCTGGTGGGCGCTTTGGAGATTCTGGAGTCCCAGCGGGTCATCTCCAGGGTTCCGGTAGCGGAGCGAGGGAAGGGAGTTTATTCCCATGTGTTTGTGGTTCAAAAGCCGTCTGGGGCTTTCAGACTGATTTTGAACCTGAAACCCTTGAACAAGTCAGTACGTTACCGGAGGTTCCGCATGGATTCCATTTTTACAATCAGGTCCCTAATCCCACCAGGTGCATTCATGGCATCCATAGACTTGAAGGACGCCTACCTACACGTGCCCGTGGCGGAAGCCTCTCAGAGGTTCCTCAGGTTGGCAGTGGGGGGGGAGGAAGGAATTCGACACTGGCAGTTCAGGGCTCTTCCATTCGGCCTTTCCTCCTCGCCAAGAGTATTCACCAAGGTTCTGTCGGAGGCACTGATTTCTATCCGCTTGAGGGGGATTTCAGTGGTGGCCTATCTGGACGATTTGCTGCTCTTCGCAGATTCAGAGGCTCACTTACGGCAAGACCTGGTTATAGTGAGGAACCATCTGGAAAGCTTGGGGTGGGTTTTGAATCTGGAGAAGTCCTGCCTGGTGCCTTCTCAGAAGGTGATTTACTTGGGCTACACTCTAGACTCGGTAGACCAAAAGACCAGCCTGACTTTGGAAAAGGTCACCAAGTTGGAGGCCGGAGTCAGATTACTGCAGGGGAGCAGGTCGATGTCCATAAGACAGGCCATGTCGGTACTTGGATTGCTGACAGCGTCCATTCCGGCAGTTCAGTGGGCAGGTCTGCATATGCGTCCCCTCCAGTTGTGGATCCTGAGGGTTTTGGACAGGAAGTGTCACTCCCTAGAACGCAGGGTCTTGGTGCCCCCCAGTGTGAAAAGGTCTCTATGGTGGTGGAGGAGATCGTCCAGCATAACTCAGGGGCTGTTGTGGTGCTTTCCGATTTCCGCGGAGGTCACTACGGATGCCAGCGCCAGGGGCTGGGGAGCCCACCTGGGAAATTTGGTGACTCAGGGGGAATGGTCCTTAGGGCAGAAGGACAAATCCTCGAATTGGAAGGAATTGAGGGCAGTGTGGGAGGCTCTGCACTCCTTCCAGGCGGAGGTCAGGGGCCGGCACGTGCGTGTCCTGACGGACAATGCCACGGCAGTGGCTTATATAAACAGGCAGGGAGGGACGCGGAGCAAGGCCCTCGGGGCCTTAGCGGCGACACTGTTGTCCTGGGCAGAACTGAATTTGGCGTCCCTGTCTGCGATACACTTAAAGGGGGAGCTGAACCAGAAGGCAGACTTCCTGAGCAGGACTCGGCTCAGGGAGTCGGAATGGGCCTTGAACCCCGATGTCTTTCAGGAGATTGTGCGAAGGTGGGGATCCCCGGATGTGGACCTTTTTGCCTCCGGAAGGAACAACAAGGTCCCAAATTTCTTCTCTCTATCCCGCTGGGACGGGTCCAGAGCGGTGGACGCATTAGGTCAGAGGTGGGACTACCGGCTTTGTTACGCCTTTCCCCCGGTTCCTTTGCTCCCCCTGGTCCTGAGGAAATTCAGGACAGAGGGGACCTCGTTAATACTGATAGCTCCCTTCTGGCCGCGGCGGGCGTGGTTTGCGACCCTGAAGAGGTTGGCCTCTCGTCCACCCTGGGAGCTGCCTCCAAGAGTGGATTTGTTAACACAGGGGCCGGTTCTTTGCCCCAGCATAGGAAGATTGCGGTTAACGGCCTGGTTTCTGAGCAGCAGCTCCTCTTAGAAAAGGGGTTCTCGCCTAGGGTGGTGGCGACATTACTGGCCAGTAGGAAGGAGGAGACCCAGGCCATTTATGGTAGGGTCTGGGGTTGCTTTACAGCCTGGTGTGACCGGACAGCTGTGGCAACCCATAGTTTGGTTTCTGTGTTGGAATTCCTGCAGGCGGGAGCGGACAAGGGATTGTCTGTCAGCACGCTCAAGGGCCAGGTCTCGGCCCTCAGTGTGTTCTTGGAGACGCCCCTGGCCAGGGAGGCGTTGGTGAGTAGGTTTTTCAAAGCTCTGGTGAGGCAGAGGCCTCCGAGGTCCAGACCATTTCCAGTGTGGGATTTGGCCAAGGTGCTCGGGGGGATGACTAGGGCTCCATTCGAGCCCTTGGAGTCCTGTCCGATAGGTGAGCTCACCATTAAGACTGCTTTTCTGGTGGCGATTACCACGGCGAGGAGGGTGTGTGAGATGGAGGCCCTCTCGATCAGAACACCCTATCTCCGTATTTTTTCAGACAGGATCGTTTTCAGACCAGACCCGTCCTTCATTCCGAAGGTAGCTCGGAGTTTCCAGAGGGAACAGGACATTGTCCTTCCCTCATTTTTTCCTGACCCGGTGGGGGTAGATCAGGAGAGGTATCACTGTTTAGATGTCAGAAGGTGCGTTCTCCAGTATCTAGAGAAATCTAGGGAGTTCAGAAGCACCGAATCCCTTTTTGTGTTTTTTAAGGGGGCTAGAAGAGGCAAGAAGGCGTCTAGAAGGACGCTGGCCAGCTGGCTGCGGCTGGCGATTACAGGAGCATATCAGGCAGAAGGCCTGGAGGTCCCGGAGGGTATCAAGGCACATTCCACCCGAGCTGTGGCGGCTACCCAGGCAGAGTTAGCAGGGGTTTCCCCCGGGCAGATTTGCAGAGCGGCAACATGGTCCAGCTATGACACATTTGCCAAGCATTACAGACTGGACCTGGTCTCGGTGCAGGAGCAGGACTTTGGTCGTAAGGTCTTACAAGCAGTTAGCCCGCCCGAAGGGTGAGTACTCGCTTATCCTCTCAGAGTGCTGGCCTGAAAGACGGTAGGGGAAAAACCAAGTTACACTTACGGTAACGTCTTTTCCAGGAGTCTTTCAGGCCAGCACCGGTTTCCCACCCACTGTTGATATTGGTTATGTGAAGATGGCTTATTATGATTATGTTGTCTCGCATTGTGTCTCCCCAGATGACCGGAGGATGCTTGGAGAACTGAGGTCAGAGGGGAGTGGAGCTTTTTTATTGTAGGTGGAGGTGTTTCCTCAGATGGGGAGGAGCCGAGGTCTCTCAGAGTGCTGGCCTGAAAGACTCCTGGAAAAGACGTTACCGTAAGTGTAACTTGGTTTTTTTTTTTGGAGGCCTGTTCACTTGCTGTTGGCCATTGCACTGGCCCAGAGAAGGCTCCGGTATTATTTAACTGTACCCCTTTAAGCTCTTCCCACTGTTGATACAATTGAGGCCTCCAGCAGGAACTACCAATTTTGCTGAAGCCCATAGTCCCTGAGCAGAAGTAAATCTTTGGACTGTCATCAAAATGGCCTCTAGTGGCTCTGATTTTCAGCACAGTGCCAAAAACAACTGAGCAAGTGCAGAGCAGGATGTGACCGTGTATTGCTGGATTTTTAACAGTATAGACACTTTTTTTTTTTTTTAATGCTTTACATAGCTATACCTGCAAAAGGGGTCAGCTTGAAGTGATCTAGCAGGGCTTCATTTTCTGACTAAAGTTCCGCTTTAAGGTAAAACTGAATCACTGATCTGCAACAAACGGGAGGCATAGATGAAGTCACATGAACCATAGAATGTATACTCTGCATGCTTCCAGGGTAAGTGGCCAAGGGTTCAAGCCTTTGGGTCAATGTGGCAACCAAGCAACTTTTAAATGGAAAGTTCACCAATAGTATCTTGTGTATTTTCAGTACAGACTTCTTTTTCAGATCCCTGTTCACTGTACAGCAGTATACTGGCTTTCTCTATTGTTCATTGCAGGCCACTGCTTCAACACTTCATGGGTTTGAGCTTCAGGAGAAAGGAGTTAGTTGCAACTTATATTAAAAGCACATCTACACTCTCACGGCTTCAACTACCACCTCTATGCCGACAACACACAAATCTATCAACCCCCCCACCTCACCCCCTCGGTCTCCGCCTGAATCACACGCCTACTGAGCGACATATCAGACTGAATGTCGCTCCACTTCCTTAAACAACCTCTCCAAAACCAAGTTTTTTGTCCCGTCCCCCCCAGCCCGGACACCACCCCCCATTGACTTCTCCATCACATCCAACAATGCCACCATCAAACCCACCCCGCAGGCCAGAGTACTTGGTGTCATTCTGGACTCCAACCTATCCTTCCAGCCCCAAGTGCAATCTTTAACAAACTCGTGCAGACTCCACCTCCGCAACATCGCCAAAATACGCACGTTCCTAACCCCAGAAGTCACTAAACAGCTCATCCACTCCCTCATCATATCACGACTCGATTACTGCAACTCCCTCCTTACTGGCCTGCCTCGCCGCTGGCTATCCCCGCTTCAGTCGATCCTGAATATGGCTGCCAGACTCATTCACCTTTCCAACCGCTCCATTTCTGCCACCCCCCTCTGCCAATCCCTCTACTGGCTTCCGATTGTGCAACAGATCAAATTCAAAATCCTAACGCTGACGTACAAAGCCGTCCACCATACTACCCCGAACTACATCACCGACCTAATATCCAAGTACTGCCCAGCACGCACACTCCGCCCCTCACAAGACCTCTGTAGTTCCCTGGTCTCCTCCCATGCCCTTCTCCAGGGTGTCACCCATCCTCTGAAACTCCCTGCCCCAACCCATCAGATTATCACCTACTCTCCTCTCCTTTAGGCGCACCCTGAAAACTCATCTCTTTAGGGAAGCCTACCCCACCCCCTGCTAACTTGCCGACCTCCACTCTTCCCACCACTCCATCCCCCACAGCTATCTCCTCCTGTGCCACCATCCCCTCCCTCCTAGATTGTAAGCTCAAAAGAGCAGGGCCCTCAATCCCCTCATGTTTTGCATTGTATTGGTATTGTTCTGTCCCCCTTTGTAATGTACAGCGCTGAGTGAACTATTGGCGCTTTATAAATACTGTATAATAATAATAATCTAAGGGGTGGCCTCCAAGTTATATTAAAAGCACATCTAAGGGGTGGCCCACTGTTGATGGCCAAACACCCTCATCTGCAAGACTGGATTAAATTGTTGCCTAGGATGTGAACTCCTTGTTTTATCCTTCATTCTGGAGGGTCCTAGAGAAGGTCAGACTGCCTCGTCTTCCACTTTTTCAATGGATTCGTACAATCGTGATTCAGGCTTAAGCTCTTGTGAGCCGTGAAGTTCCGTTTCCGATTACACCACCTTCTACCAGGCACCACATTCTGGGCCTTCCATCTTTCTACTTCTGTTCAGGTTTGCAAGATGCCTACTTGGTCATCAGTACCCACCTTTATCATGTTTTCTGAGGCTGATGTAGCTGCCTTGGAAAGATTGCACATGGTAGTTTGGGTTCTGCCTGTGGTCGGTTCTCTGTTCTGTTATTGTGGTCATGGGCCCACCCCTTTCTTTGGCACTGCTTTGAGATGTCCCATCCATAAAGAAGTGAAGCTGTGTCCATCAATGAATGATAGAGAAAAATGGACATGCCGTAAAATCCTTTTCTCTGAATTTATTAAATGGCACAGCACCTGCACAATCTCTTGGCTCGGTGTTGTTGTCCTGGTACTACTGGCTACTACCTGAATCTGGTCTTACAAATGAGTGGTTTGGCCATCACCAGAGAGCTGCCCCATAGGCATGTTTTTTTAATTTTCATTGCACCTAGCCTCTTTCTCCTGAAGGTGGTGGTATCAAACCCATCCCTGAAGAAGTGAAGCTGTGTCCTTCAATATCAATGAAATGTATTTTGCAGTGAATCCAAAACTCCAATTATCTAAAACTCTGGAGTTGCTGGTCTTTCAACTGACACTTTTTGCCTGCAGTGGGGTAAAAGTTCATGTGCTATATTTTTGTCTGGCTTAAAGTATTTTTAAAAGATCAATATAGGATATTAGAAAAAATTATCCCTTTGCTTCTGTAGCAACCACATAGGCCAAACTTTATAGAAACTGTAAGTGGTTATAAACCCTTACTAATACCCAGTGAAGTGGCTGGCCTTAGCTGATACATAGAGATGAAACAAATGGTCATGTGCAAGTTTAGCTATAGCTCAGAATGGACACAGCTTGTCAGAAAGCAGGAGAGCTGATTGGAGGGAAAGGCCAGACCCCCCCCCCTTCACACAGCACAAGTGAACTGCTGTGGCTGTCATTTACAGGCTGTGTCCTGGAGCTCCCTGTCACCTTTTTTGCATTTGTATTCAGCCGCCTTTACTCTGATACCCCTAAATAAAATCTAGTAGAACCAATTGCCTTCAGAAGTCACCAAATAGTCTACTTGTGTGTAATTTAATCTCAGTATGAATACAGCTGTTATGTGAAGTCTTCAAAGGTTTGTTAGGGAGCTAAAGTGAACAAACAGCATTATGAAGGCCAAGGAACACACCAGACAGGTCAGGGATAAAGTGGAAAAGTTTAAAGCAGGGTTAGGTTAAAAAAAAAATATCCCAAGCTTTGAACATCTCAGGAGCGCTGTTCAATCTATCATCTGAAAATAGAAAGAGTTTGGCACAACTGCAAACCTACCAAGACATGGCCGTCCAACTAAACTGACAGGCCGGGCAAGGAGAGTATTAACCAGTGAAGCAGCCAGGAGGCCCATTGTAACTCTGGAGGAGCTGCAGAGATCCACAGCTCAGGTGGGAGAATCTGTCCACAGGACAACTATTAGTTGTGCACTCCCCTAATCTGGTCTTTATGGAAGAGTGGCAAGAAGAAAGCCATAAGAAGTCCCGTTTGCAGTTTGCGGGAAACGGCAACAATGGAAGAAGGTGTTCTGGTCAGATGAGACCAAAATGGAACTTTTTGGCCTAGAAGCAAAACGCTATGTGTGGTGGAAAACTAACACTGCACATCACCCTGAACACACTGTCCCCACCCTGAAACGTGGTGGAAGCATCATATTGTGGGAATGCTTTTCTTTAGCAGAGACAGGGAAGATGGATGGAGCAAAATACAGGCAATCTTAGATGAAAACCTGTTAGTCTGCAAAAGACTTGAGACTGGGGCGGAGGTTCACCTTCAGCAGGACAACGACCCGAAACATCCAGCCAGAGCTACAATGGAATGGTTTAGATCAAAGCATATTCATGTGTTAGAATGGCCCAGTCAAAGTTCAGACCTCAATCCAATTGAGAATTTGTGGCAAGACTTGAAGTTTGCTGTTCACAGACGCTCTCCATCCAATCTGACAGAGCTTGAGCTATTTTACAAAGAAGAATGGGCAGAAATGTCCCTCTAGATGTGCAAAGCTGGTAGAGACATCCCCAAAAAGACTTGCAGCTGTAATTGCAGAGAAAGGTGGTTCTACAAAGTATTGACTCTGCGGGGCTAAATACAAATGCACGCCACACTTTTCAGATATTTATTTGTAAAAAAGTTTGAAAACCATTTATCAATTTTCCTTACACTTCACCATTATGTGTCACTTTGTGTTGGTCTATCACATCAAATCCCAATAAAATACATTTACATTCTTGGTTTTAATGTGGAAAATTTCAAGGGATATGAATACTTTTTCAAGGCACTGTATGTATGTGATTTTCGCCCCAGCTGTGCTGTCAGCACAAGCCAATCAGTGGATACTGGCTAATGATTTATGGCTGGGACCTGCTAAGGGAATGACAGAAGAAAGCCCTGTGTTGGTAAACAACACAGGGCTCTCTAAAGACAGCAGCAATGTGTTGTTTCTCCCTGCAAAACAGAATAAAAACTGGCACGTTGCATAGTTAAAACAGCACCCAGTAAACATTGTTTGGCACACAGTTAACCCTTTGATTACCCCTAGATGTTAACCTTTTCCTAGCCAGTGCCATTAGCACAGTGAATAGTATCAGTACTGATCACTGTATTGGTGTCACTGGAATTATCAGTGTCATTTTTGTCAGTTCCCACCCAGCGTCAGATTGCCCCCCACACTATCACAGTCCCTGTTGCTGCCATTACTAGTATAAAAAAAAATTGTTTATATAATGAAAAGTAAAAAAAAAGTGGTGATTAAATACCACCAAAATTAAGCTCTATTTGTGTGAAAAAAATATATAAATTTTATGTAGGTACAGTTTTGCCTGACTGTGTGATTGCCAGTTAAAGTAGCAAAAAATGGCTTGGTCGTGAAGGAAGTACATTCTTCTGGAGCTGAAGTGAGCACCTGCTAGTCAAATCAGTATTTCAGATGAAAAAAAAGTTCAAAATTAATTTTAGTGGGAAGCACAATACATTTTCCAAAAATTCTCAGAATAAGAACTGTTGGGTAAATAAATATCAAATATATTAAGCCTCAAAGCTGTGTGTGCCTGTGAAACAGCCAATAAGTACGATACCCAACACTGTCCACGGGCAATGCCTACTGCAGTTTTTTTCTTAGGCCAATTCAGATGGGGTTGATCCGTCAGCGGATCTGCTTACTCTGTGGGAGGATCTCTGCAGTGATCACTGCTGAGAAAACAGATGAGAGGTCTGTGTCTTCTCCGCTGCTGCAGAGCGGGCACAGTCCCAGCCACAGCCTGCTGTTTTCTATGGGGCGGTCAGATGGAAATGGACTGCCTGTCTATTTCCACCCAACTGTCATCTGATCCACCGGACAGATAGGGAATGAATCCCCATCCACCCGTTTTTAGCGTACAGGATTGGATTGGATGCTGGCGGGTGTCAGCGGACTCATGTCCGCTGATGCCCATTGCCCCATAGATAGCTATGGATGGTCCAATGTGTGAAAAGGGCAGTCATTGGGAAAGGGACCTTATAGGAGTTCCAGGTCCGCCACAAGAGAGTCCAAACATCTGCTGTATAAGTGATTGGCTGATTTTACAGCCATCCAGCTCATTTCTAAAGAAAAGCAGGAAGCCTGTTATGGAAGTATAAAGATGTAGACCTGTACAATAGCAACTAGAGGGAGCTGTCGCTGTATAATTTCTCATCTCTCTACATCAGTGGTCACTAAATGGCGGACCGCGTTCCGGAACCGGACCGAGGACCAGTCCTGTCCAGACCACGACTGGGTATCCTCTTCTGGGCCTCTCAGCCTCCGATGTCATCCTCACAGTGGGCGGGGTGTGAGAGCTGCAGATCGGGAGTGAAGGGCGGGAGCTGGTGATTACCCAGCTTGTTAATATGTAAAGACTTTCACTCTCTGCAGCTCGAGACAGAAAGCGGGATACTTTTCATATTAGCAAGCCAGGCAATCGCCCACTTGTGGACATAATAACTTGGGCAGCTACCACCCATCAGTCCCGATCTGCAGCTTCTCCCACCCCCGCCCGCTATAAGGATGACATCGGTGGCGGGGCGGAGGCCAAGGAGAGGACACCCCTGAAGTATAAGTGCCTCTGCTCTGCCTAAGGTACCATAGGACTGTGCAGGGGAAGGATTGCATTAAAAGGGGCATTGTGTTGTGTTAGGGGCACTATGTTGCGTTACAGGGCACTATGTTGTGTTCAGGGGTGCTGTGTTGTGTTCAGGGGTGCTGCGTTGTGATGGGGACACTGTGTTGTGCTAAGGGCAGCTGTGTTGCGCTAGGGGCGTGCTATGTTGTGTTAAGGGGCACTGTGTTGTGTGAAGGGGCTCTATGTTATGTTAAGGAGCGCTTTATTGTGTTAAGGGGCACAGTGATGTTTAAAGGGGAACTGCTATATAAAGGGGGGCAGTCATGTGAAGGGGAATTGAGGACACTGTGGGACTTCTATAAAGAGGGGACTGTGATGTAGAGGGGACTACAGAGTGAAAGGTATGCTAAAGATCATAATGTACCCAGGGACTGTGATGTGTTATATCACTAACGAGATTTGGACCTCTGCTGGAAGGAAATTCTGCTGACCGGAAAGTTTAGTTCAAGACCCCTGCTCTACATCCTCAACTGTTAAGAGAAGACAGACAGATGGAGTCCTACAATGATCTGATTCAGCAGCATGTAATGAGATTATAGCTGTCCTCATAGAAAATTACAAATTATACATAAGAATAAGATTTGTACATTGACTCATATAAGATTGTTTACATCAAACTGATCTGTTACATGTTTCTAAAAAAAAAGTTAGGGCTATACTTACCATTTGAAGCTAAAGTATTTAGTTTTTATATGTGTTCTCTATTGAAGTCATAACTTAGAAGGAATATAACATATATATTTTATTAGCTAGGTAGATGTGATGTATTGTGCTGTGTTAGGGGGTGCTATGTTGTGTTAAGGGGCACTGTGTTGTGTTAAGGGGCGCTACGTTGTGTTATGGGCACTGTGTTGTGTTAGGGGGTTCTATGTTGTGTTAAGGGATGTTGTGTTAGGGGGCACTGCGATGTGAAGGGGAACTGAGAATGCTGTGGGACTTCTATAAAGAGGGGACTGTGATGTAGAGGGGACTACAGTGTGAAAAGTACCAGGGGACTGTGATGTGTTATATCGCTAACGAGATTTGGACCTCTGATGGAAGGAAATTTTGCTGACCGGACCTCTGTAAAGTTTAATTCAAGACCCCTGCTCTACATCCTCAACTGTAGAGAGAAGACAGACAGATGGAGTCCTACAATGATCTGATTCAGCAGCATGTAATGAGATTATAGCTGTTCTCATAGGAAATTACAAATTATACATAAGAATAAGATTTGTACATTGACTCATATAAGATTGTTTACATCAAACTGATCTGTTACATGTTTCTAAAAAATAAAAAAAATAAAAAACTAGGACTATACATTCCCTTTGAAGCTAAAGTATTTAGTTTTTATATATGTTCTCTATTCAAGTCAAGACTTCAAAAGATATATTTTATATTCCTTCTATTAGCTAGATAAATGTGACATATTGTGTAAAAATATGCAGTCTTCTATTCAGCCAGTGGGTGGAAGTTTAAGCCCATTTTGTAAGTTTTTCTATATATCCATACCACTTCCTGGAAAAAGCAGCTGCTTTTTACAGAAGTCCGGGGTATAAAAAAACAAACATATATTCACACTAGAGATGAGCGAATCGAACATGGCGAAGTGGAATTCGTTTCGAAGATTAGGAAAAATTCGATTCGCGCCGAATCCGAAAATTAGCAAACTTCGGATGCACGAATCGAATTTTCCCAAAAATGGTGGCGACATGTTTGCCGACGGAGCGGGGATCTCTGGGAAGGCGCGCAGACAAGGCGCGCTGACCCATAATGCATTCATTCATGACATGTGATCGCATTAGCCAATCAGCAGCCAGCCAGCACTGTGTAATGGTGGAGCTATAAATCACGACCATCTTAGAATTCTCCATTAGCCTCCGGTCATTCAAGAGAGACAGACCTGTCTGTATTAGGGACAGAGTTAGGGCCACAGAGACTTTAGGGCCACAGAATCGTTACTCAGGGACACAGAATTGTTACTCAGGGACACAGAATCGTTACTCAGGGACACAGAATCGTTACTCAGGGACAGACACAGAATCGTTACTCAGGGACAGACACAGAATCGTTACTCAGGGACACAGAATCGTTACTCGGGGACACAGAATCGTTACTCGGGGACACAGAATCGTTACTCGGGGACACAGAATTGTTACTCAGGGACACAGAATCGTTACTTTCTGCTTCACAACCACTATTGAATTAAAGAGTATGTCAGACAACACGCAGAGGAGTGGCAGAGGAGGCAATGTTTCAGGAGCGAGCAGACGTGGCAGCAGAGGAAGGGGTCGAGGCAGCACTAGTCGCAGCCAGAGGCCAGTGCTCCCGGTGTCATCCAGCGGTCGTGTCTCCACCGACAACCCTGCCGTCATCGATTGGTTGACTCGGTCGTCTTCCTCTTCCCAGGTCACCTCTGACACCTACAGCCAACGGTCGGTGGGTACGTCAGACACAACCGTTAGTTGGCATGGCCCGGGAGCAAGCCCACTGAAATCACGTGTCCTCTACCTGCCCCTGTCCTTTGGTGTTCCCTCACCAAGCGAAGTATCGCATGCTGTGGGCTCAGCCCCACTGTACAGTGAGGAAGAGCTAACAGAGTGCGGTCAGGAACGGGGGGAGACATCCGCCTCTTCAGCAGCCAGGCGAAGAAGTACTGGCGAGGAGAGTGGCTCGGTAGCCGGTCTAGAGACAGGTCTGTCTCCTGACCCACACACAGCCGAGGGGGCTAGTAGTGACGCGGAGACTCTAATTGATGATGATGAGGCTGATCGCACTTGGCAGCCTCGTCGTCATCAGGCTATTGCTTCCGCATCATCAGGAGAAGAGGGTGCCAGCTTGCCAGCGAGCAAAACAGTCGGTGGGTTGCCCAGGAGGCAGCAGGGTTGCAGCAGTGTCAGTGGAGGCAAACGGCCACGGAGTAGAGCACCAGCTCCACTGCAGCCTACCACCACGGCCAGTAGTGGTGCCGGTGTGCACGGAGGAAGTAGCAGTCAGCCAGTGAGGAGTAGCGGGGGCAAAGTTTCCTACTCGGCGGTGTGGCAATTTTTCGTCAAGCCGCCCGAGGAAGTAAACGTAGCAGTATGTCGACTATGTGGCCAGAAAGTCAAGCGTGGCCAGGGGGCCCATGTTGGGACTACAGCGTTGCGTCAGCATATGCAGCGTCGCCATTCGGTGGCCTGGGAAAACCGTGATAAAGATACGGCGGTTCTGCCTGCCCCAGCCCCCGCTCCATCACCCGCTCCGTTTCTTGCTCCGTCACCCGACGTCAATCGCCCTCTATCAGCCAGTCAAGGCTCCAACACCTCTGCTGAGGGGAGTTGTCGCTCGTTGGCATCTTCCGCTCGTTCAGATGCTCCTTCTCCTGCTACTCCTCTTCACGGATTCCGTCAGCAGTCTTTCTTGGAATCCGTTTCTAAGAGACAACAGTTTGCGAGCACGCACCCGACGGTGCAGAAGCTGAACGTCCTCCTGTCCAAGTTGCTGGTGCTGCAGTCCCTCCCTTTCCAAGTGGTGGACTCAGCACCTTTCCGAGAAATGATGGCTTGTGCCGAGCCGCGGTGGAGAGTGCCAAGCCGGCATTTCTTCGCCAAAAAGGCAGTGCCAGCCCTGCATTCACATGTAGAAGAGATGGTGGGCCAGTCTCTGAGCATGTCGGTCTCTGCCAAAGTGCACGGCAGCGCCGACGTGTGGAGCTGTAACTACGGTCAGGGACAGTACATGTCATTTACGGCCCACTGGGTGAACGTGGTGCCGGCACAGCCGCACCAGCAACTTGGACAGGTCACGCCGCTTTTGCCTCCACGTTTGCACGTCCTTGGTCCGGCAAAGATGTCCGCCTCTACCACCTCTTCTTCCGCCGTGTCCTCAGCCGCCACCCCCGTGCCAAGTCCCATTACCCGACCGGCATATCACATGTGCAGGGCGCAACGGTGTCACGCTGTGCTGCACCTGGTATGCCTTGGCGAACGTAGTCACACAGGGGAGGAACTTCTGAGTGTAATGAACAAAGAAATCGACAGATGGCTGTCTCCGCGCAAACTGAAAATCGGAACCATGTTGACCGACAACGGAAAGAACATGGTGTCTGCTCTGCGTCAAGGAAGGTTGTGCCATGCGCCATGCGCCATGCATGGCTCACGTGTTCAATCTGGTTGTCAAGCGGTAACTAAAATCCACCATCCCACTGCAAGACATCCTTAAAATGTCACGTAAACTTTGCATGCATTTCAGCCATTCCTACACCGCAAAGCACACCCTCCTTGAGCTGCAGCGGCAGAACGGAATTCCACAGCATCGCCTGATCTGCGACGTTGCAACAAGGTGGAATTCAACCCTACATATGTTAGACCGCCTTTACGAACAGCGAAAGGCCATCACCGATTTCCTGATGTTACAAGCGGATAAAGGTACTCCCCTGTGTAACTTAGATGTCAGCCCTTGGCAGCTCAAGCGTGACACCTGCCGCTTGCTCAGGCCCTTTGAGGAGGCCACGCTATTCGTGAGTCGGCAGGACTATGGGATGAACGACGTCATTCCTCTGTTGCACGTCCTGGAACAAATGCTGTTAACAATGGCTGGTCAGGGTGCGGTAGACGTGGCGCACAGATCTCAACGCCACATGACCCCTGTGGGGGCAGGACAGGAAGAAGAGGAGGAGGTAGAGGAGGACATTGGTGCTCAGGAATTATTGAGTGAAATGGGTGGTTTTTCCACTCAGCGGACAGGAGTGGAGGAGCAGGAGCATCTGGTAGAGGAGGAGGAGGAGGAGGAGGAGACAGAGGACCCAGACGCACCGTGGCAGTATGCTGTGGAGATGGAGGCAAGGAGTCCCTCGCATTCCTTGGCACAAATGGCCCATAGCATGCTCGGTTGCTTGCGTAGCGACAGCCGAATAATAACCATCAGACAGAGGGATGACTTTTGGCTGTCCACCTTGTTGGACCCTCGCTACCGTTCAAAAATGGTGGCCTTTTTCACACCTGCTGAGAGGGAGGCCAAAATAAAGTACTATAAAAACCACCTATGTAGTCAGTTGGTCTCTGCCTTTCTGCGCCAACGTCCATCCTCAGACACTGTGGGCCCTGTGCGCTCGCGTTCCGCTGCCATGGCAGCAGGGGAGGGGTGGGGTGGTAGGAGCAGTGGCAGCTCCACCAGCAGCGGCTGCCTCAGTCTGCAGTCGATGATGAGTAGCTTTCTTCACCAGCGCAGTGAGGAAACTACTAACCAGCCGCAGCAGCAGCAGCATCAGGTGGACCTGGAGCAGGACCTCAAACAACAGGCTCGGGCCTACTTGGACAGCACCCTGCCAACCGAGGTAGACAATCCCCTTGACTACTGGGCAACGAAACTTGACCTTTGGCCCCAACTAGCTGAATTTGCCCTTGAAAGGCTGTCATGCCCGGCCAGTAGCGTGGCATCGGAGCGCGTGTTTAGTGCGGCAGGAGGTATTGTAACTCCGCGGAGGACACGACTGTCCACCCAAAGTGTGGAGAGACTCACGTTTGTGAAAATGAATCAGGCGTGGATTAGTCTGGATTTCAAACCACCAGTTCCTGACACAACTGACTAAATCCGCCATGAATCATGCCCCAAACATGTTATTATTTTTAACATAGGCCTCTGTATGGCCTTCAATTTAAGCTGCTTACGCTTCGCCACTCTGCCATGGGCCCCTGTACCGCCTCCTCTTGCTGCTGCCAGGTCCAGAGTGTGTCATGGGTCCCTGTACGGCCTCCCATTGCTGCTGTCTCCATCGCCAGACTCTGCCATGTGCCACTTTCAGGTCTCCTTACACTGTTGGTGGGTTCCATTTTGTGATAGGGTGCTGTATGGCCTTCCATTGCTGCTGCCTCCACCGCCACCCTGCGCCATGTGCCTCTGTCGTCTGCTCACGCTGCTGACGGCTTCCGCTTTTTAACCGAGGCCTGTGTTTGGCTTCCGAATACTGCTACATCCACCGCCACTCTGCGCCATGTGTCTCTGTCGTCTGCTCACGCTGCTGACGGCTTCCGCTTTTTAACCTAGGCCTGTGTATGGCTTCAGAATAATGCTGCCTACACTGCCACCCTGCGCCATGTGCCTCTGTCGTCTGCTCACGCTGCTGCCAGGTCCATACTGATTCATGGCCCCCTGTACCGGCTCCTCATGAACGTGGTTCAGCGGGTTTGCATCACTTAACGGCAAATCGTTGACAAACGCTGGGACGTTCAGTGTTGTGCGCATTAAGCCAGACACCAAAGGGCAGCACAGACCTGTTATTACTCGCTCAAGCATGGCTGAACAAAACCAGTCTCTACCACAAATTGGACCCAGACCTGCCCAGGGTCTCGTAAGTAGATTGCACGGAGGAGTAGAGTTCGTTATTGGAATTAACTGTGAGGGACTTTTAAACCTAGGCCTGTGTATGGCCTTCAATTGAAGCTGCTTCTGCTCCGCCACTCTGCCATTGGACTCTTGATAGTTGTCTCCCCACGCTGCTGCTGGGGGGACTTTTTAACATAGGCCTCTGTATGGCCTTCAATTTTAGCTGCTTACGCTCCGCCACTCTGCGATGGGCCCCTGTACCGCCTCCTCATGCTGCTGCCAGGCCCGTAATCTGCCATGGGCCCCCGTACCAACTCCTCATGCTGCTGCCAGGCCCGTAATCTGTCATGGGCCCCTGTACCGCCTCCTCATGCTGCTGCCAGGTCCAGAGTGTGTCATGGGTCCCTGTACGGCCTCCCATTGCTGCTGTCTCCATCGCCACACTCTGCCATGTGCCACTTTCAGGTCTCCTCACACTGCTGGTGGGTTCCATTTTGTCATAGGGTGCTGTATGGCCTCCCATTGCTGCTGCCTCCACCGCCACCCTGCGCCATGTGCCTGTCGTCTGCTCACGCTGCTGACAGCTTCCGCTTTTTAACCGAGGCCTGTGTTTGGCTTCCGAATACTGCTGCATCCACCGCCACCCTGCGCCATGTGTCTCTGTCGTCTGCTCACGCTGCTGACGGCTTCCGCTTTTTAACCTAGGCCTGTGTATGGCTTCCGAATACTGCTGCCTCCACCGCCACCCTGCGCCATGTGTCTCTGTCGTCTGCTCACGCTGCTGACGGCTTCCGCTTTTTAACCTAGGCCTGTGTATGGCTTCCGAATACTGCTGCCTCCACCGCCACCCTGCGCCATGTGTCTCTGTCGTCTGCTCACGCTGCTGACGGCTTCCGCTTTTTAACCATAGGCCTGTGTATGGCTTCCGAATACTGCTGCCTCCACCGCCACCCTGCGCCATGTGCCTCTGTCGTCTGCTCACGCTGCTGACGGCTTCCGCTTTTTAACCGAGGCCTGTGTTTGGCTTCCGAATACTGCTGCATCCACCGCCACCCTGCGCCATGTGTCTCTGTCGTCTGCTCACGCTGCTGACGGCTTCCGCTTTTTAACCTAGGCCTGTGTATGGCTTCCGAATACTGCTGCCTCCACCGCCACCCTGCGCCATGTGTCTCTGTCGTCTGCTCACGCTGCTGACGGCTTCCGCTTTTTAACCTAGGCCTGTGTATGGCTTCCGAATACTGCTGCCTCCACCGCCACCCTGCGCCATGTGCCTCTGTCGTCTGCTCACGCTGCTGACGGCTTCCGCTTTTTAACCGAGGCCTGTGTTTTGCTTCCGAATACTGCTGCATCCACCGCCACCCTGCGGCATGTGTCTCTGTCGTCTGCTCACGCTGCTGACGGCTTCCGCTTTTTAACCTAGGCCTGTGTATGGCTTCCGAATACTGCTGCCTCCACCGCCACCCTGCGCCATGTGTCTCTGTCGTCTGCTCACGCTGCTGACGGCTTCCGCTTTTTAACCTAGGCCTGTGTATGGCTTCTGAATACTGCTGCCTCCACCGCCACCCTGCGCCATGTGTCTCTGTCGTCTGCTCACGCTGCTGACGGCTTCCGCTTTTTAACCTAGGCCTGTGTATGGCTTCCGAATACTGCTGCCTCCACCGCCACCCTGCGCCATGTGCCTCTGTCGTCTGCTCACGCTGCTGACGGCTTCCGCTTTTTAAACTAGTCCTGTGTATGTCTTCCAAATACTGCTGCCTCCACCGCCACCCTGCGCCGCCATGTGCCACTTTCAGGTCTCCTTACACTGTTGGTGGGTTCCATTTTGTGATAGGGTGCTGTATGGCCTTCCATTGCTGCTGCCTCCACCGCCACCCTGCGCCATGTGCCTCTGTCATCTGCTCACGCTGCTGACGGCTTCCGCTTTTTAACCGAGGCCTGTGTTTGGCTTCCGAATACTGCTGCATCCACCGCCCGCCCACTGCTGCTGCCAGGCCCGTAATCTGTCATGGGCCCCTGTACCGCCTCCTCATGCTGCTGCCAGGTCCAGAGTGTGTCATGGGTCCCTGTACGGCCTCCCATTGCTGCTGTCTCCATCGCCACACTCTGCCATGTGCCACTTTCAGGTCTCCTCACACTGCTGGTGGGTTCCATTTTGTCATAGGGTGCTGTATGGCCTCCCATTGCTGCTGCCTCCACCGCCACACTGTGGCTCCACACTCTGGTTTTGGCCCCGTGACTGCCCAAATGAGTGAAGTGTGCGGTGATTCTAAGATCGACGGCACTCATCTGCATGTCATACTGACTGACAGTATTAGTTCTCTTCCCCAGCAGACTCCAAGGGCATTTAAATTAAAGGTACAGTGTTCTGCACTAATATAAAGGCTCTCTGAAGCCTAGAAACACCCTTTTTATAAGTTAAATTCGCAGCGAATATATTCGCCTCGAATCGAATTTATTCCGCGAATTCGGCGAATCAGCCGAATCGAATTTTTGAATAATTCGCTCATCTCTAATTCTCACCTCTATGCAGCAGCATTGATGTCTGCTGCAGCTGTCCCACGTTGGCTCTAAGCCTGAGAACTGATTGATCACATGACTGTTAGTCACCGCTCTCCTTCTCTGCTCCTTCAGCATTCAGTGGTGCACCAGGCTGTAGAGGAGTAGGGCACAGCTGGCTCCTGTTAGCCTCTTGCTGAGAGGCAGAGCCAGCTGTCATTCAGGCAGCTGGGTGGATCCTGACAATATTGTCGGGATCCTTCCAGAGCCTATAGTGGCTCTGCCATGCAAATTGATAGGCTATAGCCTAGGTCACAGGAGTGCAAAAGCAAGTGCTCTTCTGTGAACCACAAGAGGAGTATGGCCAAAAAAAGCTTTGGGCATACTTCTCTTTTAAAGAGATTCCATCACTCTATTTAGTCTCTTGCTAGTCCACCCACCCCCACGCTGGCCCACTTACCTATACTTATTTTCACTACTTTCCCCAATGCTCCATCAGGAGCTTCATTCAGGCTTAATGTTGTCACCACCCTCCCTCAGGTAACATTGCGTAGGTCAGGTGATATGCCCACTCAGACCAAGGACTGTATTCTGGGTGATGGTTGCATGCTCCCCTATACATGGAAGAACCATGTATTTCACAAGAACTCCAAAGCAATGGAGCAGCATAGGAGTACGGGAAAAGTGAGTGTGTTAGCAAAAGAATTTGTCGCTTTGCCCTGAATGGGCATCATTATCATTTTATTTTATTTTTTTTTAGAGCTAGTCAATTTGTGTTTTATCCAGAGAGAGCTGAGCGAGAGGTTCAATTTACTGTAGGGAGTAAAGCTTGAGTAGGAAGCCTTAAAAGGATTAAAGGCTAAGTCAACCTTCTGCAAAAAAAATAATAAATGTATGCATATTTTCATGAAAAAAATGTGCATTTATTTATTTTTTGCATAGGAGTCTGCATCAATGGATTGTGGAAGCAATGCAGAGGCTCCTGATAACTACAAGTCTAAGTCACTTTGCCATGAGTATATTCATTCACAGATCATGGCAAATGCAAAAAATAAGAGGGGCCACTAGGAAGAAGAACCCCATGATCCTGCCAGGTGGAGGTGAGGGGGGGACTTGGCACCATGTTACACACTAAATATGGGCTTAATATAGTAAGAAAGATGGGGTTAGTCTTTAACTTACCTGCCATACAAGTTCATTGATAGAGCTCCCTGAATTTTTGTGTAAGTTTTGACTTAGCTGGATCCTAGGCTTGGGCACAAAACTCACATTCCTGTGGTGTTGGCCCAATGTCACTTCCCTACCACCCTATAGCAGAACTACGGAAAATCACGTGTGTGTGAGATTTTGCATTTCTGGGTAGGGGGCATGCGTGCGCTGCCATTGGCGGCTACTGATGTTGATCACCGGGTCCCGGCCAGAGATTCCCTGCTGGCACCCGGCGATCGCCAAGTATCACTGACAGGAGAGACCTGTGTGTAAACAACACAGGTCTCTCGCCTGCCAGCAGTAACATGCTGCTGTGTGTTTCTCTGCACAGCAGAGAAATACACACCCGTATGTTTCCCTAGTAAAACACACACAGCACATAGTAAAACAGCACACAGTTAACCCTTTGATTGCCCCAGATGTTAACCCCCTTCCTGCCCAGTGTCCGTGATTTTTATTAGCACTGATCACTGTATTAGTGTAATTGAGATGTCAGCGGCAGTTAGTCAGTTCCCCCCCCCAGTGTTAGAATGCCTACCGCAGTCCCGCAATAAGTCGCTGATCGCTGCCATTACTAGTATATATAAAAAAAAAACTAAATTCCAGTATATTTACCACCATTTGTAGCCTCTATAACGTTCACGTAAACAAAATTAATTTATATGTAATGGGATTTTTCTTAGCAAAGACATGTAGCAGAATACTTTTTGGCCGAAATTTTACTTTTTAAATTTTTTTAATGGATATGTTTTATAGCAAAAAGTAAAAAAAATTGGGGTTTTTCGATCTTTTTTTTTTGTTTATAGCACAAAAATTAAAAAACAGAGGCGATCAAATACCACTGATAGAAAGCTCCATTTGTGGGGAAAAAAGAACATAAATTTAATTTGGGTGCAGCGTTGCACGACTGCGCAATTGTCAGTTAAATCAACACAGCGCTATATCACAAAAAATGGCCTGTCATGAAGGGGGATAAATCCAAGGAAGGGAAGTGGTTAATAAAGGGTAAGGTTTGTTTATGCTTATGTTAGGGTGCTATGGCAGCCAATTCAATTGGAATGGATTCCCTTACCACACATACCTAGTCTAAGTATGAACTTTCTCCCACCCCCCTCTAACCCATCCTGCATGTTTATTCCTACCTTTTGAAGCAAAGTGTCCTTGCCTAAGTCTGCTGTCCAGATCCTGCTTTCAGGTGCGTGGTCGTTAATCCAGTGCTTCAGATGGGCCTGCACCATCTAGTCTCTGGCAACCTCCTTGCTCTTGATGTCACTCCTGCTCTAGATCCTGGGAGAACCCCACCACTGGACAGCAAATATGAAATGTCCACGTCACTGATGCGCTAATGATGTGGAAACTTGAAGAAGGATCCCGTCTGGTTCAAACAGAAGAGGAGAGAAAACGTTTGGAGTATCATGTGACCATAGCTGTACATAAGTAATGTTGGCATTGTTTTGCCCAGAGTTGGACTTAAATGCATTGCTGGGAAGGCGCATTGAGTTAAATTAAAGCAACGTACATTAATGTGAGAGCAAGTGTAAATCCAGCCTATATGTTCTGGGTCAGACCCTAAAGTATCACCAGTCTGATGGATAGCAATGTTTTAAACCCATGGAGCCCTTAGCTTCTAAAACCCAGATATTAACCTCTTGCCACCCACGTAACGCATATACGTGGCGACTGGTTTTCACACCCACATGCCACACATATGTGTCCATGGGCAGCCAAGGATTCTGTGCTGAGGGCACAGTCACTGCACACTCCCAACTCAGTGAACCTATTGTCATAGAGAGCTCTCTGTCTCTAGTAATATTTGGGCGCCAGCTGGACCATCTGCCGATCATGTGACCACTGTGACACCCCAATCACAGTGATCGTATGATCGCACAGTCCTTCTCACCACGCCATCTGGGTGTGAAGATTCTGTTAAAGGAACATTGAGGCTAGAGAGGAATGGGTTAATAAATAGCCAAAAGCAATTGGTTTACTGTTAGTGATCAAATACCATATTGCATGCTTTATGGAAGTTCTAACATGGTTCTCCAAATTTTCAGTATTGGGGAGGGGGGGGGGGGTCACAATGTATATTCCACAAATATTCTTGGGCCAAAAAAAAAAAAAAAGTTTTAAAAGTGCATGAATCAAATGTAAATAAATGACTACGTATCGCTTAGAGTTATTTTGTAATCAGCATGATGTCATTTAGAACAACAGAAACAACCTACCCACCTTCATATGAGTCCCCGTCAGAGCTCAATTACCTCAGAGTCCACATCAGATTCACCTTTACATGAGAATTTCTCCTTTCATGAGAGTCCCCATTAGAGTCCCCCTTACATCAGGATCCCGTTTTACACAAGGGCCAGATGTGGCTCACGGGTCGTAGTTTGAGGTCCCCTGTTCTAACAAACAAAGTATTTTCTTAAAATTACTGGCAGTGTGTTTCAATATTTAGGACACAGTGACAAACACATCTGTGGCAGTTTTGGACAATTAAAATGTCCATAGATGGACCGAAATTCAGTCATTTCAGCGGGTACTGGACACATTTTGATCCATCTATGGCCATTCCCACTCCAATGTTGGAAAATTTAATTTGATCAGTGGCTGTCAGATAACAATAGTACAGCAGGAGAATTCCTCCATCCACCTCACTTGTGTGAATGGGGGAATCCTTTTTTTTTTTTTTTATCAGACCAGTGGCTGATCAAAAAAAAAATGACCCATCTATGTGCAGCCTTAGAAATTTGCTTTGACATTTGCAAGCAATAATGAAGATGTTGTGGACAGTAATAATAGTTGCACATCCACCAAGAAAGTGCTGAACTTCCTTACTTAATGACTTACTGCAAAGCACCTGAAGTCCAATTCATTTCTACCAAACAGCTGACATTGCCGAATGGATAACTCATTGATCCTGTTCACAGTTACAGCAGGATGATGATTTCAGCATTGACTTTGTGCCACTTAACACTCCTCCTTGCAAGCACAACTTTATTTACATCTCCATCAGTTCCTAAATGCATCTAACTGGCATTTGATGATGTTGGAACAACGTAGAGGAAGGAAGAACAGTTGTTAAAGGTATAAAAAGAGTTGAAGGAAAGCGTCATGTCACTCTCACCAGATGCTATGGTGCACTCACCCTTCCTATTCTTCAAGCTTTAGTCATCCATCCTGAAATTCCAAAACAGGAAACAAAAGTATACTTCCAGTTATTGCTTTGTCCACCACTAAGATATTAGTGGTACACTTATCTGACTAAGGCTCTTTTTGGAAAGTAATCAAGTGTGCTTATTCCCCCATTAAGAATCCCAATGTCCCACCCTTTTCCCAACAAAGTTATGCTTCATGAAATGTAAGCTAGGTGCACAACTCTATGTAGCTCACAGCACAACATATAGCTGTATGTCAAACATTCTCTATCATTTAGTGTCACTTTGGAGCAAGTTTTCTCAACCAGGGTTCCTCTAAAGGTTGTTGGGGGTTCCTTGAGCAAAGAAAAATGTTTGCCTCTAAGAAAAGTTTCCACTGACACCATTGATCTTTTTACAGTAGCTATCTGGAAGGGGGTAATTCTTCCCAATGACCACAAGTGTAAGGAACATTCTTGCCACTGGCCATCACACTAATGTATCATGAGTTGTAGATATAGTCATTTTAGTATGGGTTCCCTGAGACTGAATTGTTATTTCAATGGTTTTTCCATTAAAAAGTTTGAGAAAGGCTGCTTTAGAGTATAAAAAAAAAAAACTTCCTTTCATCAGCCTTCCATTGCCCATCCCCCACCAGTTCTCATTCCTTCTAATTGCCTGTCACGCTGGGACTATTGTTGATCCATCTGTGACATAAATATAAAGATTTGAGTAGCTGAGATGTGATCTGTAGAAAATATGACAATGTAGATTTAGCATTCCATGTTATAATAATATAAGATGTGTTCAGGATTCAGTCAGAGGCATATGATCACCAATTAGCATCTGAAAGAGACAGAGCTTCCTCTGGAAGGAGGTGACACCTAGATGCCAATAAGATTTGTCACCTTCTGGGAAATCTGGAAGGAAAGGGCTCTAGACGGGTTGGCTTCATGACACAGCGGGAGACCAGAGCTTTGAAGTATATCAGTAGATCAAAGGAATATGTTTCATCTCTCATAAAAGCTAAAATATTAGTTGCAGAGAGATGAAAATGCTTCCTTCGGATTGGACGCTCTGTAGGCTACATCTGCATGTAAAAACTGTGTTTGTGGCCTATGAGGGGTTCCAGAGAAATGCAGAAAATGGTTGTATTGTGCCCGATTGCGACAGCTGAACAGTGATTGGTACTATCGGGATCAGACTGATGCGCTGATGTTGGAAATTCAATCCCTGACTTGGTGATTCAAACCGTTCCTGGTCCAATCAACTTTGGGCATTTCAGTACGCAGAACGACCTGTGGGCTGGTACAGGAACACCCCCCAGAGTCGATTGGCCAAGGACTAATGTCCAGCCTACGTCCATATTCCCATAAATTTAGGACCCTTAGATATGGACGTTGTGATTTGTATGGAGCCAGTCCTTTTGACTGACGAATTGCGGACTTTCCCTGACTTGCTCCAGTCGCAGGATAACTCTTGGTAAAAAAGTTTTATTTCTGTTTTATTCCCTTTTATTTTATAGTCAATAGACAATTGTGTGTTTTCTCGTATTTCTTCTATTTTCTCTGTAACTTTTTACACTTTGTTTTTATGCACTGCCCACTTTCAGGATATTAAATCATAAAATGTGACTTCTGGGTACTTAACCTCCCTGGCGGTATGATTATTTCAGATTTTTGGTGCTGAAAGCGGTACCATTATTTTGCATGGAAATTTGGCGTTTTATATTATAGGCCTGTAATTTTTAGGAATAACTCACTGAAATCTGTCTGAACAAGAGTCTAGTAAACATCCTGGGTAGGATAAAACTTGAAACACAAAATCATAAATTATAATTTAATAAATAATCAAATAATATAATATTAAATTTAATGCAATAATATAATCAAACCAAAAACACTGAAATTTGAACTATAGCGCCAAGTTCGCACATCGCTGAGCAAAGTCGCAAAATCGGTTTCAGTGTCTGATGACGAATTTCCCCACGAATCATTATCACTCAATTCTGCAAGTAGTTCTGATTTCCTATCGCTGTTCTCTAGCTGATCTAAACCCGCTTTTGACCTAAAGGGACGCTTTTTGGACGCCATGGACGTTTCTCAGTTTACAGGCAGAAAGAACAGTAAAAATGCAGGCAGGGCACAGGACAAAGCATTAGGGACAAAATGTATGTGAAATGGTTTGATACAGTAATGTTATATTATGTGATTTTAGTGAATGTCATTTTTTGTCATTCAAATTTCCCGCCGTTCTATCCCCCGTATGTCCCGACGCTCGCAGGGGACGGAACCCAGATGACAGATGCCGGCATCCGGTGGATTACATTGCCGGGGACACTGCAGGAGGGACATCGCGGGAGCGCAGGACAAGGTAAGTGATCGAGGGATCCCGGAGCAGAGCCGCATGGTAAGCCCGAGTGTAGCTCGAGGTTACCGCTTGTGGTACTGAAACTTTACCCCGAGCTACACTTGAGAATATCGCCAGGGAGGCTACGTACGGGCTCATATCTCCGGAGAGATTGTATTGTATTTTAGTGTCTTTATATGCTCGGTCAAGTTCATTGCCAATCTGTATGCAATTGCACTGCGTGTTGGCAGATTGCGTGCAGATTGTAAGGGTGACATGTCTGCCAGATGGAGATCTGTGTGTGTGGTGGCCCAGCAGGCCAGTCAAAAACTGTTGGGTGGTGGCAAGCTACTGTTTGTGGTGTGTCTGGTGTGGGGGTGTGTGGACAGTGTAAGAGTGATTAACACCAGGGTTCTAGCTTGTAGGATAGCTGGAGGAATCCTAGAAGGGTGTGTTGATTGCTAGGCTGCTCCTCAACCCTTAGTGTGCACCAGATTGTATATAAGATTCGTGTCTGCCTGTGTGTGTGGTCAGCCAGCTGGATTTTAGTGGAGTCTCCCTCTAGTGGTGGCTAGAGGTAGTGAGTGCTGTGAAAGTATATCACGGCCGGTCTTATATACTTATATATATTCAGATTAAGTCCCCCTTATTCCCTCTTACCCCAAGTCACGGCTGCGCCTCGGTTAGCTAGTCGCTGTGGGTGTGTGTGGGTTGGATCTGTGACACCATCTTCTGTGCATTGATTGAACCTTGGAGCACTCACCCGCAGGCACGCTGTACCAGTGTGGGGCATGATACCAGGTGTAGATTCTCTTTTCCCTGGGGAGCATTGGCTGAACATTAATGTCTCCATAGCAGAGTTCTGTGGAATCCTAGGAACCTCCAGAGCTTGCTAGGGGTTCCTTGAGCTGTGCCTGATTGACCTCCCATGGTGTCTGTATAGTTTGGGAGCCAATGCCACTTTGCAAAGCCAATGGCGTTACACCAATGATCTTTCTGACTGTAAGGTGGGCATTCTGGCCACCGCTGTAGTAGGAGCAGTCTTCCCACTGACCACCAATGGATAGGACGTTTTTCCTGCTGACCTCTAATGTAAGGGGCATTCTTCCTACTGACCACCAATGTATGGGACATTTTTCCTGCTGACCTCTAATGTAAGGGGAATTCTTCCTACTGACCACCAATGTATGGGACATTTTTTCCTGCTGACCTCTAATGTAAGGGGCATTCTTCCTACTGACCACCAATGTATGGGACATTTTTCCTGCTGACCTCTAATGTAAGGGGCATTCTTCCTACTGACCACCACTTTAAAAAGGACCTTCTTTCCACTGAACACTAGACATGTGTGATCCATTTCGTTTTGATTTGTTATTCGGACGAAAATTTAATTGTCAGAGATTTGGATGTAAATGAATCTTCAAATGGACACGAATGATAACAAATCCAAAAAAAAAAAAAAAAATTTAATAACGAAATTAACAAATGCGTTTCTTTCATTTGGATGACATCACATGATACGATAGTAGTTCGGGCCCATGGGGAAATGAATTGATTTTCAGACTTGTTTGATAATTTGTATTCAGATAAGAAATGTATCCGAAATTTGTTCCATTTGGTAATTCGGATGCACATGACATCAGTCGATATTGCCCAATCAGCTCATGCCATTTCTCTTGGTGGATTGGACTAGAGTCTGAAAAGATCAAATCCGTCTGATTTGAATCTGTCTGATTCAATAATTTATTAAATATATAGCAATCTTCTGGAAAAACTGCTAAATCTTTTGAATCCACCTTGACCAACAAAATATACGAAACAAATGCCAAAGATACAAAACATATTCCAAAAACAAAATCGGGTCAACGTAACGAATGGGATGAAACAAAATTCTTCAGTGAACGAATGCATCTGAGATGTGCACATCTACTGACCACCAATGTAAGGGTGGTCCTTTCACTGATCTCCAATATAAGGGCATTTCCCCCCTGACTTTCTATGTAAGGAGCATTCTTCCAACTGACCACCAATGTAAGGAGCATTTTTCCTACTGACCACCAGTGTAGGGGCATTCTTACCACAGACCACCACTGACCTCCAATGTAAGGAGAATTCTTCCCACTGACCTCCAATGTAAGATGCCTTCCTCCCACTGACCTCCAATGTAAGGAGCATTCTTCTCACTGACCTCCAATGTAACAAGGCCTTCCTCCCACTGACCACCAATGTAAGGAGCATTCTTCCCATTGTCCTCCAATGTAAGGAGCATTCTTCCCACTGACCACCAATGTAAGGGACATGCTTACTATTGACCACCAATGTAAGGAACATTCTTCCCACAGACCACCAATGTAAGGAACATTCTTCCCACTGACCACCAATATAAGCAACATTCGTCCCATTGACCACCAATGTAAGGAACATTCTTCCCACTGACCACTAATGTAAGGAACATTCTTACTATTGACCAGCAATGTAAGGGACATTCTTCCCACTGACCACCAATGTAAGGGACATTCTTCCCACGGACCACCAATGTAAGGGACATTCTTCTCAGTGACCCCCAAGTTTCCAAATGGTCAGTCCACCCCTGCCCCCAATGTCAGGGACATTATTCCCACAGACCTCTAATGTAAAGAACATTCTTCCCACTGACCTGAAATGTAAGCAACATACAGTACTTCCCACTGACCTCTAATGTAAGGGGAATTCTTCCCATCGTTTGCATAAGTTAGTAGTGTAACAATAAAGTAGAACAGAAGAACAAAACTTTGTTTTATCATTTTAGGTAAAGTGGTGAGGAATTAAAACCCCTATTAGGTTTTTGTTGCTGTCCGTGCTCCTGTTAGGGAGAATCACTCTCTCTATTTGTCCTGTTTACTATTATCACCAACGCTGAAAGGAAAAAGAGAAAATCCCATATTTTGGTTGTCACCAGAACATTAATACAGGGAAATTCTTCCAATGCGGACATGAGCTTGCGTGACAAACAGGGATTCCCTCACTTTGGAGGTATTTCCTCTAACTTTCTGTCTTGGCTATGGAACGGGAAGGTAAGGGAAATCTTTCTAATGGGACACAAAAAAAACCCAAACAGAGGTTATAACCCTCCCTTACTGAAAAATAAAATGGTTTGCCTATAGTTCTATTTTGGGTTGGTGAGGGCAGTTAATATCCTGACAATGACTTATTCACAGATTAGCCATTTCTAAAACTCCAAATGACATTGAGTTCACTGATGTGAGCGAGTTCACTGATGTGAGCGAGTTCACCCCTGTGCAGAAAATGTAAATATCACCCTGATCAATTGACGTTAGTGTTGTGACCTGGGGATTCATTTTTCCAAGGGAATTGTTTGTTTTGGTTTTTATAAAAGCTAAATGTAATTGACGATGCTAAAAGGCCGAGCAGAGGGTACTCCACAGCTGGACAGCAGGGACATCCCTAAGGGACTAGGTCGATACTAAACTTGATCATGGCCAAAAGGCTGAGAAGGAATAATGCAGAAAAAGGAAAGAGGGCAGAATGGTAGATTGCAGTCTCGTCCCTTGTGGGGACTAAGCCTCGAACCCAATAGTAACAAGTAGGTGAAGTCAAAATTTAATTTACGATCCTACAAGGCCAGGCAGAAGGGTACCCCACAAAAGGCTTGGGTAGATCGAAATAGTTCTGAATGACACAGCTGGACATCAGGGTCATCCTTAAGGACTTAGGTCAATACTAACCTTGATCATGGCCAAAAGGCCGAGAAGCGAGAATGCAGAAAGTGAAAGAGGGCAGAAGGGTAGATCACAATCTTGTTCCTTGTGGGGACTAAGCCTTAAAATTAAATAGACGATCCTACAAGGCCGAGCAGAGGGAACCCCACAAGGACCAAAAGGCTTGGGTAGATCGAAGTAGTTTGACGACGCAGCTGGACTGCCGGGGCACCCATAAGGGCCTAGGTCGATACTACACTTGATCATGGCCAGAAGGCCGAGAAGTGGTAATGAAGAAAGAGAAAGACAGCAGAAGGGTAGATTGCAGTCTTGTCTCTTGTTGGGACTAAGCCTCTAACCCAATAGCAGCAAGTAGGTGAAACCAAAATTGAATTGACGATCCTACAAGGCCAAGCAGAGGGTACCCCACAAGTACCAAAAGGCTTGTGTAGATTGAAGTAGTTCTCAATGACGCAGCTGGACAGCAGGGACACCCCTAAGGGCCTACTGTACAAAAGTCTTAGGCAGTTGTGAAAAATGTTGTAAATCAAGAATGCTTTCAGAAATAGAATTGTTAATAAACTGCTAACAAATATTACACTTTTCAATGAGAGTATAACATCAAGTCAATGAAACTCCTGGGATATTATTCTGGTCAGTTAAGTAGCAGAGGGGTTGTTAATCAGTTTCAGCTGCTTTGGTGTTAATGAAATTAACAACAGATGCACTAGATGGGTAACAATGAGACGACCATCAAAACAAGAATGGTTTTACAGGTTTTACTTTTTTTTCCCCTACTCATCTTTTCTGACTGTTTTTCACTAGTTTTGCATTTGGCTAGGGTCAGTGTCACTACTGGTAGCATGAGGCCATACCTGGACCCTACAGAGGTTGCACAGGCAGTCCAACTCCAGGATGGCACATCAACAGGTGCCATTGCCAGAAGTTTTGCTGTGTCTCCGAGCACAGACTCAAGAGCATGGAGGAGATTCCAGGAGACAGGCAGTTACTCTCGGAGAGCTGGACAGGGCCCTAGAAGATCCTTAACCCATCAGCAGGACCGATATCTGCTCCTTTGTGCAAGGAGGAACAGGATGAGCACTGCCAGAGCCCTACAAAATGACCTCCAGCAGGTCACAGGTATGAATGTCTCTGACCAAACAATCAGAAACATACTTCATGAGAGTGGCCTGAGGGCCCAACACTCTCTAGTGGGCCCTGAGCTCACTGCCTGGCACCATAGAGCTTAATTGGAATTTGCCATTGAACACCAGAATTGGCAGGTCCACCGCTGGTGCCCTCTGCTTTTCACATATGAGAGCAGGTTCACCCTGAGCACATGTGACAGACGTGAAAGGGTCTGGAGAAGCCGTGAAGAACGTTATACTGCCTGTAACATTGTTCAGCATGACTGTTTTGGTGGTGGGGCAGTGATGAAATCCTTGGACCCATTGTCAGACTCTACCCTGGCACAGTGGGTCCTGGGTTCCTCCTGGTGCACGACAATGCCCGGCCTCATGTGGCGAGAGTATGCAGGCAGTTCCTGGAGGATGAAGGAATGGATACCATCGAATGGCCCCCACGCTCGCCTGACCTAAATCCAATAGAACACCTCGGGGGATATCATGATTCAGTCCATCCGCCACCACCATGTTGCACCTCAGACTGTCCAGGAGATCAGTGATGTCCGGGTCCAGATCTGGGAGGAAATACCCCAGGACACCATCCGTCGTCTCATTAGGAGCATGCCCCGATGTTGTCAGGCATGCATACAAGCACGTGGGGGCCATACAAACTACTGAGAACCATTTTGAGTTGTTGCAATGAAATTTCAGCAAAATGGACTAGCCTGCTGCATAATTTTTTCACTTTTATGTCTTTAAATAATTCAATCCTCTGTAGGTTGATGATTTTCATTTCCATGAAATGCTGGGGCATCCTTATGTTCCTAACACATATTAGTATAGATATCCAGCATGAGCCTTTTCCCCATTGAGATCTGATGTGTTTTCAAAGTGTTCCTTTCATTTATTTTAACAGTGTAGTTTATTTTTATCAATTAACCAATTGACTACTGGGCACTTTTACCCCCTTCGAGCCCAGGCCATTTTTCAGTTTGAATGACAACTGCGCGGTCATGCAACATTGTACCCATATGAAATTGTTATCATTTTTTTCACACAAATAGAGCTCTCTTTTGGTGGCATTTAATCGCCACCGGGTGTTTTATTTTTTGCACTATAAACAAAAAAATCTTAAAAAAAAAAAGTAAATCTTTGCTTCTATTATAAAATTTTGGAAACAGGTAATTTTTCTCTTTCACTTATGTGCGTTGATGAGGCTGCACTGACAGGCAGCACTGATGGACACTAATGAGGTCGCACGGATAGGCAGTACTGATGGGCACTGATATTCTGCACTGATGAGATGGCACTGATAAGGCAGCACTGGTGGGCATTGATGAGGAGGCACTGATGCTGCTACATTGATATGCAGCAATGATGGGCACTGATATGTGGCACTGATCGGCGATGCTGACTGGTGTCGCTGACTGGCAGCACTGCTGGGCACTGATGGGTGGCACTTCTGGGCACTGGTGGGTGCTACTGCTGAGTGGTACTGCTGGGCACTGATCATCAGTGCCCTGATGATCAGTGCAGATGTCCTCTGTGTCATTTGCTGTTTATCAGCAGTACTTTCCTCACTCTGTGACAGCGTGAAGAAAGTGCAGCCAATATCCGGCAACTGTGTTTACTCAATGTCATTGGACACAGCTGATCACATGAAAAAGGCCACTGTGATTGGCCTTTTACCTCATCATGTGATCAACTGTGTCCATAGGACACAGCTATCACAGAGGGCGAGCTGCGGGAGGACGTCATATGACACCCTCCCAGAACTGGACAACCACTCTGTAGCCGTCATGTGGCTATAGCGCGATTGGCAAGTGGTTAACAAAATGGAAAAAAAAATGAACAGAAGAGAAATCAAAATAAAATCAATATTTGGTGTGACCACCCTTTGCCTTCAAAACAACATCAATTCTAGGTACACTTGCACACAGTTTCTGAAAGAAGGTAGGTTGTTGCAAACATCTTGGAGACCTATCCACAGATCCTCTGTGGATGTAGGCTGCCTCAAATCCTTCTGTCTCTTCATGTAATCCCAGACAGACTCGATGGTGTTGAGATCAGGGCTCTGTGGGGGCAAAACCATCACTTCCAGGACTTCTTGTTCTTCTTTACACTGAAAATAGTTCTTAAATGACATTGACTGTATGGTTGGGGTTGTTGTCCTGCTGCAGAATACATTTGGGGCACATCACATGCCTCCCTGATGGTATGACATGATGGATAAGTATCTGCCTGTATTTCTCAGCATTGAGGACACCATTGATCCTGACCAAATCTCCAACTCCCTTTGCAGAAATGCAGACCATTGCAGTGTCTGCAGAAATGAATAAAATATAGATGCCGCGCTCTATCAAGACCTATTACCTGTATATAATATAAAAACTGTATTTGCATTAAATCTCTAATAGCTGCATGTGTAACCATACATGATTGTAATGCCAATCAATACCTAAACATGTGTTGATAATATTGAATAAATGAATTTGAAAAATATATAACAAAGTAGGTGATTTAAAAAAAATATATAAAATAAATTAATTAAAGTCTGTGCAAAATTATTCAAATTTGTGTCCTTCGATGATTAATAATCCAATTAATAAATAAATATCAAAAATAAAAATTGAGAAATGTGGAAAATAAATAAAAGGTAAAAATTCAATGAATTTTGTGCAAAAACACAAAACAAACTTGGTGCAGAGTTCAGCAGGGATGAAATATCTGTGTGCTCTCCTTCCAATCAGCCTGAGATGGTGCAGGCGAAGGCTGCAGATAGAGGGCTACTATGTAAGCCTGAATGGTCATATGGATCTCTCCCTCCTCAGATCTTTCCTTGATCCAGCCCTTTAAGCATTCCTCATACGGATCATGTACCGTATTTTTCGCTCCATAAGACGCACTTTTTTCCCCCCAAAAAAGGGGGGAAAATGTCAGTGCGTCTTGTGGAGCGAATATGGAGCGGCCGGTCCGGTATTTCCACTGCCGCCGTGTCAGAATACTGGGCCGGCCGCTCAGCTCTGCAGTGGGACCTTACCTGTTCCTCTATCCAGCGGCGCGCTGTCTTCCCGGCTTCTGTAGTGTGCGTGACAGCCGGGTGCCAAGTGCGCATGCGCAAGAAGCATGCTCTTTGTGAATTGTAAGGCGGTACCTGGAACACATGACAGATCCCAGAAGCCGCCGGACCAATCACAAAGCGCAGCGCTTCTCGCTCATGCGCACTGGGCACCCAGCTGAAAAACGGACGCCCACACTACAGAAGCCGGGAAGACAGCGCGCGGCTGGATGGAGGAACAGGTAAGGTCAAAGAACAACTCCGATGAAGTAAGAGCGGGTACCTGTCAAATTCAAATACCCGCTCCCCACCCCTCCCCAAAGGTCAGCAATCATCTCCTGTACTGTCCGCAGTCTCTGGTCATCTCCTGTACTGTCCGCAGTCTCTGGTCATCTCCTGTACTGTCCGCAGTCTCTGGTCATCTCCTGTACTGTCCGCAGTCTCTGGTCATCTCCTGTACTATGTCCGCAGTCTCTGGTCATCTCCTGTACTGTGTCCGCAGTCTCTGGTCATCTCCTGTACTGTGTCCGCAGTCTCTGGTCATCTCCTGTACTGTGTCCGCAGTCTCTGGTCATCTCCTGTACCGTGTCCGCAGTCTCTGGTCATCTCCTGTACCGTGTCCGCAGTCTCTGGTCATCTCCTGTACCGTGTCCGCAGTCTCTGGTCATCTCCTGTACCGTGTCCGCAGTCTCTGCTCATCTCCTGTACCGTGTCCGCAGTCTCTGGTCATCCCCTGTACCGTGTCCGCAGTCTCTGGTCATCGCCTGTACCGTGTCCGCAGTCCCTGGTCATCTCCTGTACCGTGTCCGCAGTCCCTGGTCATCTCCTGTACCGTGTCCGCAGTCCCTGATCATCTCCTGTACCGTGTCCGCAGTCTCTGGTCATCTGCTGTACTGTGTCCGCAGTCTCTGGTCATCTCCTGTACTATGTCCGCAGTCTCTGGTCATCTTCTGTACTGTGTCCGCAGTCTCTGGTCATCTCCTGTACTGTGTCCGCAGTCTCTGGTCATCTCCTGTACTGTGTCCGCAGTCTCTGGTCATCTCCTGTACTGTGTCCGCAGTCTCTGGTCATCTCCTGTACTGTGTCCGCAGTCTCTGGTCATCCCCTGTACTGTGTCCGCAGTCTCTGGTCATCTCCTGTACTGTGTCCGCAGTCTCTGGTCATCTCCTGTACTAAGCCTGCAGTCTCTGGTCATCCCCTGTACTGTGTCCGCAGTCTCTGGTCATCTCCTGTACTGTGTCCGCAGTCTCTGGTCATCTCCTGTACTGTGTCCGCAGTCTCTGGTCATCTCCTGTACTGTGTCCGCAGTCTCTGGTCATCCCCTGTACTATGTCCGCAGTCTCTGGTCATCTCCTGTACTATGTCTGCAGTGCATTAGTTCAGAATTTTTTCTTCCTGTTTTCTGCCTCTAAAACCTATGTGCGTCTTATGGAGCGAAAAATACGGTAAATAGAGAAAAGTGCTTAGTGCTTTATCGTTGATAAAAATAAACACTTTAATATGCGCTCAATATGCACTCACATTGATTGAACACAATCTGCACTTTGTATAATAGCCGCTTAAAGAGGTGAAGACCAAGCTCTCGGGTGTGATCGCATACACTACCAGTGCTCGCCGTGTAAGGATGCGTGGTGATGTCACTGCCCCTCCCCAACGCGTATCTCCACAGGGCTTCATGGGGATGTAGTATGACAATCACAATACCCAACTCCTTATATAGTGTTACGGCGCCATTTTCTTGTAGTTCTAACTGGTTCCTCCATCTTTTTGGGGTCATAACTGTGTTAATCTCTCCTGAGAGCTATTAATGACAATATAACTCTTTTGTAGCAAATGTGTGTAATTTATCAGAGTGTGTTATATATCAAATACAGTGTATGTCCCAGTATCCTACGGCTAGTCTACTAGTGCATGTAGCGTGCACTCTCGAGATCTAGGTCTATATTAACATTATAAAATACATATAAAAATGCAAATAAACAAATCCATTTCAAATAATCCATGAATGATGTTAGCATATACCAGGGGTCCTCAAACTACGGCCTGCCGAGCACATTCATCCGGCACGCCGAGCACATTCATCTGGCCCGCCGGCAGGGCACACTAAGTACAGGGGCGGGCAGGGGGCTGCTGTCTCTTACCTGACTCCGGTCCCAGTCCCGCAACGATCCAGTCCAGGATGCACAGCTCCTTCACTCCGGCCGCTGCCTCACTCGATGTCCGTGCTGCTGCTCGGCTCCGCCTCCTCATCGGTGATTGGGCGCCAGTACTGCAGCTCAGGAAAGGCACACAGGCGGCCAATCACCGGTGAGGAGGCGAAGCCGAGCGGCCCTGCGAAAATCAAGGGAGGGAGAGGCCGAAGTGGAGGAAGGAGGACAGCTGATCGCCCGGTAAGTGTGCCGTGCAAATGGTACTGCTGCAACCAGGTATGCTGGCTGCAGCAGCACCATGCTGGAACAGGGGTCGGCTAGTTAAGTGTCATTGCTGTCGGTGGGAGGAATAGTGCCCCATCATTGGTGTCACTGATAACAATGATAGGGCATTATTCCTCCCACTGACACCAATGATGGGGCACTATTCCTCCCCCCACTAACACCAACGATGGGGCACTATTCCTCCCCCCACTGACACCAACGATGGGGCACTATTCCACCCCCCCCCACTGGCACCAATGACGTACTATTCCTCCCACTGCCACCAATGATGGGACACTATTCCTCCCCCCACTAACACCAACGATGGGGCACTATTCCTCCCCCACTAACACCAACGATGGGGCACTATTCCACCCCCCCCCCACTGGCACCAATGACGTAATATTCCTCCCACTGACACCAATGATGGAGCACTATTCCTCACACTGACACCAATGATGGAGCACTATTCCTCCCACTGACACCAATGATGGAGCACTATTCCTCACACTGACACCAATGATGGGGCACTATTCCTCCCAATGACACCAATGATGGGGCACTATTCCTCCCACTGACACTAATGATGGGGCACTATTCCTCCCACTGATACCAATGATGGGACACTATTCCTCCCACTGATACCAATGATGGGGCATGATTCCTCCCACTGATACCAATGATGAGGCACTATTCCTCCCACTGACACCAATGATGGGGCATGATTCTTCCCACTGACACCAATGGTGGAGCACTATTCCTCCCACTGACACCAATGATGAGGCACTATTCCTCCCACTGACACCAATGATGGGGCACTATTTCTCCCACTGATACCAATGACGGGGCACTATTCCTCCCACTGACACCAATGATGGGGCACTATTCCTCCCACTGACACCAATGGTGGAGCACTATTTCTCCCACTGACACCAATGATGTGGAACTATTTCTCCCACTGACACCAATGGTGGGGCACTATTCCTCCCACTGACACCAATGATGGGGCACTATTCCTCCCACTGACACCAATGATGGGACACTATTCCTCCCACTTACACCAATGATGGGGCACTATTTCTCCCACTGATACCAATGACGGGGCACTATTCCTCCCACTGACACCAATGATGGGGCACTATTCCTCCCACTGATACCAATGGTGGGGCACTATTTCTCCCACTGACAACAATGATGTGGAACTATTTCTCCCACTGACACCAATGATGGGGCACTATTTCTCCCACTGACACCAATGATGGGACACTATTCCTCCCACTGACACCAATGATGGAGCACTATTCCTCCCACTGACGCCAATGATGGAGCACTATTCCTCCCACTGACACCAATGATGGGACACTATTCCTCCCACTGACACCAATGATGGGACACTATTTCTCTCCATAAGACACACTTGGGGGGAAATGTCTGTGCGTCTTATAGAGCGGCCGGTCCAGTATTCCCACTGCCGTTGAATGTCCGCAGTCTTTGAACAAATGCGGACACAGTACAGGAGATGACCATAGTTTTTTTTTTAAAACTATAGTCCGGCCCATCAACGATCTGAGGGACAGTGAACTGGCCCCCTGTTTAAAAAGTTTGAGGACCCCTGGCATATACCATTCATTGCTGTATAAAATTATACATATGCAGAAAATGTATTGTAACATAAAATGAGAATTAATGAAAATATATTATAAAAAAAATACCCAAAATAACTAAATATATTTACACAGCTATTGGTAATGAGAGTAACCCCATTAACCAATTGCAACCTTCATATAATAAACTACCCCTGTTACAAATCTATTATGTGTGTGTGTTAAATCTTAAATGCAATTTTAACTAACATGCGTCTAGCAACAACGTATGTCAGAAAAAATAGACACCTATTTCAAATATACACACTTGACTATTATCTTATGGATATTGTAGATGTATTAAACCTAACAAATCAACATAAAATAACATGTATCATAAAATATAAAATAAAAATAACATAAATAAACGGATTGTTCAAATACCCAAAAACGACTATATGTGTATGATGCTATTGATAATATGAATGAGAATGACCTCATGAGCTAATTGCTGCCTTCATATCATCATCTTCCTCTGTTTCATGTGTATGTGTTAAATCTAAAATGCAATTTTAACTAACGTGTCTATCAACAACGCATGTCAGAAAAAATAGATGGTTTTAATCCAAATTTACATATTGAGCTATTATTTTATGGATTATGTAGATGTATTGGACCTTACAAATCAAATATGATACATATTATTAGCCATACGTTATTATAAATGTCCCTAATAAAAGTGTGCATCATGTGTCCTAATCCTTATATTCAGACTATTTGTTTTAAATTAAATATAACTGCAATTAGCCAATCAATGTACACATAATATGGAATCATATATGCATGTGATAAATGCACAATCTTCTACATAAATGATCCCATATTATTATTATTATTATTATTATTATTATTATACAGTATTTATAAAGCGCCAATAGTTCACTCAGCGCTGTACATTACAAAGGGGGACAGAACATGTGACAGAACAATACCAATACAATGCAAAACATGAGGGGATTGAGGGCCCTGCTCTTTCAAGCTTACAATCTAGGAGGGAGGGGATGGTGGTACAGGAGGAGATAGCTGTGGGGGATGGAGTGGTAGGAAGAGTGGAGGAGGTCGGCAAGTTAGCAGGGGGGGGGTAGGCTTCCCTGAAGAGATGGGTTTTCAGGGTGCGCCTAAAGGAGAGAAGAGTAGGTAATAATCTGATGGGTTGGGGCAGGGAGTTCCAGAGGATGGGTGACACCCTGGAGAAGTCCTGGAGGCGGGCATGGGAGGAGGAGACCAGGGAACTAGAGAGAAGGAGGTCTTGTGAGGAGCGGAGTGTACGTGTTGGGTGGTACTTGGATATTAGGTCAGTGATGTAGTTCGGGGCAGTATGGTGGACAGCTTTGTACGTCAGTGTTAGGATTTTGAATTTGATCCGTTGCGCAATCGGAAGCCAGTGGAGGGATTGGAAGAGGGGGGTGGAGGAAACGGAGCCCAACCCCTCTCAGGAAACAAGAGAGATCGAATTCTTTGTTTAGGCCTCTAGGGTCCAAACAATTCATCGCATAGATCCAATGGGATTCTTTTTTACTTATTTCTCTAACTAAATTATCTCCTCTCCAATGTGTATCATGTTTTTCAATGCCCCAGAATTCCAGGCCTTCAACTTGTTGTCTGTGGTAATTCCGAAAATGTAATGGTACGTTATGATATTTATATCCTTTGGTAATATTATAAACGTGTTCTTTAATACGTTCTTTTAATGGCCTTTTAGTTCTCCCAATATAGATCTTATTACAAGGACATTTTCCCGAGTCATCTTCTAGGACAGCTCACTTGAGAGATAGGGCTCCTCCCAGGAAACACCCGCTCCACCTTTTTTTCCCTTTATAGGCGTCCTCTCTCCCATTGGCCCCCAGTTTTAGTGTTTCCTCCGGCCAGGAAGGAGCTACGCCCGTTTTTTATTTTTGTCTGTGCTCTCTGGCGGAGTACAGAGGGTCCCTGGCTGAGGCCCCCCCTTCCTCCGAGCGAGGCAGGGGCCTTGTGAGGGGGGGGACCTTTCAGCCAGTTTCACTCTGGAATGCCCGTTGTAGGGTGGGGGCGTCGGCCCCAGATGGTCCCAGCGGGGCTCTCCAGAGGGGTAGAGCCCGCTCCGCCGACCGAGGCATTGGTGCCTTTCCCTGCGGGGTTTCAGGTAAGTCTTACCTGCTCCTAGGATCCCGGCAGCATGGCCAGGAGGCTCGGCTGCGGAAGGTCTGGACGCTGCGATCGCGTCACTTCCGGGCGCCGGGTGTCGTCACTTCCGGCGCAGGAGCAGGGAACAGCCGCCGCCATCTTGGAAATGGGCGGCGGACCGTGGAAGGAACCCGTGCCACGGCCGCTTCTCCACCGGCGGCCGTGAGAGGGGGGTCGGCGAGGGGGGATCGCAGGGGGGGGGGGGCGGAGCCCACCAGCCCCTGAAAAACCGCCGCACCGAGGCAGAGTCTGCGGCAGCATGGAGGCAGATCTGTCAGGAGCGGGGGAGGCCTGCAGTAAGGTAAGGGCCTTTGTTTGGCAATTCTCTTTTGTTTTTACCCCCCTCCTCCCCCCCCCTCCCGGGATGATTGGGTACCCCCCACGCACACACAGCCCCCCTCTCCCCCCCCCAGGCCCACGGCTGGAGCTTTCACAGTGGCACAGGGGGGGAGGCGTTGCTGTTACAAACGCATGAACGCGTGTATCTCCTTGTCCCCAGATGGGCCCACAGGAGGAGGATAGAGGGGAGAAAGAAGCTCCTTGTGAGCAGAAAAAGAAGTGTGCCACTTGTAGGAAGAAACTGGCGAGCTCCTGGAGGAAGCAGCTCTGCCAGGGGTGCATAGACAAGCTCATCAAGAAGGAGTCTGGATCTCTTTTTAAAGACTTCCTACAGAATATGACACAAGAGATGTCCAAGACATTTCAAAGCTTCAGGGAACAGAAGCCGGGACCGGCCCAGGATGAGCCCCAACCGGGCACTTCTGGCACCCAAGGGGGGAAAAAGAGGAAGCTGGACAAGGTAGCGCCGGTAAGGGACTGGGAAGAGGCCGAACAGTCGGACACCTCAGACTCGGAGGAGGGTGAGATTGAGGCTCAGGGCCCAAAGGCAGACAGGTTCCTTTTTCAGGTGGAAGACACGGAGGACCTGTTAAAGGTGATCTATGAGACCCTGGATCTGGAGGAGGAACAGCAGGACCTCTCTCTCCACGACCAACTGTACGCAGGGCTACAGGCAAAAAGCGGCCGTACATTCCCAGTACACCCTGCCCTATGGTCCACGATCAGGAGAGAATAGGAAGAGCCAGAGAAGAAGGCTTTCCTTCCCAAGAACCTCAAGAGACGTTTCCCCTTTAAGGAGGAAGATGCCTCGGTTTGGGAGACTTGCCCAACGCCCCTCTCTCGAGGATCTCGAAGGACACGGACCTGTCCTTTGAAGACGGTGGGTCCCTAAAAGACCCGATGGATCGGAAAGCGGATGCCTTCCTGAAGAGGGCATGGGAAGCGTCCGCAGTGAATTTTAAACCTGCAGTGGCAACGACCTGTGTGTCCAGAACCCTGGATGTGTGGTTGGGGCAGCTCCGTTCGCATCTGGAACAAGGCACCCCGGGGGAGGAGATTCTGAAGTCCCTTCCGGTGCTGGAGAAAGCGGTAGCCTTCATCGCGGACGCATCAGCAGAGACCATCAGACTCTCTGCTAGATCTACAGTGCTCATAAACACGGCAAGGAGGGCTATCTGGCTGAAATCTTGGCAGGGGGATCTGGCCTCCAAGTCTAAACTCTGTGGCCTGCCGTTTGAAGGAAAACTCCTTTTCGGCCCGGAGCTGAATTCAGTCCTGGAAAGGTCGGCCGACAGGAAAAAGAGCTTCCCGGTCCCCAGCAGGCAGGTTGGACGGAAGGGGTTTCGCCCATCCAGGCGATACGCGTCGAGGGAAGCTAGGTTCCAAACCCAGCGCCCAGGCTGGGGCGCGAGAAGAGGCAGGAACGAGCCGAGAGGCAGGGGAGGTTTCCTTTTCAACCCCAGCCAGAATAGACCCAAAACCCAGCCGAAGTGACTGGAGAGGCCAGGTGGGAGCGAGGCTGGTGCGCTTCCACGCACAATGGCTAAGGATAACCCAGAACACCTACATTCTGGAGGCCATCCACAGGGGGTACAGAATAGAGTTCACAAGGGCCCCCCCTCAGAGATTCTTTGCAACACCCCTGCCAAAGGACAGGGCCATGGCGGATGCGCTGGTGGACCTCCTACAAGATATGCTCAGTCAGAACGTTATCTGCCAGTTGAGAGAAGAGGAAAGGGGAAGTGGATTCTTCTCCCATTTCTTTCTAGGGAAAAAACCGTCAGGTACTTACAGGATGATATTGAATCTGCGGAAGGTGAACGAGTTCGTGAGGCCCAGCAAATTCCGTATGGAATCCATATACACGGTGAAGGAACTCCTTTCACCTGGGGTGTTCATGGCCTCGATAGATCTGCAAGACGCATACCTGCATGTCCCGATAAGAGAAGATTCCAGGAGATTCCTGAGGTTTGCGCTGGAAGGAGAAAAGGGTCCGGTGCTATTTCAGTTCAACACACTCCCCTTCGGCCTGTCGTCGGCCCCGAGGATATTCACCAAGATTTTAGCGGAGCCTTTAAGAGTTTTGAGACTGGAAGGGATAAACATCATCCCCTATTTGGACGACCTGCTTTTATTTGCGGACACAGAAGGAGGCCTGAGATCGCACATCGAACGTACGATATCTTTTCTGGAAAGTTTGGGGTGGCTTATCAACAAGGAGAAGTCACAGCTAACCCCCTCCAAGAGGATTACGTACTTGGGGTACGTCCTGGACTCCGCACAGGCCCGATCGTACCTAACATCAGAAAAAGCCCTCAACCTGCGGCAGGACACAAGGGCCCTCCGGAGGATGTCGACCTGCACGGTCAGGACCGCGATGAGAATAATCGGGCGGATGACAGCGGCAATACCAGGGGTGCAATGGGCGCAACTTCACTCCAGGGCTCTGCAAAATCACACCCTTTCCCACTGGGACGGCAGCCGAGCAGGTCTGAGTTCCAGGATCCGCATCACGCACGAAGTAAAGGAATCGCTAAGGTGGTGGGGAAGCATCCTCACCTTGGAACGAGGAAGAAGTTGGAGGCTGGCCAGCCCAGTGCGGATCACCACGGATGCAAGCATGACTGGTTGGGGCGCCCATATGGAAGACGGCCTGGCCCAGGGCACGTGGGGTGCAGTAGACTCCAGCAGGTCGTCAAATTACAGGGAGCTGTTGGCAGTTTTCAAGGCACTTACGACCTTTCAGGAAAAGATAAGGGGGAGAGGTGTCCAGATTCTCTCCGACAATACCACTGCAGTGGCGTATTTGAACAGGCAGGGAGGCACAAGGTCCCCAAGGCTGATGGAGTTGGCCGGATCCCTCCTGAGCTGGGCGGAGGAAAACCTGGAGTTCATCACGGCAGTACATCTGAAAGGGGACCTGAACCAGTTGGCGGATCAGCTGAGCCGAAGAGAGGTCATCCAGACAGAATGGTGCCTCAGCCAGTCAGCGTTCGAGCAGATTTGCGCCAGGTGGGGCTCCCCCTCTATCGATCTATTTGCCAACGGCCAGAACACAAAGCGGGAAAGGTACTTCTGCCTGCAGAAGGACCCCAAAAGCGAGGGGATAGATGCGCTAGCCCAGCAGTGGGAAGGAGACCTCCTTTATTATTATTATTATTATTATTACTACGAGTTTATATAGCGCCAAAGGGTTTGCTCAGCGCTGTACAATAGGGGGGGACAATACATGGCACAGTACAACAAAGACAGACAGCGTACGAGGGGTAAGAGGGCCCTACTCTTACGAGCTTACAATCTAGGAGGGAGGGGGTAAAGGTACAGTAGGAAGTGGCTGGGGGGGATGAAGTGGTAGGAGGAATGAGGGAGGATGGCCGTTAGGTGAGGGTGGGGTAGGCTTCCCTGAAGAGATGGGTTTTGAGGGAGCGCCTGAATGTGAATAGAGAAGGCGACAGTCTGATGGATTGGGGCAGTGAGTTCCAGAGGATGGGGGAGGACCTGGAGAAGTCCTGCAGTCGTGCATGGGAGGAGGAGACCAGGGAGCAGGATAGAAGGAGGTCCTGTGAGGAGCGAAGGGTACGGGTAGGGTGGTACCTGGTGATCAGATTGGTGAGGTAGTCAGGGGCAGTGTTGTGAACGGCTTTGTAGGTCAGGGTAAGGAGTTTAAATTTGATGCGTTGGGCAATCGGGAGCCAGTGGAGGGAGAGGCAGAGGGGGGTGGCAGAGGTGGAGCGGGTGGTAAGGTGGATGAGTCTGGCAGCTGAGTTCAGGATGGTCTGGAGCGGGGAGAGCCTGCACTTGGGTAGGCCAGTGAGGAGGGAGTTGCAGTAGTCAAGGCGTGAGATGATGAGGGAGTGTACTAGAAGTTTGGTGGTGTCTGGGGTGAGGAAGGAGCGGATCTTGGCAATGTTGCGAAGATGGAGCCTGCATGTGTTTGTGAGTGATTTGATATGCGGTTGGAGGGAGAGGTTCGCGTCAAGAATGACGCCAAGGACTTTGGCTTGCGGGGCGGAAGTGATAGTGGAGTTGTTGGTGATGATGGATAGGATGGGGGGGGGGGTGTGGGCAGGGGGAAAGACGAGAAGCTCGGTTTTGGAGAGGTTAATCTTGAGGAAATGTAGCGACATCCAGTCTGAGATGTCATTTAGGAGGTGAGTGATGCGGGCGGAGATAGTGGGGGTGAGGTGAGGGGTGGAGAGGTAGATTTGGGTGTCGTCAGCATAGAGGTGATAGTTGAAGCCGTGAGATTGTATGAGTTTGCCCAGGGAGGAGGTGTAGATGGAGAAGAGAAGGGGTCCAAGGACAGAGCCTTGGGGGACCCCAACAGAGAGGGGGAGGGAGGGGGAGGTGGCACCATTGTAGGTGACACTGAAGGAGCGTCGGGATAGGTAGGATGAGAACCAAGAGAGAGCAGCATCTCCGATGCCAAGGGAGAGTATGCCTTCCCTCCATTCAGACTACTGCCGAAGGTGATACAGAAGATCCGGTTGTCTCAAGCCAAAGTTATTCTGATCGCGCCATTCTGGCCCAAGAGATCTTGGTTCTCCCGGTTGAAGGAGCTCAGTTTAGCAGACCCTTGGATGATGCCACCCACACGCGATTTACTCACCCAGGGGAGGGTGATGCATCCTCATCCAGAAAGGCTGTCCTTAGCGGCGTGGCTTCTGAGCGGGACAGGCTAGCAGAAAAGGGGCTCTCGGCAAGAGTGGTCGCCACCCTCTTGGATGGCCGGAAGAGGTCGACGAACGCCTTGTACGACAAGGTCTGGAAGAAGTTTTCCGCCTGGAAGGTCAGAAACGAAGCACCGGGCACGCCCATTTTGCATACAGTTCTTGAATTCCTTCAAGCCGGGGCGGATAAGAATCTGGCCGCCAATACCCTCAAAGTACAGGTAGCGGCTCTGTCGAACTTTCTCGAGCTGAGGTTGGCGGCAGACCCACTAGTAATCAGATTCCTGAAGGCTATCTCCAGGCGCCGTGCCCCGTCCTTGCCAAAACTTCCAACATGGGACCTGGGCACAGTCCTGAAGAGCTTTCAGCGGGGGCCTTTCGAACCGCTGGATGAGTGTTCGCTCAGATCTTTGACTCTTAAAACCATCCTCCTCACGGCACTAGTTTCTGCCCGCAGGGTCAGCGAGTTGCATGCCCTTTCAGTGATCGAGCCGTACTGCACCATCTTATTGGATAGAATCATCCTCCGCACGGACGCGGCCTTCCTACCTAAGGTCGCGTCACACTTCCATAGATCTCAGGAAATAGTAATACCTTCCCTGGAGGCCGATCCGGGCAGCGCGGAGGACTATAGCAGGTTAGACGTTAGACGGTGTTTGATCACGTACATCGAACGCACAAAGACATGGAGACACTCGTCCCGGCTTTTCGTCCTATTCCAGGGGCCAAGGAAGGGGGACGGTGCCTCCAAGGGCACCATCGCCAGATGGATCAGGGAGGCAGTTTCGGAAGGTTACAAGTCGGCAGGCCTGTCACCACCGCCCGGCCTAAAAGCCCACTCCACGAGGGCCACTGCGGCCTCCTGGGCAGAAAAAGGGGGGGCCTCCCCCGGACAGATCTGCAGAGCCGCAACGTGGTCCAGTTTCGCCACCTTCACTAAGCATTACAGGCTGGATCTGATCGGCAGCAAGGACCAGGCATTTGGCAGGAAGGTCCTACAAGCAGGGTGCCCGCCCTAATGTACGTATTTCTATTCTACTCCTCTCAAGTGAGCTGTCCTAGAAGATGACTCGGGAAAACGCAGTTATTTACCTGTTAACTGTATTTCCAGGAATCTTCTAGGACAGCGTAACTCCCCCCCGATTACTGTTTGATCACACAATTATGTGCAGGTATGTTGCGAACCTATGGGGGATGTCTTTATTACCGGTTTTCTTCTTTGTTTTCTCCTAGGCCTTCGGTCATATTCTTATACTGGGGGCCAATGGGAGAGAGGACGCCTATAAAGGGAAAAAAAGGTGGAGCGGGTGTTTCCTGGGAGGAGCCCTATCTCTCAAGTGAGCTGTCCTAGAAGATTCCTGGAAATACAGTTAACAGGTAAATAACTGCGTTTTAAAGCATACACCACTCCCCTTGTGTCACATGATATGAAGTGTTTGATTGTATACTTCTTACCGTTAATGGGATTAACAAGTTAGCAAGATAGCCTGCGATCTTATTGATAGAAGCCGTTTACTATACACTTTATTGGCTCACAAGTATAAAAAATTTTATATTCAGTGTCTGCAGAAGTGCAAGGAACCTCCACTATGTTTCACTGTTGCCTGCAGACACTCATTATTGTTCCGCTCTCCAGACCATCATGAACAAATTGCCTCCTGCTACAGCCAAATAGTTCAAATTTTGATTCCCGAGTCCACAGCACGTGCTGTCATTTTACTGTGCCCCAGTTCCTATGTTTTCATTCATAGTTGAGTTGCTTAGCCTCATTTCCACATTGGAGGCAATTCTTCCATGAAGACCACTTCCGGACAGACTTCACCGGACAATAGATGGGTGTACCTCGGTCTCACTGGTTTCCACCAGTTCTGTGCTGATGGAACTGCTGGACATCTTTCGAGGTCAAAGAGAAGTAAGCATGATGTGTCTTTCATCTGCTGCATTATGTTTCCTCGGCCAACCACTGCGTAGAGGGTCCTCAATGTTGCCCTTTTCTTTGTGCTTTTTCAAAAAAACTTTAAGAATTGAATTGATGATGGTTTGAAACCAAAGGGCAGTTACAACAAATATTGATTTGATTTAGATTTTTCTTCTGTTTATTCACTTTGCATGTTGTAAATGGATAAAAATAAACAATTAATGTATATATATTTTAAAGCTTTCTTAATTTAAAGTATTTCATCACACCTGCCTAAATCTTTTGCACAGCACCAGGGGTGGACTGACCATTTGGAAACTCGGGCACTGCCCAAGGGCCCGGGGTCAGTATGGGGCCCCATGAGATGCCCCTGGTACCTTTTTCATAGGCTTTATTGAGTTTGGGCAAGGACACAGGGGCCCCATGATCCCCTGTTGCCCGGGGGCCCCATGAGTTGTCAGTCCGCGCCTGCACAGCACTATATATATATACAGTTAGGTTCATATATATTTGGACACAGGCACGATTTTAGTTTTTTTCAGGTATTTACCAAAACATATTCAAGCTATAGTTATATAATGGATATGGGCTGCAAGGGTACGTACATCCAAATTGGAGGAAAGGTTTAGGAATTACAGCTCTTAAGAGTAGCCAAGTAGCCACCCCCCCCCCTTTTTCAGGGGACAAAAAGTTATTTCTTTCTGTGGTATTTTATCGCTTGTGAGTTTTTATTTTTTTGCGCTATTAAAAAAAAAAGACTGACAATTTTGAGAAAACAATATTTTTGACATTGCTATTAAATATGTCCAGTAAAAAAAAAAATCAAATTTCGTCATAAATGTAGACCAAAATGTATTCTGGTCATGCCTTTGCAGAAGCAGTATAGCGTTTACAAATGACGGTATAGATACTGAAATTTTATTTTTACTAATAATGGCAATCAGCGACTTATAGTGGGACTGCGGCAGGCATTCAGACACTGGGGGGAACTGACTTGGTGTCACTGACATCCCCAGTGACACCAATACAGTGATCAGTGCTAAAAAAAAGCACTGACACTGTACTAATGGCACTGGGCAGGAAGGGGTTAACATGAGGGGCTATCAAAGGGTTAACTGTGTGCAGGGAGTGTTTTAGTAGCGGGCGGGGTGTGTGGGCTTTACTGTAATCAAACTGCTCTTGATGGCTGTGTTGTACACAGCCATCCAGAGCAGTGTGCCTGAGCCAAAAGGGAGAAGGACTGTTAATAAACAATGCAGCCCTCCTCTCCGTCGGAGCTCCTCGGTAATCACTGGGCGCTGGCGGGTAATCATCGGGCAGGACCCAATGATTGACAGCTGTGGCTGAGAATGGCGGCACGGGTAGGACGCATGCACGGATCATGTGCACCACCTACCCGGAAATGCAAAATCGTGTGCAGGGGCGAACTGACAACTCATGGGGCCACTGGGCAATAGGGGATCATGGGGCCCCTGTGTCCTTGCCCAAACTCAAAAAAGCGTATGAAAAAAGTACCAGGGGCATCTCATGGAGCCCCCTACTGACCCTGGGGCCTCAGGCAGTGCCCGAGTTTCCAAATGGTCACTCCGCCCCGATCATGTGTATATACATGTATGTGATTTTGCGCACCCCTGCAACCCTGTAGCAGTATGTCTGCTATAGGGCGGCGAGGATGTGGTCAAAGTGGAGATCCCCCTAAAAGGGGAAGTTCCACTTTAAGCGTGGGAGGGGGTACCCGAATTTGACAGGTACTCGCTCCCACTTCCGCTGCGATCGTCTAGGCAATCGGAAGCGGAAGTTGTCCTCACCTCCTCCCTTCCTGTAGTCTTCTGGGACACGTGACAGGTCCCAGAAGACTGTGGAGCCATTCACAAAGCGCAGCGCTTCTCATGCATGCGCAGTGGGCACCCGGCTGTGAAGCCGCAAGATGTCACAGCTGGATGCCCACAATGAAGATGCAGGCACCAGGGAGAGAAGAAGACCAGTGAAACCAGAGGTGGTGAGGACACCGCAGGAGGTGGCTGTATTGTAAGAGTCAGCAGCTACAGTTTTTGTAGCTGCCGACTTTTTTTTTTTTTTTTTTTTTTTAGGTGGAACTCCGCTTTAAGAGCATATTACAGTAAACAAGTGAGCAGCACGCTGGCAGGTGGAGGATCACAAGTGGTGTTTATCTTTAAGCTGAAGGTTTCGGGTGGATTGATCTAGGATTGAAGAGTTTTTTCACAATAGGCTATTTTGAACAATATATATATTTTGTTCACTTTTTTTTGTACCTACGCTGTTTGATAGTTTTTGGGTTATTGGTGAGGTGCTCAGCTGGGTGTTTACCTTTTTTATGTTTGCGATTTGTTTATGCAATATATTTATTTAACCATAGAACGTGTATGATCATATAGTTGTTTATTAGCTTTTGTATACACTATTTTATCATCAAGGAGAGGGGCTCAGCCAGGGGTTTACTTTTTATTTTTCATCTATTGAATTATTCACTGCTTGTTGGATATGTTTTCACATATTTATCATTGCAATTAGATCATTATTATCTTTTAAAGGAGTAGCACAGCATCAATTTAAGTTTATATTACATCTTGATTGATGGAGGCTTCACCTCCATGTTATTCTAAGACACAGGCTGAAGGCCCGTGGTACAACCTGTGACTGGCAGAAATCTGCCCACACCATGTTATTGTCAAAAAAATAATAAAGATTTGATTTCAAGTATATATTTGTATGGTAAGTTTATTGATATTATTTATTTCTACTCTGTATTCCAAAGGCTTTTTTTTTTAATTTTGGAACATGTGACCAGTAGCAGAGGACTAGAAGCTCCTCCTGCCTATGTTTTCCTGCAGACAGTCTGGGAAAGAGCTAGGTCACGTGACAGCTGTATATCGATTAGGATAAAGGAAGTAAATTTTTTTTTCTATTAAAATAATTACAGAGTCATCATCCATATACAGAAATAGAGTTTCTTTTTATTTTGGAAAAAAAATATATTTTTTTTAAATTAAAGTAATTACAGAGCCATCATCCATATACAGAAATAGAGTTTCTATTCGATTTGGAAAAAATTACTTTTTTTTTTTAATTAAAATAATTACAGAGCCATCATCCATATACAGAAATAGAGTTTCTTTTTGATTTGGAAAAAATAACTTTTTTAAATTAAAATAATGACAGAGCCATCATCTATTAACAGAAATAGTTTCTATTCGATTTTGGAAAACAAATATTTTTTTTTTTTTAATTAAAATAAATACAGAGCCATCATCCATATACAGAAATAGTTTCTATTCGATTTAGAAAAAATTACTTTAGTTTAATTAAAATAATTACAGAGCCATCATCCATATACAGAAATAGAGTTTCAATTCGATTTGGAAAAAATTACTTTTTTTTTTTATTAAAATAATTACAGAGCCATCATCCATATACAGAAATAGTTTCTTTTTGATTTGGAAAAAATAACTTTTTTAAATTAAAATAATGACAGAGCCATCATCTATTAACAGAAAAAGTTTCTATTCGATTTTGGAAAACAAATAATTTTTTTTTTTTATTTAAAATAAATACAGAGCCATCATCCATATACAGAAATAGTTTCTATTCGATTTGGAAAAAATTACTTTTTGTTTAATTAAAATAATTACAGAGCCATCATCCATATGCAGAAATAGAGTTTCTATTTGCTAAATATTTCAAGAAAAGATAAATATGATTGATATCTATCGCACATCATAATGCTTTATTTTCCATATATATACGACTAAAGGCTCAAATTTCACTTTGAGTTTAATAAATACTGATTCACTCAATTTATTGCATCACTCTCTTGTTATACAGAATTTTCTTGCTAAAGCCCTATCGGGTCCTCCCTGAGTTTTGTATTCCTTGATATAACACTACTGTAAATAAAAATAATTAAAAATGAAATAATAATTTAAAAAATTCAATAAAAATGTTCTTGTTGAAAGAAAAAGAAAACAAGATATAGAAGAGATAATGTGTGTTCAGGATCACTTTATTTATGCCATTAAATGTGTTCTGTTAAACTAGATAAAACAAAAATACCCTTTTGATCCTGCTAGACATCTTTGAGCGATATGTGAGGGTTACAGAACCCTGCCCCCTCCCCGTGTTATGGAGAAGAGGAGGAGTCCTGTAGTCCTGTTAGTTCTGTTGTCCTGATACAGAAAGATAAGTGAGTGTTGTCACCGAAACACAGGAAGTGTATTACTGGCAGGATCTCTGGGAGAAAATAAAGCTTGGAATAAGTAAAACGAATGCAGACACCACATCTAAGGCCTGACCAGCAGCAACCTATCACATTACTGGAGGTATGAGCTATGAGGGTGTATTCTCAGGACACTGGATGTACAGCTGCTGTAATTTAGCCTTTACAGTTACCTCCCCCTAGGAGGGGCATGGGGAGATGGGCGGGGCATAAAGTCACATGTCTTGTAATCTATGTGTATCTTGAGATATAGATATAGATAATTAGGAGGCACGTGACTTTATGCCCCGCCCATCTCCCCAGCCACCTCCTCACACCCGCCACATGTAGGCTGTGTTTACTAAAGTGAGGGGGGAAGTGTAACCCCGCCCCTTGCCTTTCCATAGCCAACCAGCTGCTTGTCGTAGGCTGATAAATACCCTGCGCACGCCCGGCCCCGCCCTCTTCGCCTTATCGGTGAATACGGCATTCCGCTGCGTGTTCCTGGCTCTGACAGGACGTGCGCGCCGCCGCCACCTCCCTCCTCGCCTTCCCTCACCGCCTGTGCCCGGATCGCGCAATGCGCAGGCTCAGTTCCCGGATGAAGATGGCGGCCGATAAACAGAAGCATCATGACGGGAGGGTGAAGATCGGGCACTACATCCTGGGGGATACGCTCGGGGTGGGCACATTCGGCAAGGTGAAGGGTGAGTAGAAGCTGAGGGCGGCCCGGGGAGGGAGGAGGGGACTCCGGGGTTGTCGTACGGAGGAGGGAGCGCTGTCCGGGGATGACAGACTCCGCTATAGGGAGGGATGGAGGCTCACCGGGGGGGAAAGTGGGAAGGTGTCATGGGTGAATGTACAGGGTGTGACTGGGGGGGCAGGGGGGTTGTCACAGGTGAATGTTTGCCAAGTGTGAATGTTGCCGTGAGTTTCATGATGTGTTGCTGTGGGTGAATGTGATGTTTGCTGCCACGGGTGAATGCTGATATGGGAGTGTGTTGTCATGGGTGATGGTGTGTTGCTTTGAGTGAATGTTGTAACAGATGAGTGTCATCAGTGAATGTGACTGTGCCATGGGTGAGTGCCACGGTGTGTTGATAACATTTCTACAGGTGAGTGTTATGGTATGTCCCCATGGGTGAATGTTGCCATAAGTCAGCTTTGTGATGTGTTGCCATGGGTGAATGTTGGAAAAGACAGGTGTCATGGGCGAATGTTGGAAAAGACAGGTGTCATGGGTGAATGTGATTGTTGCCATGGGCGAATGTGATGTGGTGGTGCCATGGGCGAATGTTGGAGAAGATAGGTGTCATGGGTGAATGTGATTGTTGCCATGGGCGAATGTTGGAGAAGATAAGTGTCATGGGTGAATGTGATTGTTGCCATGGGCAAATGTTGGAGAAGATAGGTGTCATGGGTGAATGTGATTGTTGCCATGGGCGAATGTTGGAGAAGATAGGTGTCATGGGTGAGTGCCACGGTGTGTTGATATTGGTTATAATTTCTATGGGGGTGTGTTGCCATGGGGTGTGTTGCGCAGCAGATGAGTGTCATGGGTGAATGTGTCTGTTGCCATGGGTGAGTGCCACGGTGTTGATGCTGGGTAACATTTCTACAGGTGAGTGTTAGTGTGTTCCCACAGGTGAATGTTGTCATGGGTGAATGCGATGTGTTGCCACGGGTAAATTTTGCGATGGGTGAGTTTCATGTTGTATTGCCACGGGTGAATGTTGCCATAGGTGAGCGTCTTGATGCCATGCATTAATGTTGCAGCAGAGGAGTGTCAGCCCTGGTTCATACCGCCACCCTTCATGTGATTTGACTGTTCAAGTCGCACGCAATCGGCAGCAGGACCGTTCTAATCAGTGCAACGCCGACTGTCAGAGTTTCACTGATTGGAAAAGTGGTTCCTGCACTACTTTTGCTGCTTTGCGGTGTGACGTGCATAGACATCTGTTCATGAAGTCACACACGTCTATGAAGTTGGACCCCAAGTCACACTCATCCAACTTTGAAATCGTGCAACTTCAAGTGAAGTCACACAATTTCAAAGTCTGTCCGGGGTGAACCAGCGCTCACGGGTGAATGTGATTGTGTTGCCTTGCGTGAGTGCCACAGTGTTGCCATTGGTGAATGTAAGGCAGGCCATAGACAGGCCGGTTTTCGGACGATAAACTAAAAATCGGTCGGCCCCGTTGCTGATGCTGCCACCAATGTCCACGAAAAACGGCCATTTTTTGCGGGTTTTCCAGCATGACCAATAAAAATGAGGAGATCCACGAAAAACGGCCGATGGGCTGGCCCCACTAACAGCATGAATATCGGCTGATTTTTCATGCTGATAAACGACCCGTCTATGGCCTGCATAACTGTATGTTGCCATGGCTGACTGTTCCCATGGGTGTGTCAGTGTGTTGCTATAGGTGAATGTGACAGTATGTTGCAGTGGGTGAATGTTCCCATGTGTGTGTCAGTGTGTTGCTATAGGTGAATGTGACAGTATGTTGCAGTGGGTGAATGTTCCCATGGGCGTGTCAGTGTGTTGCTATAGGTGAATGTGACAGTATGTTGCTATAGGTGAATGTTCCCATGGGTGTGTCAGTGTGTTGCTATAGGTGAATGTGACAGTATGTTGCAGTGGGTGAATGTTCCCATGGGTGTGTCAGTGTGTGGCTATAGGTGAATGTGACAGTATGTTGCAGTGGGTGAATGTTCCCATGGGCGTGTCAGTGTGTTGCTATAGGTGAATGTGACAGTATGTTGCTATAGGTGAATGTTCCCATGGGTGTGTCAGTGTGTTGCTATAGGTGAATGTGACAGTATGTTGCAGTGGGTGAATGTTCCCATGGGTGTGTCAGTGTGTGGCTATAGGTGAATGTGACAGTATGTTGCAGTGGGTGAATGTTCCCATGGGTGTGTCAGTGTGTGGCTATAGGTGAATGTGACAGTATGTTGCAGTGGGTGAATGTTCCCATGGGCGTGTCAGTGTGTTGCTATAGGTGAATGTGACAGTATGTTGCTATAGGTGAATGTTCCCATGGGTGTGTCAGTGTGTTGCTATAGGTGAATGTGACAGTATGTTGCAGTGGGTGACTGTTCCCATGGGTGTGTCAGTGTGTTGCTATAGGTGAATGTTCCCATGGGTGTGTCAGTGTGTTGCTATAGGTGAATGTGACAGTATGTTGCAGTGGGTGAATGTTCCCATGGGTGTGTCAGTGTGTGGCTATAGGTGAATGTGACAGTATGTTGCAGTGGGTGAATGTTCCCATGGGTGTGTCAGTATGTTGCTGTAGGTGAATGTGACCGTATGTTGCAGTGGTGAATGTTCCCCTGGGTGTGTCAGTGTATTGCTGTAGGTGAATGACAGTATGTTGCTATAGGTGAATGTTCCCATGGGTGTGTCAGTGTGTGGCTATAGGTGAATGTGACAGTATGTTGCAGTGGGTGAATGGCTCAATGAACGCAGAGCTCCAGGTCACACTACCACCACCATTTGCTCTAATTGGGATGTGGAAGGAATGTTCCTGCAGAAAAGGGAAATGATTGGAAGTTGTTGCCGGACGTTCACGGTGGCACTGCAAATATCCTGACACTGATCCCCAGGCAGACCACCACATACATCATACTTACAGAGCGGGTTTACCTGTCAGAGGATTGGACTTGTCCATCCAGTCTGGCACACAGCACAGCCCCGTCTGTCAGGGTTGGAAATCTGACCTGGCAGTCGGGACTGTCTTGTTATGAATTGTAGATGTACTGTCCACCTTCATACTGTAAAGTGACATCCAGACTGTTGCTTCTATATACATCCTGTATATTTTTCTATTGCTGTTCAGTGACACCACATAATGATTGTTAATCACTGACTAAAATATGGAAGAATGTAATACATATTAAACTAGACAATAAAAGGAGAAGCCGGCTGATGAATCCGTCTTCCTGTTACTCTATCGCCTCCTATCAGCATGCTTCTTGCACTGCTGCTCACCTGATTGGTAATGCTTTTCCCTCTTCCAGTCTGAGCTCTGCTGTATAGCTGATTACAAGAAGCAGACACTTGGTGACATTCACACTGCTTGGATTTAAAGAAGTCTCCTAAGCATTAGACCGGTCTGTACATTCATGTGTGTATCCGCTTCTCCAATGGTATTGAAATGTGAAGCCTGTGTGCTCCTCCCTGATAAAAGCCCGATTTGTGGATGTTACATTGAGCTTGAGCAGAGTTCCATTGCCACCATCCCGGGGGGTGGGAGGAGGGGGGGTTGCTGGCTAGAGGGCTCCCATTCGGTTCGCTGGTTGCACCGCCTCTGTATTTGTATTGGCTGTCAGATCGCAATCAGCTGGGCTGTCATTGGTTGCTATGGGGGATAGCAGCCCACTACAGGGGAGGACTTTGCCCAATTCCTGGAGTTCAGATTCAAAATAAAATAAATCTTTGACTAGAGCTGCATTTCATTTGTGTATTCAATATCTACAGAGTGCAGCTTTAAAATCTCTTCCAGCTCTTGATTGTACTGTCACATGTGGTTTACTGGTGGCCATTAACTGGATTGATTCTGGCTACAAGCCCGTGTATGGATGGGAGGAATGCGCTCCTAGACATCAGATGTCTGCTTCCAGCGACAGTTGTCACATCTGACACTCCCAGCTCTCTGGGCAGTTCAGGGATTTTTTCCTTTTTATGTTGGCTGATCTCTATCCAACTCCTAAGATAAGGCCGACGCCAGGCTCTTCTGGCTGCTGCCACTCCTTCCTGTGGCATGAATGTGCACGCCTCAATCTAAATATGAAGGTTACAATTGTTTTAAAATGGAACTCTGGACTGATATAAAAAAATATATTAAAGATCTATGGTCACAGCATACAAGTTCATTTTTTTTTTTAACCTCCAGGATTGTAGGAACAATAGTTATATTTGACAATCCAATGAAACTTAATCTCCTTTCACGCCTGTCTGCTGGCTGACTTTCCACAACTTCCTGGATTCCCTCCAGCTTCTCCCCTGTTCACATTCAATTTCTAAGGACTACATATCCCATGGTACCTTGCTGCCTGCAAGCAGTGATTCCTGTAATGACTCCGCCTCCTGAAACTCCTCCTCTCGGCACCTCTGTAGTTCAGAAGTCAGGCTCTGTGAAATGTGTGACACAGCAGTGCTTACTACTGGACATAAAAGTGTCACAGAATTCGAGGATGTAAAGTCAGTTTATAAATTTCAAGATCATTCAGATTAATAGGTGTAGGCTAGAAGTAATTGAAAATCAACGTGGAAATGAATATATGAAACCAATTCTGACCATGGATTCGGTTTAATGCAGCTCTGTAGTACATCATTAAATGTAGTTGTTAAATACAAGCAGGATAAGTACCTGAATATAAAGAGTTGGAATTGAAGGGCCACACCACTGCTAAGTGGTCCAGGTGCAACTTTATTCCATTAAAGGCGGGGGGTACAGATCAAAAAGTTCCAACGCGGTTCAGGGGTCTAAATGTCCCTGATATGCATTGGCTACTTTTTGACTTGCATCTTCCATTAAAGACCAGTATTCCTGTCCTTTAACCTCCCTGGAGGTATTCCCGAGTGTAGCTCGGGGTAAAGTTTCAGTACCACAGGCGGTAACCCCGAGCTACACTCGGGAATACCCTGCAGTGTTGCTCCGGGATCTGTTCTTCTTACCTTGTCCTGCGCTCCCGCGATGTCCCTCCTGCAGTGTCTCCTGTAATGTCCTCCGGTCTATGCCGGCATCTGTCTTCTGGGTTCTGTCCCCTGCGAGCGTTGGGGCGTACGGGGGGCCGGAACGGTGGGAAATTTGAAAATGACAAAAAGTGACAGTCACTAAAATCACATAGTATAACATTACTGTATGAAACCATTTCACATACATTTTGTCCCGAGTGCTTTGTCCTGTGCCCTGCCTGCATTTTTACAGTTTTCTGCCTGGAAACTGAGAAACGTCCATGATGTCCAAAAAGCGTCCCTTTAGGTCAAAGCAGTTTTAGACCAGCTAGAGAACAGCGATAGTAAATCAGAACCACTTGCAGAATTGAGTGATAATGATTCGTGGGGAAATTTGTCGGACACCGAAAAACGATTTTGCGACTTTGCTCAGTGATGTGCGAACTTGGTGCTATATTTCAAATTTCAGTGTTTTTGGTTTGATTATATTATTGAATTAAATTTATTATTTTTTTTATGATTTATTAAATTATAATTTATGATTTCGTGTTTCAGATTTTATCATACCCGGGATGTTTACTAGATTCTTGTTCAGACAGATTTTAGTGAGTTATTCCTAAAAATTACAGGCCTACAATAAAAAAATACATATTTCCATGCAAAAAAGTACCGCTTTGAGCACAGAAATATGGACATAATCAGACCGCTAGGGAGGTTAATGGAATAGTTGCATCTGAACCTCTTAGCAGTGGTGTGGTGCTTCAGTTTCAAATTTATTTATTTTTCACATCACACTACAAGCGAAGGAGACTGGAGATCCTCCGGGGTGTGGAAGCCGCCTGCCCAGGAACCAGATCATTTACACCAACATCATTGTCTTAATACCATATTACCAGTAAAACAAACCTACGGGTCGAATGCTATCTTTCCACTTTCCTCAGGTACCTGAATGACTTGTTGCCCACCTCTTGAAGTCCCTGTACAGCAGGGTTGGGATGTGAGGAAGAAGCAGCACAAGGAACCAATGAGTTCATGTACTGACAAGAAGCATGCTGATAGGAGGAGAAAGCAGAATTAGAGGTGTGAGCATAATTGGCCCTCTGCTTTTCATTGTCCAGTCACGTGGTGGGTCCAGGGTGACCTGGGCTCAGAGGAAGTGGGTTTAGATGATGCTGGCCATCAGTGGGCATCCAGTGGCATAAAAAAGGCAAACTTGTAGGATGCTCAAACCTTTCGTTACACAAGAGATAATCCGAGACTATGCTAATGTTCTCCCAGACCCTATTCACACCTTCCATATTGTGAAGTGCCTTTCCTAACCTAATTTATAGTTCAACATCATGATTTTACTCAGCGATGTCTCTTCACAACTGAGCATCGGGACACTTGAAGCTGATCTCTCGAAGCTCAGAATAGTCCATGAGCGGCTTGTGGTTTTGACCCTATTGAATTCACAGGGAGTACCCAAAAATCTGCAGGTTTTTTCTTGCTCTTCCACCTTGTAACCAGTTTTTAATTTGCTAGAACAAACGCACCAAACCTGAAAATGCCCAAAAAACATAAATTTGCAGAGTCCCAAAAATGCCCATGCTGAAGTGTGGGTGCTGAGATGTGGTGGCCATAATGAATCCTTCTTTAGATTGTTGCAAATTGAGCAGTTCATTTAGACTCCTTCTAAACCCTACCTTGTGCTGTTTCTGGGAAGAAGCTGGGGGTGAACCAGGGGAGCAGAAAGTGCAGGGTCTGGAGGAGTGCAGGGTCTGGAGGAGGCCTGGAGTCAACTGCCAGAATCTGCTGAATGCCGAGACCCAGGAGGTGCTGCAGCTGCACAGAGAAACTCGAGATCTGTAGTTCTGTCCTCTGCTGCAAACTGTTGAGACAAGGTGGGGGTGGAGTCGATGGGGGGGCTTCTGCAGCTACAGATGAGGTGTGAGGGCCACTGGTGGGCCCTTCGGTTTGCAGGCCTTGTTTGACACCTGTGCCCTAGAGTAGGGATGTACCTAAATTTTGGTTGGCCAAAACTTTTCATCTGAAAACACCCCTTTCTGCCGAAATAAAAAAAAAGCACCAATACAGGTACTGAAAAAACCTCGCCGTTGCCGCTCGGTAGTTCTCAGCCTTACCTGAGAAACCATCAAACGATCCTGGCGCTGGGCATAGAGATGAGTGAAGGAAAGATGGCCTCCACTCATCTCTATGCCCTTGGAGGATCGAAGTGATGTCACTTCTGGTTCCAGCCATTTTTTTTTAAAGTACTAGATCAATGCTTTTTTTGATCTAAAGCTTTATATTGTAGAGGAGAGATGTGGGGTCTTATTGACCCCATATCTCTCCATAAAGAGGACCTGTCACTAATTTCTATCACAAGGGATGCATGCATTTCTTGTGATAAGAATAAGTGATTAAATGTTTTAAAGGGACAGTGCAAAAAAAAAGTTTAAAGTGCCCCCGTGCTCGCACGTAGTGGTGAACGCGTACGTAGGCCATGCCCACAAATGTAAATTGTGTTCAAACCACACACGTGAGGTATCACCACGAACGTCCGAGCAAGAGCAATAATTCTTGCAGTAGACCTCTAACTTTACACTGCTAACCTGTAGAGATTTTTAAAGCATCACCCGTGGAGATTTTTTTTTTCTAAGTACTGCAGTTTCACGCCATTCCACGAGCGTGCGCAATTTTAAAGCGTGACATGTTTGGTATCTATTTACTCGCCGTAACATCCTCTTTACAATTACAATTTTTTTTTTAATCGAAGTGTATTTTTTTCCAAAAAATATATATTTTTAAAAACGGCGAGTTTTGAATTTTAATTTCGGTGCAACACTACCCTAGAGAATATCTATTTTAAATCTGGACTCCAGGATACACAAATATTGTCTAAATACAAGACTGTGTATTCCAGATCTGTGCAGTAATTCAGTGTGTAGTTTTTCCTCTGTGGAAGAGATTCCTGTAATAAAGACCAGTTACTGCTGCTCTTTGTGCAGGGTCCCCTCCTCTAGTTACAGTAATAGGTGGGGCCTGTTTGGTCCCTCCCACAGCTCTACTCTCTGCACAGGCTCTGTACAATTACTTTTTCAAGGTAATATCTGGGTTTGCAAAATCATATGGTGCACATTATTTATATATACATATATTTGTGGCTATAGGGGAATATATTAAGTTTGAGTTAAACTTTAACGCATCCACATATAAGCCAACAGTGGGCTTTGTTAGTACACAGACCGGCATCTCAAGACCTCAGAAATGGTATTGGTGCGCGGATAGCTTGTCTGTCTTGGGTCTCTCCTATACTAAATAACAAAGGGTTTTATTTTCCCTCCCATCTGTCCCATATAGCATCAGTCACCAAAACAGGAGAAATGAGGGGAAATCTCCCCAGGGTGCTCAGACAACAGTAAAAAGCTGGCAGCAGCTCTAACACTGTGCAATCTAAAACTAAAAAATGTTGAGTGAAGGTATACAATAACCTTCCTTGTAACGAGCATGGTTGTTTTATATACAACAATGTAAGTAGAGCTTTTTTTTTTTTTTCTCCCAAGGCAAGAAATTGGTATTTGTGTACTGAAAACCAATGTGCTAGAAGACTGATCTGACAAGGGAGCGAAGAGCAGTAATAGACATGGGGGATGTTTTGATGTAGATTATTTGGGGTGGAAGAACTTGTCTCCCGGGATATCATGTTCAGGTTTATCAGCTCAAAACCCAACCAGACCTGACCTTTCCAGCTAACTGCAGGAGGAAGGGTTACCTTTTCAGAAGGTGGTGAATTTGGGTGAAAGGTTTTTCTAGTGAATGAATGGAAGTGCAAGTAGGACCATCCCGTCATGGTGTTCTGAGAATGGAGTGCCTTTGGCTGAATGGAAACCCTTTTAATTGCAGTTTTTAGGAAACTACATGTTTGGTTGAAGAACCTTCTGGCGTGGTCTGGTGTTTGCCGCGTGGTCTGGTGTTTGCCGCGTGGTCTGGTGTTTGCCGCGTGGTCTGGTGTTTGCCGCGTGGTCTGGTGTTTGCCGCGTGGTCTGGTGTTTGCCGCGTGGTCTGGTGTTTGCCGCGTGGTCTGGTGTTTGCCGCGTGGTCTGGTGTTTGCCGCCTGGCCTGGTCACTGTCAGGCACTAGGATTTGGCACTTGCAGCTCGCCCGTAAGTATTTTGCTTATGGAGTTCCCTCCACTCAGTTTGTTGTGGACATGGGCTTTAGAAGACTCCGATTGAGCTCTGCAGTCACTTTTGCAGCAGTTTTCTTCATCCATGTCACAAACTTGAATCCCCTCCACCAGATCATCCCCCGCAGCTATCACCTTTAGTATCACCTCCCCCTTCCTTTGGATTGTAAGCTCCACGAGCAGGGCCCTCACATTCCTTCTGTACTGAAATGTGTTGTAATTGTACTGTGTCCCTTTATTTCAGGTACTTATATAGCGCCATCAATTTACGCAGCACTTTACATATATATTATACATTAACATCAGTCCCTAACCCTCAAGGGGTGTACAATCTAAGGTCCCTAACTCATATTCATACATACACATACTAGGGACAATTTAGACAGGATCCAATTAACCTACCTGCATGTCTTTGGCGTGTGGGAGGAAACTGGAGTACCCGGAGGAAACCCACGCAGGCACAGGGAAAACATGCAAACTCCAGGCAGGTGGTGCCGTGGCTGGGATTCGAACCGAGGGCCTAGTACTGCCAGGCGAAAGTGCTAACCACTAAGCCACTGTCTCCCTTATGATGTATAGCGCTGCGCAAACTGTTGGCGCTATATAAATCCTGTATAATATAATCCTGTGCATTGTCCTTTTCTTTCGGTCAGTTGACCATGTCAACCTCACTTATGTATATGCCTTCATAACCTTTGATACTGTACCTCGTGACGCTGCAAAAAAAGTAAGTCCAGTCAGTGGCACAACTAAGCGGGTACCAAAAATGTGTCCACTTTGAAGCTTGGTGAGCTCTGACATGTCTCCGCATGATGGCGCATGGAGTGAATGACGGAAGTGAGGCTTCCCACCTGTTAGCTAGGTGTCTCATCACACAGTAAAAGCAAATGATTACAACACTTCTGCTTTCCACAGAAAGCATGTCACATTGACGCCTGCGAATCTTGTAGTGTTTCCATATTTTTGTCCAACCCCTGTATATTTAAGAGCCCATTCACACTTGTGCAACTTGTAATGAGACTTTGGGGTCCAAGTCGCAGTCCATGTTTCCCAATGAGTACCATTCATATCTGTGCGACTTCAAGTTGTTCCTGTACTACTTTGGCCTGCCTTTCATGCGTCTTGAGCCATAGACTTCCGTGTAAATCCTCCAAAGTCGCACTTGAATGATATACATGCAACTTTGTAAAGCACAATCATCCTTGGTCAAAGTCGCATCAAGTCACAATGAAAATAGCACAATTTTGAAGTCGCACAAGTGTGAAGGGAGCCTAAACACAAAACAAAAATGTCATATTGCAGGTTACCAACCCTAAGGCCCCTTTCATACAGGCGATCTGATCAGATCTGCGTTTCAGGTTTTTCAGGAGGACCTGATCATATGGTCTATGTATCCTTATGGACAGGTGAGTGTAAATGGACTTATCTGTTCTACCTCTGGGTGGTCTCCACTAAAAAAAAGGGAGATCCATCCTCTTTTGTTTAGGCAGATCGAAGGGTGTAAACACAGTGGAGTCTTCCAGGCCACTCAGAGCAGAGTACGGTATATCTGTGTCCACTCTGCAGAAATTGAGCGGACATGTCATCTGCCCATTCTGCTCTCAGCAGGGGATATGTGACCTGATCAATATGGGATCTGCCCGTATGAAAGCGCCATTAGGTGGGGTATTTGCATTAGTATTTTTTGTAAAGAAGCTTTTTTTTTTTTTACCTGGTATTCATGTGAATAGGGTGACAACACTCGCTGTACTGTATCTGTGGAGGAGCAGTGGCGTTGCCCCCAGGCTGCTGCCTTGATTTGGACTACAGATGCCACGTCTTGCCTTCTGTTTTCCATTTTATAGAGTGGAGTTTGCAGTTCACAGAAGATGGGCAATAAAGCTGAAAACATTGTTTGGAATTTCAGTTTGATCCACAGGAAATGAAAAACACTGGATTTTTAGCAGGATCAACAGGTTCCAAAGCATGGAGTAGGCCTATGCAGACTGTCTGTATCAAACTGACTTGTCTCATCCGGAATTAAAGGATAAGACTCCCCAAGTCCTGGTCATCTTTACAGTACAGTACTTACGTTTTGGATAGTTGAGGGATTAGAACCCCTGCCTGGTTTTTATTGCTATCTGTGCCACAGTTGGGGTAATTCACTTTTTTTTTTTTTTTTTTGTCCTGTTAACTTTATCATTTGAAAGTAAAAGAAAAATCCCAAATTTTGGGTTGTCCCCATAAAAGTAAGATGGGAAACCTTCCAATAAGGAAACTAATGCTGATGGCCTGGGGGCCCCCAAGAAATTCCTTTGCATGGATTTCCCCTCACTTCCTGTTTGGTTTTGTGACAGGAAGTAAAAGGAAATCTCCCCAATGGGACACAGATGTGAGAAGAATTCTGATGGGTTGTAAGCCTTTCTTGCTCTATCCAAAATGAAGAAATAAATGTGCCTGTAGTCCTACTTTAATCTCTGCTGCTATGGCATACTGGGGTTTTTCTCCAAAGGGGATTGCATTGCTATCTAGCCAAGTGTGGGAGTAGACAGGCAGATTATGGTCAATTTGCAGCATGGCATGGTAGGAATTTTGGAGAAGGTGTGTACATTTTTTTTATATATAATCATAGGTGCTAATTCTAATTGGGCCTGCATCAGTGACCTGGTCATCGAAATGAGTCACACGGCCTGAAAGTTGTTTTTATGGTACCAGTGAATAAATGTCCTCTGGCTGACAACGTAAAGGAGACTTCACATCAGTCTGAGGGGACTTCATCAGGTCGCCTTTTCTTGCTTCTTTCTCAGTAGATATTTAAAGTGATTCTAAAGGGTTTTTTTTTTAAAGAAAATATAACAAACATGTATATACTTACCTGCTGTGTGTAGTGGTTTTGCACAGAGCAACCCGGATCCTCCTCAGGTCCCCCGCAGGCTCTCCTGGCCCCTCCCTCCTGTTGGGTGCCCCCACTGCAAGCAGCTTGGTATGAGGGCACCCGCTGCTGTGTCCATTCTCTCGCCCTGCTCCCTGTTCTCATTGGCTGTGATTGACAGCAGTGGGAGCCATTGGCTTCTGCTTCTCTCTCAGCAGTGAGTAGATGGAGTCTTGGGATAGCCAAGACTCCAGTGCACATCGCTGGGTCGAGAGGGGGCTTAGGTGAGTATTAGGGAGCTGGGAGGGGATGCTGCACAGAGGTTTTTTACCTTCATGCATAGAATGCATGAAGGTAAAAAAACCTTGAGCCTTTAGAACCGCTTTAAATCCATTCATACATACACAAGGTTGTAAACTGTAGTCAGGGGAGATCTGTCTATGTACTTGGCAAGCTCTGACACTGAATTTTAGACATATTTAAAGTGTTACTAAAGGCTACATTTTTTTTTTTTTTTTGTTTTGTTTTAAATAAAATAATGCATTCTGCCAGGGGTGTCAAACTGGCAGCCCTCCAGTTGTTGCAAAACTACAAGTCCAATGATGCCTCTGCAAGACTGACAATTACAAGCATGACTCCGAATGGCAATGTCTCATGGGACTTGTAGTTTTGCAACAGCTGGAGGGCCGCCACTTTGACACCTGTGTGTTATACTTACCTGCTCTGTGCAGTGGTATTGCAGACTGGCCCTGATCCTCCTCTTCTTGGGTCCCCCATCAGAGTTCTTGGCTGCTCCTCTTAGTGTGTCCCCATAGCAAGCCATTTGCTGTGGGGGCACATGGTATCTGCTCGCTCCTGAGCGGTCTATAGAGCCACACTCCATAGACTCGCATAGCGGGACTTGGCCCCTCCCCCCACTTCCTCTTGACAGCAGCAAGTGCCAGTGGCTCCAGCTGTGTGAAGAGGTAGAGTAGAAGAGCTGCAGATGTACACAGCGCTGGATCTGTTCTCCTCTCTTCCCTTTCACACAGGTTAGGGTAAGCACAGACAAGTGGAAAACATTTTTTTACTGTGATGCAAGCAACGCATTAAGGTAAAGTTTTGTTTTATCACTTTACCCCTATCGCCACCCGGTCCGCATGTCATACTGACCTGACGGAGTTTTATACACAATCCGGTTACTGCAGACACTGTATAGGCGTTGCCTATACAAAATATGGAGTTCTGAAGTTTACCATTTCATTGGTGCACACAAATTTAAAGTTTGGCAGGTTGGGTATCTTTTATAAAGACGAGGTTGCGACAAGTAAATATTTCATAAAAAATTTGGGTAATTAAATTTGTTTAACCTAAAATTCACTTTTTTGGTGAATTTTTTGCTGTAATATGACATAAAAAATGGAACTACCACTAGTTTATTCTCTAGGGTGCCTGCGTTCCGAAAATATATAATGTTTGGGGGTTTTGTGTAATCTTCAGGCCTAAAATGATTTTTTTTTTAAACTTGTGCCAAAAATGAAAAAAAACAAACTGCTCTGGCAGTGAAAGGGTTAAAGGCCTGTGTTGACAAGCTTTTGTTTCAATTCGCTTCTCTTCCTATATGGTAATGGGAAGGCCAAAGCAGCTCAAAGCAGGTTGCTGCAGCTTACAACCTGAAATACAGGTCAGAAGGTCAACTGCAAAGCATTGAACTTTACATTGAACTGTAAATGATCTGTGATGCAAGCAGGCAGCATTCCCCCAGTGACACAAGCCCTTAAAGTGGAACGGAAAGGAAAAAGTGACAGTTGGCTATGTCATGGGGAAAATTGAGAAATGTAAAATGTTTCCTTAGCACGATAATTCACTGTCTGGAATTCCTTCTGAAAGTGTTCTTCTAGTGTGTGTGCCTAGGCCAGGGGTGGGCAAACTTTTTGACTTGAGGGCCGCAATGGGTTCATATATTGGACCTGGGGGCCGGACCAAGAGTAGATGAATGATGTGTATCCATAGTAAGTATAGTAATATTCCCCCATAGTAATTCATCCCCCCTATAGTAATTCATCCCCCCTATAGTAATTCATTCCCCATATTGTGTCAGTTCACTTACCTTTGCTCCGCGCGTTCCTCTCGCCGTGTTCCCTCGCCGTTCCGGTGTAGCATGAAAATCTGTCTCCTATGAGGATCTGTCCCCCTCGACGTATCTGCGCATGTGCCAGTTTCAGGCATTAGCAGCCGATCGGCGATCTCTGGCACATGCGCAGATACGTCGAGGGGGACAGATCCTCATAGGAGACAGATTTTCATGCTACACCGGTCTTCAGGGCGGACTGTGAGAGGAGCCTAGCGGGAGCCTAGCTCCGCGGGCCGGATTAAAAGGTCCGCCGGGCCGTATACGGCCCGCGGGCCGTAGTTTGCCCATTGCTGGCCTAGGCTGTCCTGTGCCTGCAGACTCATAGATGTTGCAGTGCCTTAGATCTCACACTGCAGATATACAGCTGACTAACTGGATGACCTTTTTTGTTTACTTTAAAGCATCTTGTATTCTAAACATTTACCATGACTTTTTCATAACATTTGATCTTTACTTTTTAAAGAATATGTAAATCTAACATTTCATATGCCTGATATGTGTCTGCTGTACTATGTACTTCTATGGAAAAATGTATTGCTTGCTTTGTGTGAAATCTGTGGTGTACCTGCCAGTTCTGCTGCTTTCCTAATAAACTGACCACACTAGGCACAGTTCTCTAGCTGTGCTGGGAGCTCGACTTGCTCTCCTTGCATGTTTAGAATTGTCCTGACAGCCTCCCCTTTGTTTATCACTGGGAAGATCAGTGTTCTGCGGTTTCTTCTCCCCCAGCTTTTATGCAGCAAAGAATAGAGGGAATGTGATTATTTAAAAATGGGGAAAAGGTATTTGTTATATCTACACACAAATGTTTTGACTTTCCTTTCCATTTTAAAAAAATATATATATATTTGAGGGTTTACATTCACTTTTTAGTAATGTTTTTCATCTCATTGCTGCTTAGAGCCTTCTCCCTTGTTAATCTACTTCCTGTCTACATTCCATACACGTGCTTCATTATCTACACAGCATTGTTCATGGCTGGCTTCTTGAAAACAATGCTAGTCCTTTCCTGCGCTGTACAGACAAGGCCACTTGTGGTCTCCTAGGGCACATATAAAAGGGTGGTGATGCAGGAGCACAATTGGGAGACACTGGAAGTGTCTACACTTATGGCGCTATTGAAAGCTGTAATTTTAAGATTGAAAACTTCTTCCTATGCAAGATGGCAGTAAAATCCCAACAGAGGTTATAACTGTTTTCCATTTTATGCTAAGCTGTAAAAGAAATAAAAAAAAAAATTGATCTGGCGTTTACCTAGTAATGGTGGAACAGTGGTGGGCACAAGGGATTCTGGGTCCCAATATATGGTGGTACACAGTGATACTGGTGGCTTGTCTGACAGATCTGATTTTGGAGTTGCTTTAGTGCCCAGTCATACCAGTGTGAATTGAAGTGGCACCTGAAATCTCATCTAATGAATGTTGGTGTCTTAACATGTGCGTTTGCTGCAGCGTGATATCTAAAGTTCTTGCATTGCATGTCACTCCACTTCCTCAAATTAAACCTTGCCAAAACCGAGCTCCTAGTTTTCCCCCCAGCCTGCGCCCCTCCCAGCCTCTCCATCACAACCAACAAAGCCACCATCAGCCCCACCCCGCAAGCCAGAGTACTAGGTGTCATTCTAGACTCCAATCTGTCTTTCCAGCCCCAGATCCAATTGCTGACAAATTCATGCGGACTCCACATCTGCAACAGCTCCAAAATGCGCACGTTCCTAACGCCAGAAACTACAAAGCAACTCATTCACTCCCTTATCTCCCGACTTGACTACTGTAACTCCCTCCTCGCCGGCCTACCCCAACACAGGCTATCCCTGCTTCAGTCTATCCTGAATTCTGCGGCCCGACTCATCCACCTTACCAACCGCTCCGTATCCGCCACCCCTCTCTGCCAATCCCTCCACTGGCTTCCGATTGCCCAACGCATAAAATTCAGAATATTAACATTGACATACAAAGCTGTTCATAACACTGCCCCAAACTACATAATCGACCTGATATCCATCTACCACCCAAAACGCGCACTCCGCTCCTCACAAGACGACCTACTCTCCAGTTCCCTGGTCTCCTCCTCCCATGTGCATCTCCAGGACTTCTCCAGGGCTTCCCTCATCCTCTGGAACTCACTACCCCAATCCATCAGACTGTCCCCTTCCCTCACCTTTAGGCACACCCTGAAAACCCATCTCTTCAGAGAAGCCTATCCCGTCCTCACCTAATTGCTGATCTCCTCCGCTCTTCCCACCACTCCATCCCCCACAGCTATTTCCTCCTGTACCACTCTCCCCTCCATCCTAGATTGTAAGCTCCAAGGAGCAGGGCCCTCAAACCCCTCGTGTATTGTTACTGTGCTGTCTCATGTACTGTCTCCCATTATAATGTATAGCGCTGAGCAAACCGTTGGCGCTATATAAATACTGTATAATAATTACTTTTCCTGCAGTTTTGTTGCAATTTCACTTACATAGAATATAAGACCCCAGGCGCATTGGGTACGAATTGGCATGCAGTTTCCATGCCATGTGACTTGCAAATTGCATGCCAAGTCTTACCCTATTGTCTGCAATTCCAGTGGTCATATCGGTGCAGTTCCTGAATTGGAGTCAGTGGGAGGGATAGTAGGAATAGTGCCCCATAGTTTGTGTTAGTATGGGAGGAATAGTGCCCCACCGTTAGGGTCAGTGGGGGGGGACGGCGCCCCTTCGTTGGGGTCAGTGGGGGGAGGAATGGTGCCCCACTATTGTCATTTGGTGGAGCTGCAATAGGAAGAGGTGGAACCTAGAGGAACGGGTGGATCTTAAACAGGAAGGGGTGGTACAAATTTTAGGTGCCCAGTCTTGCCTAGGGCAGCACAAAACCAAGATACACCACTGTTCACACCTAAATGATCTTTTCAGGCATCATATTCCAAAGACCATGGGTATTAGCAGCTTTAATGGCCTCCACTGCTTTGGGAAGGTTTTTCACAAGCTTTGGAGTCTGTGGGAATGGCACTGATCTTGGGAGCATTCACACGGGCAATTAGCACACACTGCAAAATCCAGTGTAAAGGATCCAGACTCTTGTGGCTGGAGTGACAGATATGTGCAAACGTCACAATAGCTGCCATTGCATTGTATGCGCTGAGCCACTGCAGTTCCCTCACCAGTTGTCCCAGGTGCAGGAATCAAGATGCTTGCTTTTGGCATTCGTAGTGTGTGCTAATCGCATGTGTGAATGCACCCAAACTGTTTTCATTAGGGATGAGGTCAGGACTCTGGGAAGGCCGCTTGCTTTCCTCCAGACCAGGCTCCTCAAAGTTTTTATGGTGCTGGAACAGACGAGGGCCTTCCTCCGACAATTGCGCGCTTCTAACCTTGTGCTAATATTGAAAGATCTACAAACATTTAGCCACATAAAAATGTGATGGCATCCACAAACCTTTGGCCATTTAGTATATATGGCTGATGGAGGGAGGGGGGAAGAGAATTGTTTTCGTAGCTGTTGTGTCTGAAGAAACAGTTGGGTCTCTATGGGCAGTGAGAATTGCACACGCCTGATCAATGGTGCATTGTTTTACCCAGTCCTGGTTTGTTTAGTAATATTCCATTTAGCCCCACAGCATTACAGTAACCAATAGACTAGTACTGGAAACGACTTAAGGTAGTTTGTTTATTATACAGTTTTGCTAAATATTAACTCTTGTGCTTCGAAAGCCTGAAGGTATCCTAGAAATTGAAGGTGAAGTTCAAAGTTATTCATGTGAAAAAAGGGGAAATGGCAATGCAGGGAATATTCAGTTAGTGGTTTGGGAGAAAGATGAATGTTTAAAAAAAAAAAAAAAAAAAAAAAAAAAATTGCTGATTGTGGAATACAAAGCAGAAGCTAGACATTGTTCCTTACCACTCAGTGTAATAAAGTTTTATGGAACCATGTATTCCTTGTAGACAGATTCTCACACTACAGTGATTAAGCGTGACATATCTTTCACCTTGAGCCACCTCTTCTTGAAGGAGAATTGTATTTGATAAAGTGGCCCAAGAAGTGGGTTTTCCTAAATTTTGTTTTGACTATAAAAATAAAGCCCATATATTGTGAACGCATCAGCTTGTGTATGTCACTTGTGTCAGATAGCACCAAGCTACGATTCATCCTTTGAGATGGGGGATTTCCAATCTACCATTATCACTGTGCTTTGTTTCTGGTTAATTCAATACTTAAAGGAAAACTCTACCAAAATTTGTAAACCTTTAACTTCCCAAGGGATCGAGTGCTCTTGGTCCTGTTCTGACTGGCCTTGTTACAGAATAAAACCACCCCATTATTTCTGTCATTACTGGCTTCAGCTCAAGCCAAGTCTGAAGCCCACTTTATGGGTGTTCCTTCGGGGAGGCACAGCAAGCACTGCTCCTACCCCCTATCTAAGCTGACTTTTACTATTATGTACTGGACATGCAGTCAGTGTTGCAGGGCTGTGTGATGGAGCTGCTGGTTGTATATAAACCTACACTGCAGACACCTGGCACATAGCGTTGAATGATCTGTTATGAATGGCAGTGTTGGTCTGCAGAGCGCCCTACTGCCAGAGACCAGCACGGTCACTAACCATTTATTTTCCCTGCTAGTAGCATGCTCCAAAAGAAGTAGGTAAACTGGGGGTCGGCAACCCATCGATTGCGAGCTACTCTTTGACAGCAGGGAGGTGAAGGGTAGATTGGGAACATGTACTCATGTTGCTGACCCAGTGTTTCCCCACAGCTGCAGAGTGATGCAGGCGCACACTCAGCCAATCCTAGCCTGCAGAGATTCATATATGCAGCTGCGGGGCGGGGAAAGCCTCTGAAATGGCTTGGGTGGGTTCAGGCTCTTTGCCAAGCATCATAAGCTCTTCCAGCGGGCCGGAAGGGTTCACCTGTCAGAATATGCATCTCATGGGCCAGAAATCCGAACCGATAGCCAGGCCTGAAACTAGTGGGAAAAAAAAATCAGCCTGCAGTACCAGATGTTCTACTTTCATGGTGAACCCTGGCATCAGCCTTGTGGGATTAACAAATGACTCCCCAGACTTGAAAAAACAATTGTGAATGGAAGAGAATATAGTTTGAAAGAAACATAGCCAACCTTAAAATTTAGCCTCAGTAACAGTGAGATGCTTGTTTTCATCACACCTTTTTTTTTTTTTTTTTTTTAAACTAGCAAGCCCCCAATTTAAAAAAAAAAATGGTATTGCACCCTGGTGATCTTTGATCTTTAATGTTCAGGTAGATCACCACTACTCAAAAGCTGCCTACCCATAGGGTACACTAACAAAGCAGGCTTCTTGCCAAAGGCAGGACAAATCTAAATAGGAGCAAGTGCTGGTCCTTGGGGGGATGAAATGTTTATAAAATTTTGGAGACTTCTTGAAGGTCCAGGCACCTTGGGGTATCTACAAGAATGGTTGTTTTCATGCTCTGGATTCCAGTTTTTGTAGGTGTTGAGATTTGTTCATATCAGCTCTAAGCCCTGTCCTTATCAGCACTATACTCTGCCTACGCCATTACACAGTTCAGTGCCAAATTCTTGGTGGCCATTGGCAGCGTTGGACTGCTGAGTTAGAATGGGGTTAGCCTGGTCAGCTTTGCTTCAACTCCACCTAAAAGCACCACCAAAGAAAGTCTGACTATTTTAATGTTCATGTAAATGGGTTTATAGTAGGGCCTTCTACAGGAGGTGATTACACAGTTGTAGGTCTCTGTCCTAGATTTGTGGTTATCAGGACGTAGTGAGAAAGTTACTCCAGAGTCCTCATTACTGCTCCCCATAGGCGTCTCTACAGAACAGTGCGTTCTTACATTCTGAAATGTTATCGCTTCAGAGCTTATATACATAATAAATGTTAATGGATACTGTGGCCTTTATGTTCAAGGTTTTATTGATCAGCCAAGCCTTTATCAGCAGTTTTTAAGCCATAGGTGAGTTGATATTTGTGGCTGCCATCTGAGTAATGTGCATTGATCTGCTTTGTGTTGTGCGTGTTCTGTATGTTATGACACACGTTCTCACCATCTTATCTGTTTATGTACATACACTCACAATTCTAGCAATTTGCTCAGTATAGAGGCAGCTGGGCATTTGAAACTGTACACTATTTTTTTTTTCTTTTTAATTCATGTGTGTTCACACCACAGTGGAATGCTTGAGAAAACCGCCTAAATTGTGTGATCTTTCCAATGGCTGTCTGTAGCTGATTTGTGTGCCAGAACTTTCTTCTTCCAAGTATGGATTTGACTGAAGATTTAAAAAGGAAGTTCTTTTGTGTCTCGGCTTTTTTTTTTTTCCCATGGAAGACACAAGTGTGTGTCTATATTTACAGTGCTCATTATAAATAGTACACCCCTTCTTGAAAAGTAAGATTTTAATCTATCTCCATGAACACATGAACAATTTGCAAAATTTTGATAACTGAGTTTTATAGAACCATTTGTTGAGCTCATTACATGAAAGTAGGTTTAATATAACTTGGATGAGAAAATCTTCATGTTTACATCAACTAATTTGCGTAAAACTGAATACACCTCACAATAAAATCTACATCTAGTATTTTGTATGACCTCCATGATTTGTAAGGACAGCACCAAGTTAGACCTCTATCTTTTTCAATTCCTCAAGAACCACCTCTTTTAGAGCCTGGCTGCTGGGAGGAGAGTAATGCTCAACTTCTCTTCAGAATTCCCCATAGGTCAATTGGGTTCAGATCAGGAGACTTGGCCACGGAATCACTTTCACTCTGTTCATCAGAAATGCAACAGTCCACTTAGATGTGTGTTTTTGGATAATTTTATTTTACAATGGATTTTAGTATAGACAACACAACAAAAAACAATCAAAAGCAAGATTACTGACACAATGTATACAGTTTTTCTGATGGACATAACAAATGCACTGAAGTATTGGCAAGGAGAGAACTGGAGTACATAAACACAATACATAAAAGGGTGGAATGAAACCTAAATTGTTAGCAAACAAGTAATGACCAGTGGGCTAGTAGACGAGGGTCAAAGATAATCACAAATTGCATACAGAGGTTAGGAAGCCTCACTGGACGCACATCCGTACTCTACACCAAGGACTCTCGAAAGTCAGGTATATAAAACATTGCAGGTACGATTCTCTAGGAGTATTCTAATCGGTGCAAATGGCATGAAGACTAACAAAAACAGAGGGGAAAAAAAAGCAAAGAAGGGAAAATCGAGGATAGTAAAGACAAAGAAAGGGCTTCAGGGGATCGTGCCAGGAGAGTCTTGTATCGACAGAAGGGTTTGGTCAAATCTAAATGGTTGGGCCACATCAATCCAGGGGCGCCAGATCTGCAAAAACTTTGGGTGGGTGTCTAACAGCATGGCCGTTGGCTTCTCATTGACCATTATAAAATTCATCCGGTTCTTAATGGCCTCGAAGCGAAGAGGGGTTTTCCAAGCTCTCGCGATCGTTAATTTGGTAGTCATAAATAGATGTGATGCCAGCTGCCACTCAGGACAAAGTAGGCCTACTAATGGTTTAAAAAAAAATAGTGCCTTGTATGGGTTGCACTTAATATCTGTATGTAACATAGTGTGGAGAATTGCATAGACCCTAATCCATAGTCTGCACATCTTGGGGCAAGGTGTTTTGGATGATTTTCATGTTGGAAAAGTGCACGTTGACCAAGGTTATGCAGTGTGATGGCAGCATCTTCACTTTCAATATAGAGCAGAACATCTGTGAATTGATACCGTCAATGAAATGCGGCTCCTTGACACCAGCAGCACTCATGCAGCCCCATAGAAGGACACTGCCACCACCATGCTTCACTGTAGGCACCATGCATTTTTCTTTGTACAGTACTCCTCACCTTTGCGACTCTTTAGTTTTGAAGCCATAAGTTCCAAAAACCTTTATCTTGTTATCACTCCAGAGTACAGAGTCCCAGTAGTTGTGTTCTTTCAGCATGGGCTCTGGCAAATGCTAGGCGGGATTTTGTGCATGGTCTTTAGGAGAGGCTTCCTTTGTGGATGACACCCATGCATACCATTCCTCTGCAGTGTATGCCGTATTGTGTACAGAAACAATCACTCCAATTTGGATTTCTACAGCTTTAGCTTACTGCAGTGAACTTCCATTGTGATTTTTCTTCAACCTTTCTCATCAGAAGACGCTCCTTTCAATGTGTTCACTTCCATGGACATCTGTGAGATGGTTGCAGTTCCATCTTTGTTATAATTTTGTATAACTTTTGCTGCAATATTCTTACTGATAAGTAAAGCTTTGCTGGTCTTATTGTACTCTTCACCTTTCTTGTGTTAAGTTCTTTCTCGGGCCTTGTGACATCTCTTCCATGTGGTGCCGTTGCTGCAGCATGAAATGGAAGGGGTTTTCTTTAAGGAACGCCCTTTTATAATAAACTGTCTGCTGGACTCCTGTTTAGTGAACAATTAGACTCGCTTTTAGTTGAATTCTTGTAAATTAGGATTTTGATATATAAAATTCAGCTTTGCTCCTAAGACTTTTATTGGGGTGTATTTATTTTTGCAACCTTGTCTCAAAATTTGTTATAAAAAATACTTTGTGTGCAAATTAACATCTTGTTTGCAATCAATGGTCTGCATTTGTGGGAGTGTTTTGTAGTATAGTGTCCCATAGAACATGTTGATTCTGAAAGGAAAGTAGAGGTTTTCTGACATATTTTTAGGGTGTACTCATTTTATGCTGAGCACTGTATGTATTCTATCTCGGTCCAATGGCATCTGAAAGCCAATCGATGGGATAGGTTACGCAGCTGGTAAACATGTCCCTAAAGTTGCCTTGAAAGCAGAAAAAATGGGCATCGCAGTTTGCGTATGGGGCTGTGTAGCCTCATACCAGTCGAGGTGCCCATGCTGACCAGTGTCCACAGCCAAGAGCACTAACAATGTGCGCATGAGCCCCAAATTTGGACCACAGAGCAATGGAAGAAGGTGTGGTCTGATGAATCATGTTTTTTTCATTTACATCATATTGATGCATGTGTTTAGTTTACCTGGAGGAGAGATGGTACCAGGATGTGGTGTGGGGGAGAAAAAGGCAAGCCAGCAGAAGCAGCATGTTTTGAGCAATGTTCTGCTGGGATACCTTGGGTGCTGTCATTCATGTGAATGTTGTTATTCTTATACAGGATTTATATAGCGCCAACAGTTTGCTCAGCGCTTTACAATAGAAGTACTTTGGCATGTACCTTCTACCATTCATGCGGCCAAAGATTTGGATTGCGGAAGGAAGACCTGGTTAAGATGGAAGCACTGGGGAGCTGGGGGAACCAAGACAGCCTAGTGCTGGAGGGCTCTGTAGGTTGGGATCCACCCAGGAATGTGGACTGGCACCTGGCTCAGCCTCTCAGGTCTGCTGGGATCCTGAGCCGGAACTCCCTCCCCCTCCACAGCCTGGCACTCTAGTGGGCACACTGGAAGAGCAGAGCGCTGGAGACTGACAGTCATGACTTTCTGCTTACAGCCGAGGGGAGAACTGAGTGACAGGTGCCAAAAATACCCCTGTCCCTTGCCGCCTGGTGGTTCTCCAGCCTTATCTGAGATCTTGTCAAACTATCCTGGCACTGGGCATAGAGATCAGTGAAGGAAAGATGGCTTCCACTCACCTCTATGCCCTTGGAGGACCAGGGCAACGTCATTACGTCACTTCTAGTTCCGGCGCATTGTAAATGAGGCTTTTTTTTTTTCTTTCTTTTTAATGCACTAAATCAATGCTTTTTTTTGATCAAATGCTTTACATTGTAGAGGAGCGATGTGGGGTCTGTCTGGTTTTTGTTTTGGGCCAAGTGCATATTAAATGTTTTCATTTTGGTGCACCACTAGTGTGTGTGTGTGTGTGTGTGTATGTTCCTCCCCATCTTTTTAATGTGCTACCTGTACACAGCCACAAGCCTCAAGCCACAGATTCTCAGTATACAGGCCTCAGCGCCCGTTTGAAAGAATCCTAAATGTGATTCTGTTTTGACCTGCTAGAGGAGATGCATTGATGTTTAAAATAACTGAGAAGTTTAACTGCTAACTGTTGCGCTTTGTGCTGTTTTGCTAATCATCGTTTTTTTCTTTTACAATAGTTGGTAAACATGAATTAACAGGCCATAAAGTGGCTGTGAAGATCCTGAACAGACAGAAGATCCGAAGCCTTGATGTAGTGGGAAAGATTCGCAGGGAGATTCAGAATCTCAAACTTTTTAGACATCCTCATATTATTAAGCTGTAAGTATTTTGGTTTCATACACCGTATCTGATCAACGTTCAGCTTTTAACTTCTGACATTCTCCCCCCCCCCCCCCCCCCCCCCGATCAATTCTGCATCCTATGACAAAATGTAATTTATTGAAAATGGAGGTTGTGCAATATGACAACTCCCATGTCTATGTGCTGCTGCATTGTGTTGCAACCTATTTGCATTAGATGTATTTTGCAACATTTGAGGACATGGAGTAATTTGTTTTGCATCTGTTAGAGGTTATTGTGCATGATAAATGAAACATAGGAACTGTGCATAACTTTTCTCCAAGACTTTTTAAACTTGTTTAATATTCACACCTCCACGCTGCAGATGTGATGCTACGGCTGTGCCCTGCCTGCACTGAGCGATCACAACTGATCGCTTAGTTCGCAGTTAGCTCTGAGCAGAGTGCAGTGATTGTCACCGCTCTGCTCCTCCAACTCTCACTGGAGGGGGTGGCAGTGGCTGGCTCAATTTATCAGCTGCACGATGAGTGAGCCAGCTGCTAATCGGGCATCTGGATGAATCCCAACAATATAGTGAGGTTCCTTCCAGTTCTGTAATTTAAGCGGACAGTGGGCTTTAGCCTACTGTTGGCTGATTATGGGTCACTGGAGAGCATAGCTGTATGCCTGTGGCCCAGAAGCACAGTATGGCCAAAAAGTTGTCACCATACTTGCCTTTAAGTAGGCACACCTCTTCTGTAGACAGTGCAAGCACTGCATAGAATAACAGGCATCACCAGAGTTTTGGCTCAAATCAGGGCATCAGTAGGCTACCACAACAAGCCACAAACTTGCCTCCACTGCTACACCCAAATAGGCATTTCTACAGGCCAGGCAGTGACCATTATCACTTAACCTTGGGAATGACTTCTGCTGTGATCAGCACAAGGCCCAATAGGAAGCTAATGACACTAAACTGGGAAAGGACATTTCCCATGCAAACAGATTTTGGGTCATGTACATTTTGCCATCAGATTACTCTAAGATAGTGGTTCTGTGTTAGAATTAAGAATGTGGAAAGTTGTGCACTCCTAGTTCTAAGAATACGTGGTTACTAAAGGCCACTCATCTACACATATGATAAAGGTTCCTGTCAGCATGGTTCTCAATCATTTCATTATCTCATCAATTTATGGTGATCTCATGGGTTTGTTTACAAACAAACCCGCCAGCTTCAGTGGTTGCTTTGCTTCTTTCTTGGGCACAGTGAGAGCTGAAGCCAGGAGATTGAACTTTGTTTTATCATTACAATGTGCGAAGTTTAAACCTGCACCGCATAAAAGCCTAAAAAAAAATTTACATTTTATGCCCCTTGCATTCTGGGCTGTTAGCTGCAGTGTCTTCCCCACTGCTTTAGTGTGACTGGGAGAGGGACAGATACAGAATCAATCCCTACTGCGGGCAGCTTTGTCTGTGTGTGGCATGCTGTGGTTTGATTGTGCTGAACACTGTAACAAATGGTTCTTATGTGTTGAGGCTCTATACCTTCACAGACAAATGCCCAGCCTTTCTGTGTTTACGGTGTACATAGCCTAGGATCAATTGGGATGTAAAGTGAACCTTTCATGACTGCAGAAAAGTTACTTCCAACCATTTACTGTAAGCCCATATTTTCTATAGTACTTCTAAAAAAGGATCCATATACATACAGGTAGAACACCTTTGAGTGTCTGGCTTTAAATTTTGTGCACGCTAACCTGTGTTTTTTTTTTTATTTATTTATTTTTGTTCCTCAGGTATCAGGTAATAAGTACACCAACCGATATATTTATGGTGATGGAATATGTTTCAGGCGGGGAACTCTTTGACTATATATGTAAGAATGGGAAGGTAAGACTGGATTGTCCTTTTTTTGTTTTCTTTCTAAATGACAACCTAAAATGTATTGGTTTTGCTTAAAGGAGCTTTGTGTTTTAATCGCTTTCAGATATAAGATCAGATGCAAATGTTATCTTGTGTGTGCTCTGTTTCCAAACGTATTGGAACACCCCTCCAAATTATTGGATTCAGGTGTTCCAATCACCTCTATGGCCACAGGTGTATATAATCAAGCACCTAGGCATGCAGACTGCTTCTACAAACATTTGTGAAAGAATGGGTCGCTCTCAAGAGTTCAGTGAATTCAAGCGTGGTCCCATGATAGGTTGCCACCTGTGCAATAAGTCCATCCGTGACATTTCCTTGCTACTTAATATTCCACGGTCAACTGTTAGTGGTAATACACTGCTCAAAAAATTAAAGGAACACTTTTTAATCAAGAGTATAGCATCAAGTCAAACTCCTGGGATATTGATCTAGTCAGTTAAGTAGCAGAGGGGCCCTGTGCTCACTGCCCCACACCATAGAGCTCGATTGGCATTTGCTATTGAACACCAGAATTGTCAGGTCCGCCACTGGCGCCCTGTGCTTTTCACAGATTGTGACAGGTTCACCCTGAGCACATGTGACAGGTTCACCCTGAGCACATGTGACAGGTTCACCCTGAGCACATGTGACAGGTTCACCCTGAGCACATGTGACAGGCTCACCCTGAGCACATGTGACAGGCTCACCCTGAGCACATGTGACAGGCTCACCCTGAGCACATGTGACAGGCTCACCCTGAGCACATGTGACAGGCTCACCCTGAGCACATGTGACAGGCTCACCCTGAGCACATGTGACAGGCTCACCCTGAGCACATGTGACAGGCTCACCCTGAGCACATGTGACAGGCTCACCCTGAGCACATGTGACAGGCTCACCCTGAGCACATGTGACAGGCTCACCCTGAGCACATGTGACAGGCTCACCCTGAGCACATGTGACAGGCTCACCCTGAGCACATGTGACAGGCTCACCCTGAGCACATGTGACAGGCTCACCCTGAGCACATGTGACAGGCTCACCCTGAGCACATGTGACAGGCTCACCCTGAGCACATGTGACAGGCTCACCCTGAGCACATGTGACAGGCTCACCCTGAGCACATGTGACAGGCTCACCCTGAGCACATGTGACAGGCTCACCCTGAGCACATGTGACAGGCTCACCCTGAGCACATGTGACAGGCTCACCCTGAGCACATGTGACAGGCTCACCCTGAGCACATGTGACAGGCTCACCCTGAGCACATGTGACAGGCTCACCCTGAGCACATGTGACAGGCTCACCCTGAGCACATGTGACAGGCTCACCCTGAGCACATGTGACAGGCTCACCCTGAGCACATGTGACAGGCTCACCCTGAGCACATGTGACAGGCTCACCCTGAGCACATGTGACAGGCGGGAAAGGGTCTGGAGAAGCCGTGGAGAACGTTATGCTGCCTGTAACATCGTTCAGCATGACTGTTTTGGTGGTGGGCCAGTGATGGTCTGGGGAGGCATATCCATGGAGGGATGCACAGACCTCTACAGGCTAGCCCAGTGGTGGGCAACCTTTTTTTTTCAACTGAGCCAAATCTCGCCAAAACCACGATTGAAATTTATTTTGAGAGCCACATTTTTAAAACTGAAAATACATCCCCCATATAGTAATTCATCCCCCATATAGCAATTCATCCCCCATATAGCAATTCATCCCCCATATAGCAATTCATCCCCCATATAGTAATTCACTTACCTTTGCTCTGCGCGTTCTTCTCGCCGTGTTCCCGCGCCGTTCTGGTCTTCAGGGCGGACTGTGAGAGGAGAGGAGTTCGTCACGCTGCCCCGCCTACATCCTGGCTGCCCCGCCTACATCCTGACAGCTGCAGAGTCCTGACTTTTGGGGCGGCCGCCCGAGAGGAGGGAGGGGGGCGGCCGCCCGGCACACAGAAGAGCCGCATTTAAGTTTGTAAAGAGCCGCATGTGGCTCGCGAGCCGCGGCTTGCCGACCACTGGGCTAGCCAATGGTACCCTGACTGCCATTAGATATCGGGATGAAATCCTTGGACCCATTATCGGACCCTGCGCTAGTGCAGTGGGTCCTGAGTTCCTCCTGGTGCACGACAATACCTGGCCTCATGTGGAGAGTATGCAGGTAGTTCCTGAAGGATGAAGGAATTTATGCCATTGAATGACCCCCACGCTTGCCTGACCTAAATCCAATAGAACACCCCTGGGGTATCCTCTTTCAGTCCATCCTACGCCGCCAGGTTGCACCTCTGTCCAGGAGCTCAGTGATTCCCTGGTGTAGATCTGGGTGGAAATACCCCAGGACTCCATCCGTCTCATTAGGAGCATGCCCTGACATTGTCAAACATTCATGCAAACACATGGGGGCCATAGAAACTACTGAGTACCATTTTGAGTTGCTGCAATGAAATTTCAGAAAAATGGACTAGCCTGCCGCATCATTTTTTCAGTTTGATGTGTCTGAATTCAATCCTCTGTAGTTTGATCATTTTAAACGATGGGGAATCCTTACGTTCCTAACACATTACCCAGTCCTCATCAGTATAGATATCCAGCATGATATTTTTCCCCATTGAGAGCTGTGATTTTCAAAGTGTTTACATTTTTTTTGAGCGATGTATAACAAAGTGGAAAGCAACTGGGAACAGCAACTTGGCCACGAAGTGACAGAGCGGGATCAGCATATGCTGAAGCGCACAATGTGTAGAAGTTGCCAACTGTCTGAAGATCACACGAAGTTTGGAGGTCTTTACTCAACCGCGTATAGAGCTTCATGGAATGGGTTTCCATGGCTGAGCAGCTGCATCCAAGCCTTACATCACCAAGTGCAATGCAAAGTGTTGGATGCAGTGGTCTGCCACTGGACTCTAGAGCAGTGGAGATGTGTTTTCTGGAGTGACGAATCACACTTCTTTGGCAATCCGATGGACGTGTCTGGGTTTTGCAGTTGCCAGGAGAACTGTACTTGCCTGACTGCATTATGCCAAGTGTACAGTTTAATGGAGGAGGATTATGGTGTGTGGTTTTTCAGGTGGTGGGCTTGGCCTCTTGGTTTCCAGTGAAGGGAATTCTTAAAGATATGGCTTGTTAAGACATTTTGGACAATGTCATGCTCCCAGCTCTGGAAACCGTTTGGGGATGGCCCCTTCCTGTTCCAACATGACTGCGCACCAGTGCACAAAGCAAGGTCCATAAAGACATGGATGAGTGAGTTTGGGGTGGAGGAACTTGACTGGCCTGCACAAAGTCCAGAACTCAACTCGATAGAACACCTTTGGGATGAATTAGAGCGGAGACTGGGAGCCAGGCCTTCTCCTCCAACATCCGTGCCTGACCTCACAAATGTGCTTCTGAAAGAATGGTCAAACATTCCTATAGACACACTCCTAAACCTTGTAGACAGCCTTCCCAGAAGAGTTGAAGCTGTTATAGCTGCAAAGGGTGGACCAACTCAATATTGAACCCTACTGACCAAGATTGGATTGCCATTAAAGTTTGTGTGTAAAGGCAGGCGTCCCAATTCTTTTGGCAATATAGTGTGTATATATGTTTGGTCACAGCCACCTTTTTGCTTTTTATATACACATGGCTCTGATTCCAGCTTTGCAGCTCCGATTGCTGTTCAGTATCAGACGTCATCATGCCCACTGCTACTGAAATACCTGTTTCACAGGCCTTTGAGTTTTTATCTCTCTGCCTGAAAAGCCCCTCTTTTGGCCCATGTACAGTGCCTTGAAAATATTCATAGTCCTTTAAAATTTTCCACCTTTTTTGTCATGTTGCAACCAAAAACCTAAATGTATTTTATTGGGATTTCATGTGATGGACCAACACAAAGTGGCAGAGAATTGTGAAGTGGAAGGAAAATAATTGGTTAAACTTTTTTTTTTTTTTTTTTTCTTACAAATGTCTAAAGTGTGGTGTGCATTTGTGTTCAGTCCCCCCGGAGTCAAAACTTTGCAGAACCAACTTTTTGCTGCCATTACAGCTGCAAGTCTTTTTGGGGATGTCTCTACCAGCTTTGCACATCTGGAGACATTTTTGCCCATTCATCTTTGCAAATTAGCTCAAGCTCTCAGATTGGATGGAGAGCGTCTGAACAGCAATTTTAAAATCTTGCCACAGATTCTCCGTTGGATTTAAGTCTGGACTTGACTGGGCCATTCTACCGCATGAATATGCTTTGATCTAAAACCTTCCATTGCAGCTCTGGCTGTATGTTTAGGGTCGTTGTCCTGCTGGAAGGTGAACCTCCATCCCAGTCTTTTTGCAGACTCTTAACAGGTTTTCTTCTAAGACTGCCCTGTATTTGGCTCCGTCCATCTTCCCATCAATTCTGACCAGCTTCCCTGTCCCTGCTGAAGAAAAGCATTCCCACCACCATGTTTCACGGTGGGGATGGTATGTTCAGGGTGATATGCAGTGTTTTCCGCCATGCATATTGTTTTGCTTTTCAGCCAAAAAGTTCACTTTTGGTCTCATCTGACCAGAGCACCTTCTTGCAAACTGCAAACGGGACTTCTGGCTTTCTTTCACCAATGGCTTTCTTCTTGCCACTCTTTCATAAAGGCCAGATTTGTGCACAACTAATAGTTGTCCTGTGGACAGATTCTCCCACCTCAGCTGTGGATCTCAGCAGCTCCTCCAGAGTTACCATGGGCCTTTTGGCTGCTTCTGATTGACCACTTGCCCTCCAGAGGATTCCCCCCCTCCCCTCTTCCTGACTAGGCCTTTTGTTTTTTTGCGGTACGGCGTTATTTTGACTGACAATTGCATGGTCATGCAACGCTGTACATAAATGAAATTTTTGTAAAAAAAAAAATGGAGCTTTCTTTTGGTGGTATTTGATCAGGGAGGGAGCACCACTGCACTGTGGATCTAGTATCTATCAACATCCCAGCCTCTTTGCACTTCTGTATGTGGTGCTTGCCCCAAATTCAGGTGCCTATTTCCAACAGGTACATCAATCTGTCAGCTGTTTTTTTTTTTTTTTTTTTTTTAAGTGCTGCTGATCTCCTGCATCCTCTTTGCAACAATGTCCCATCTACAGTAATACACCCTAGCAATGGCTGCACAGCCGCTTGTAGTCTCCACTGAAAGCTCATATCTTCACTATTTGGTCCTGGTCCTTTGGCACATGCACACAACGATCTGTTTACTCCAATGGAAAATCCACACTTCACTTGGAAATTGGTTTGAACTCTAAAGTCAGTCATGTGACTGGTTATCCTCCAGTCAGGGTCTTCGCTGCTGCTTTAAGCAGTGAGAACTGCATAGGATACCGCAGGCTTAGTACAGTGACTTACATTTAGTAACTTTGTCTGCACATGGAGTATAAGCACTTGTGGTGTTATAACAGAATATGGAGAGGCAAGCCTATAGGAATGGCGTATGGTTACAGTGACTGCTCACGGAGTACATTTACTTTCTCTTTAACAAACTTAAAAAAAAATTCCAGTTTTCTTGTGCAGCCATAAGCTTAGAATAGTTGTGGTTTTAGGGAAGTTCCTGTAGGCCCTTGTGTGTGAAATGATACATTCAGGCGATGTTCACTACATAAGCCAGGTCTTGTGCTGTGTGGTCGCCTTATTTTGAGATGCTGCAAGGTAGAAGTCAGTGGACTGTTTTATTAAACTGGTAGAATCGTCTGCAAAATAGATTTTGCTGGATTATTGCTTTCTGTGTTGAGGGCAAAAAATAACTTTAAAATTGAGGTTTCTTATAACTTTATCAAATGTCCATTTGGACAATGTATAAACCACCTTGGCAACAGAGCTCGCTATCTTGGCTCCTACAGAGGATAATATAAACTTTGGTAGCAGAAGAAACTGCAGAGTTTGTCCTTTCAGCCAGCATTGAGCAGCATTTGTAGCAGTGACCCTAAACTTGTCATAATGGGACAAAATAAAGTATCTTAAATGCTTATAGTATTTTCTTTTTCAAAAATGTTTATACACTTTCAATGTGCCTCTGATCTTGATAAAAAGTTGAATCCTTCAGGATAGTCTGTCGTAGCACAGCCTCCTCCATCCTAGCCCTCTCTATTTCTGGGAGTGTCTTAATTACTTTCTGCTGGCCCAGCTCCACCTCCCATTAATCACCTTCCTGCATAACCTTTTATGCAGCTGCCAGGAGAGGGGTGAGGGTGTGAACATCCCTTGAGTGACACCTGAAGCTGGCCAAAGAGCGTTTTTTTTTCTTTCAACCACAGTTAACGCAGGCCATAGATGGAGAGAAAACCGGCCGATTTTTTTTCTTTAAAAAAACAAAAAAGCGGTCGTTCAATCGGCCGACGTTACCAGGAACGGTAAAAATCGGCCGATTTTCATCCAGTCTACAGCCGGCAAAAAGTGTCCCTGCAGAGAGCTCCGCTATTTCTTTGACAGTTCTTTGACATTTATAGCGGCTGCAACATTGTATCTATTTGTATCCATTTCGGATACAGATGGTTTTATTCAGAAACAGATACATTGTTGCAGCCACTATAAATGTCAAGGAACTGTCAAAGAAATAGCGGAGCTCTCTGCAGGGACACTTTTTGCCGGGATGGAACTCTTTTTCTCCTTCTCCTCCTCCTCCCCACGCAGCTTTTTTTTTTATCGGTAAAAAGATCGGCCGATTTGCCCATAATTGCCGCTAAAATCGGCTGATCTTTTTCCAACTTTACCGATAATCTGCCAAAATACAGAAAAACGGCCGACCTATTAACCCACTAACGGTCCGAAAATCGGCCGATTTTCGACCCATCTATGGCCTGCATAAGTGTTGATGGGGGAATCCCTCCCATGGAGCTATTGTGCTCTATGGATAAGGGGGGGGGCTGTCATCCCAGCCAGGAGAACAGTGATTGCAATAATCACATGACAGACCCAACAGGCTGGTTGTACTTAAGTTGACCGATCAACTCTGGTACAATCGGCTTGCCCATACGTGGTTAGAATCTTCACCAGTCCCTGCTGAACCGGCTAAGATTTGAACAGTCTATGGCTGTCTTGAGTCTGCTGACATCACATCCAAGATGGTGGTGCCCAGCAGTAGCCTTGGGTCTGAATGTTTACACAGTGGGGGCTTTTACAGGCAAAAAAACATGCATTAAATATGTTTAATATGCTTATAAATTTATGAGAAGATTGTGAAATGATCTGGTGACAGGGTCTCTTAAAGGTGGACACCAAACTGCCAAATACTTAGCTAAAATACATGTCACTTGTAGTGTCTGCAAAAGGGTTTGTAATTCTTGAGTTTTGCACTTGAGACCCTTGCCAGAGAATTACATGAGGCTGATGTCAAGACAGATTTGTATATGCCATTTCTTTTTTTTCCTTGTATCCTATATTTAAGGCCCATTCACACCAGTTTGCATGCATTATGACCTGTATTGTGTGCTGTTTGGTGTGTGCTTTTGTAGAGGTGGTTGAGTACTTCTACCCAAATATGGTGTTAATGGACCCCAGTTTCCTGTGTGTTTAATGCATACAGCATAGTCCAGATCCAAGTGATCAGTCCTGTTTTAGTCCCGGTTCACACTAGTGCGATTTCTGACTTGAGTCCCACAGAATCGCATGACAAGTGAAATCTCATTATTTTCAATAGTGCCTGTCCTAATTAACACGTATTGGCACAGTGCAGCCTTTGGTAAAGGTTCCTGCACTACTTTGGTAGGATTTACAGTTTAACTTGGCACCATAGAATCAAATGTACACTGTAAATTGCATAAGTCGCATCAGTGTGAACCGAGCTGCTCACCACATGACTCAACCTCTGTCCAACTGCTCACATGAAACATGCATCTTGATCAGTGGTCTCCAAACTGCGGCCTGGGGGCTGGATGTGGCCCTTTGCTTGCCTTTATTTTTCCCATGGGGCACGATTTCATCCACCAACAATGGGGCACAGTTCCTCCCAATGATACGAACAATGGGGTCCAATGACACTAATGGAGCACAATTCCTACCAATGATGGGGCACAGTTCCTCCCCATGATACCAACAATGGGGCTCAATGCCTCTTATCATGGGGCACAATTCCTCCCATTGACATAAACGATGCCAACCGTGGGGCCCAGTGACACAAAGCTGGGACATTTTCTACTGGTGGCCACATTGCGGCCCCTCTAACGTCTGAAGGTCCGTAAACTGGCCCTTTGTTTTAAAAGTTTTGACCCCTGGTCTTAATCATCCTCAGCTGTGTTCTTTTAAGCAGCAACTTTACACTTTCACTGCTGGATGATTTGCCACCATTTGTGAATGTAGCAGAAGAGCAATTGAACCTTCACTCTGAACTCCTTCCAGAGTGTTGTACGGCAGTGCAGATAAGTTCCCAGTACATATTTGGTAGTGCCCCAGTAGACATTCTCTGAACATTCTTGACCACGTACCCACCACATTTCATAAGCCGTGACCACCACACTAAATGCTCTACTTCAGCGTTGCAGCTCTTTCCCCAGTGTCTGCCTTGGCCTCTGTCACCGTTCTACCCACACTGTGGAACACAACCAGCTGCCACTCCATTCTCCCCTCCAACTTTTTTTCTCTCCAATATTGCTGCTCTGCCTATTCTCTTCCTGAGCATTATCCTCTCCTGCTTTACCTTTCTCCCCCTGAGCTAGTTATGTCCTCTGCACTGCAGCCTTCTCAGACCCACTAGAAGTTCTTATAATTCATGATCAGAATTCAGCCAGCTCAGCAGGGATCTGCCACATTTTGATCAATCTTTGCTTCCTTTTGACATCTCATGAATAGACATGTTGGAAACTTTGTACAATCAGTACTGCAGGCAATAGGCTTCAGCGCTAATCGGTGTATTCTGATGGAGTCCCTGCTGTCAGAGTAAGGCCTCATGTACACGGGACACTTCTGAATGATGGAAACTGCTGGAAAACGTAGGTTAAAGTCTGTTTAATCGCATTTGCATACCGAGTTTGTGTTTTAGAAGCGTTTTTTTAAGATAACCTCAGGAGACCCTCCAAAATGCCTAGAATGCACTGTAAGACAGTAAAAAAATTAACACTTTCAGACATTTTAAGAGAAATAGAGCAGAAGCAGAGAAGTATTTGTTGAGATTACTTTTTTTTTTTTTTTTTTTTTTTTTTTTTGTTTGGATGTGTTCTAGCTCATTTTTGTGCAGAAATTATTGCAGCAGTGTCTAACACTTTGTTTTGCATGGGAAAAAAAAAGGGTGGTGTGCTAGGTCCATTTGAGTACCGGGAAAACTATTTGCATGAATTTTTCATGATGAGAAAAGGCTCTGGACAGCATCTGGAAATGGAAGAGTTTAAAAAAAATATATAAAAATTTGCAAACTCCTATAAATGCCATTTGGCTGCATTTTACACGCATTTACAAGCATTTTGCGTTTGAAACGCTGATAAAATCTACTGCTGAACGCAAGTTTTCTGCGTTAAAAAAAGACTAAACTCAACTGCCTGTAAACGATGTGTACGTGGAGAGGGAGAGCTCAGGGGCTGCTGAAAAAAGCGCTGAACAGCTCCTGAACGTCCGTTTATGAGCTGCAGTGTACATGAGGCCTAAGTGCAGCAGGGAGGATTCATCCATATACCTTGAATGTGCGGATTGAGGAATCTGTTCATTTTTCTTGATCAGACAGTTTTTTGTACTTTTTTTCTTTTGGTCTGTTTAATTATCATTTAATGTTATCTGGTCAAGAGTAGTTTGTTGGGGCATACACTTTAAAAGTGGAGATATAGATTTTTTTGAAATGCCCATTCCTGATAGGGTCTCTTTGAACAGTTTCTGCTTGTGGTTGACTTCCCATTCTCACTTTTTTTTTTTTTTTTTTGTTTCCCCCCCAGTTGGATGAGAAGGAATCCCGGCGGTTGTTCCAGCAAATTCTGTCAGGGGTTGATTACTGTCACAGGCACATGGTGGTGCACAGAGACCTGAAGCCGGAGAATGTTCTTCTAGATGCTCATATGAATGCTAAGATTGCTGATTTTGGTAAGTGACAAGTGAAATTTGCCTGGGTTAGACAGTTGTTTGGGTCAGTTATCTGCAGCTCACATTCAGCTTTCACTGAGCATAGTAGATAAAACACTTTTTTTTTTGTTTAGGTTGGAATAATAAAAAAAAGCTTTAAGGGGAAAAAAATCCATATATGCAACAAATTAGGAACTGATTGCAGGTCTAGTAATCTGCCGTGGCTACAAAAACAGACTCAAGGACAGTGTTTTACACAAATATTTGGCTTTTCACCTCATCACCACTTTCATACTTTTAGCACAGGTCAGTAGGAAAAGGGTAATTAGAACACAGTAGTTTGAAATTAAGTAATAGGTGGTTTCATCCAAAAAAGTTAGTGGGAGTAAACGCCTTTTTTATGCCTTGTACATACAGGTAAGTCTAGAACAAGGCTTTACCTGTAGGTACTGTGTATATGTGTATGTGTATGTGTGTGTGTATATATATATATATATATATATATATATATATATATATATATATATATATATATATATCCTATATGTGCCCTGTTTAGGAGATATTTAGCTGTGGAGTCGGTGATGTCACTAGTGCATGCGTTCTGTTCGAGGCCACAATGACGTCACTCCCGTGCATGCATGTCCTTTCAATCAAGTGGCTGCAGCCAGTGAATCCAGAAAACTGGGTGAAGATGGATTCCCTGGTGCCTACTAGTAACATGACTTCCCCTTGGGAAGGGGGGGGTGTGCAGTTTTTAAAAAAAATTTTTTATTTTTTTTTGTTAAACTTGACTAAGCAGAAATGAATAAACTTGCAGAAAATGTGTATAGCTGACAGATTTAGTTCCTACAGTCAAGATTTTCAGGTGAATATATGGTTGTATCTGTTTTGTGTTTCTCACTCATAACGTTACTAGTATAGTGCTTTGTGTAGCCTTTAAAGGATAAGTTCATCTTTGGAACATGAGACATGTTGCACCCGTATTTAGGATGGGACATATAACCGGTTACATTCCTGCCTCCTCCCACACAATCACATACTTCATTCACAGATTCCTGTGAATGTATAAACCAGGGGCGGACTGACAACTCATGGGGCTCCGGGGCAATAGGGGATCATGGGGCCCCTGTGTCCTTGCCCAAACTCAAAAAAGCCTATGAAAAAGGTACCAGGGGCATGTCATGGGGCCCCCTACTGACCCCGGGTTCTTGGGCAGTGCCCGAGTTTCCGAATGGTCAGTCCGCCCCTAATATAAACTATCTGCCACCATGGCGGATGGACTTGTAGTTTCAATGGACTGGACTGGTGCGGATGAGCATTTTCAAAGCCTGACAGAGGTACAGTCTGAAAGCAAGAGCACACGTCTGCAGGAGCCCATATTGGCACCCGTGATCTACGGATTTCAGGTGCAGTGCTTTGCAGTCTCCTGCAAAAATAAATGCATTTATTTTTTTTCTTTCTATAAAGGTCAACTTATGATTTTAGTACACCTTTGTGACCATGTATCATAAACCCATATTTAGGACCTTGGGACTTGTATGGTCCTGAGGGGGATGGCGAACAGCCTGAATTTTTTTTTTTTTTTCCCCCCCCAGTGTGGGTGTATTTATTTCTATCAAAATTATTAATTACAAAATGTATTTTATTGGGATTTTGTGATAGACCAACACAAAGTGGCACATAATTGTGAAGTGGAACAAAAATGATAAATGGTTTTCAAAATTTTTTAAAAATATCTAAAGTGTGGCGTGCATTTGTTTTCAGCCTCTTTGAATCAATACTTTGTAGCACCACCTTTTTCTGCAATTACAGTTGCAAGTCTTTTTGGGGATGTCTGTACCAGCTTTGCACATTTCGAGTGACATTTTTGCCCATTCTTCTTTGCAAAATAGCTCAAGCTGTCAGATTGTATGGAGAGCGTCTGTGAATAGCAATTTTCAAGTCTTGCCACAGATTCTCAATTGGATTTAGGGCTGGACTTTGGGCCATTCTAACACATGAATATGCTTTGATCTAAACCATTCCATTGTAGCTCTGGCTGGATGATTCGGGTCGTTGTTCTGCTGGAAGGTGAACCTCCGCCCCAGTCTCAAGTCTTTTGCAGACTCTACCAGGTTTTGTTCTAAGATTGCCCTGTATTTGGCTCTGTCTTCCCATTAAAACAATATGTTCCCAAAGGTGAAGAAAAGGAGAGACTAGCACCAAAATAAGTGCACTATTAAAAGGGTTTTTTAATTAAGGTAACTGAGGTAACTCACTAGATGGCAATAGAGAAAAGGCATGTATAGATGTCTTCCTTCAAAGGTCCCGGAGACTGGTGGAGAGGGCAGAATACCATCTACTAGCCAAAGCTGTTGTGGGGACCGGTTCTCCCGGTTCCACGCTGGTAGCGTTCAGCAGCTGTGATGGAAACAAGGCTGGAGCGAAAATGGCCGCCGGGCGGATGTGAAGTCACCACGTAAGCGCAATGCCGCAAGAGGGGAGGTAATGCGTTTCGAAGCGTCAGCTTTTTCATCAGACCTCTGGTTTCCATCACAGCTGCTGGACACTACCAGCGTGGAACCGGGAGACCAGGTCCCCACATATGTTTGCCTGTACATCCCATATGGGCAAACAGATATACTGACAAGTCTGCAGGAGACCTGCATGGCACCAGTGATCTGCTGATCGCTGGTGCAATGCTTTACAGGCTCCTGTAACCAAAAATAATGCATATTTTTTTTACGTGCAAAAATGGCATTTTATTTTTTTTGGTCGAAAGGTGAGTATCCTTTTTTAAATGTTGGTTTAGTCAAGGTGACAGTAAAAGGACTTGTCTTATCTTCCGCTCCCCGGCAAACGGCACTCCCCTGTGCTCCAGGATTGAGTTGCCTGTCAGCGACGTGAATGTCCATTGCAGGGGTATGATCCTTGTATTCGCCTTGATATCATGCTAGAGTGCAGGGAGAAAATACCGCAGGGACTGGTCCAGCAGTGCAAAGGAGGCTGTAGGAGCCAGAGGATCTGGTAAGTAAAATTGCTTTACCTGGTCCCCCAGACATAAGTTAACCCTTGCAGTATGAGCACAGCCTGTGTAGTGGTCTGTTAGAGATCAGTCATTTTTAAAGCGTGCTGTAGCTGAAGATGATAGGACTTTACCACCGTTTTTGATATAGAGAATCTGCTGGGAAGTCTTTTTTAAATGGGAGGGTGCCAAAGCTTATCCAATCCCAGAAACAAATTTCATATATTGCAGTTTACTAGTCCTTAGATATGATGGTTGCGTTGTGTGTGTTTTTAGGTGGCTACGCTTACTCACTCCACTGTATCTATGGAGGAGCACTATTGTCACCTTGGACTGCTCACTTAATTTGAACTGCAAACTTGTCCTCTCCATCACATGGAGGGTAGGGCAATTAGTTTAGACCATAGCTGTGAATGGAGATATTTTGTGCGTTTGGTTCAGCTCACTTTGACACATCAGATTGACATTGTGTTTCTGGCAAGATCTTTTCTGTAAATACAGAAAATGCTCTTAGCCTGAATAAAAAAATCTAATGCAGCCACTTTTAAGGACTGCTAAGTTGCACTATATAAAATTTTTATTCTTTGGATTTAGAATGCAACAGATATAGGAACACCCAAATTAAATTTACTAATATGGTTTTCACTTTCAGTAGGTTATTACTGGAGGAATTTGTTTGGCCCTCTAAACCAGAGTGTTTTTCCCCACATTTTAATTTTTTATAGGCCTTTCCAACATGATGGCTGATGGAGAATTTTTAAGGACGAGCTGTGGGTCTCCCAATTACGCTGCGCCAGAAGTAATTTCAGGAAGGTATGTGTGTTGTATTCACTAAAATGGTGGGCTAATGGAAGCATGCAACACCTGTTTGTATGGAGTACACGAAGTGGGCAATGTTACCTATTCATGGCAACGGGCTGATGGAGTCAGGCCAGGCACTATGGAACTGGATACCTGACAATTGGCAAGTACTCATCTTTGGGTGATTCAGCAGGATGTAGTGATTTTGTGACCCACATAGTTGTATTCTAGAAATTCCAACAATTTGGAAAGGCTGAGGCTTGACATACTCCCACTGGGAAAATGCAATGGAAAACTTGGCTCTGCAGCTGATCTTTTAACGGTCATTTTTTTCTGTATTTAATGTGTTCTAAGATAACAATTGTGTATTTTTTAGTGAACCCAGATCTAGTGGTGGTGTAATCTTCAGGAAGCATGTATTGGCGTGTTCTGTAGGTTTACATTGTGGATGTATACTGTCCTTCTCTGTGGTAACTGTTTCTCTCTAACAGAGGCCGGGTTAGACATAGTATGTCTCTTATTAGGAATGAAAACCCGCCTATTCACAAATGTTTATTTTTTTCGTTAACGTTACTCTTTCAGTGTAGAGATTTGTAGACTAGTTTCTAAAGACCGGGTAGATTTATCTTCTGCAATAATGCTGCCTAACATCTGCGATAAGACATTAACCGCCAGTGTGTGCCGAACCACTGCCCATCCCTCCTGAGCACAATGGTCATATACCCCTGTCAGCTGAAGCCTGACCTGAGCACCACCGTTTGTATACAGCCTTTCTTACTCCACTGACCATGGCCAAAAAATTGGTTATTTCAAGTGTTCTGTAAAGCAAGCTTTAAAAACAAAAAAAAAGTAAATGCTCTTTATGAATCTCCCCCCTTTCTACAACATTGCTGTAAGCCTACTGTTTTTCCTATCCAGGCTCTATGCTGGCCCAGAAGTAGACATATGGAGTAGTGGTGTCATTCTTTATGCCTTGCTATGTGGGACTCTTCCATTTGATGATGACCATGTGCCAACCCTGTTCAAGAAGATCTGTGATGGCATTTTCTACACTCCTCAGTATCTGAACCCCTCTGTGATCAGCCTTCTCAAGCACATGCTTCAAGTGGATCCCATGAAAAGGGCTACCATAAAGGACATCAGGTGAGCTTGCCAGTAAAGTAAATTAATGCGGCTTGATCAATATTTTTTTTTTTTTTTTTACATTACTACTTTATTGCAACCCTGTCGCAGGTGGGTACAAATGGCAAACAAAATTTTCCCATAAAGTGAGATATTTTATACTTTGTGGGCGCTGCAGAGTCTCCCTGCAAAATCTTGCATCCTACATATATTCTCAGGTATATTGGATTTCTGGATCTCCTGCCATGCATCATGGTTATATTTGCTGGCTCCCATTTCACTATCCAACAGAGGGGGTGCTGTGGGAGAAGCCATTGTGTTGCCAACGTGTGTGGGCAATCACATACCTAGCAGTGTGATGGCAGAAGATTCTTCAGGGTTGTGTAGCTCTGCAGCAGACAGTGTTGCTTTAAAGGATAGTTCACCTTTTGGGGTAGATTTACTAAATCTAAAGCACTGAGAATCTGGTGCAGCTGTGCATGGTAGCCAATCAGCTTTTAACTTCAGAAACCTTCAAAACAACCTGCTTTGTAAAAGTTTATAACATCATGTACCCATATTTAGAGTCTTAACATGTTTGGAGGATCCCACCTCCAGTGTACATGAGACCTTGGGGGCATTCACACCATGCCTCCACATGAATCGCATTGGATTGCACTGAGCTTTTGTGCGATTTTCATGAGGTTCTGTGCAGTGTAATTTCAGCCCATTCATTTTGGATGAAAATCGCACTGCACCAGAAGTAGTGCATACATACTTTTAAAATGCACTGCAACCGGATCGCTGGCAAATGCAATGTTTACGACCTGCATTTGGGGTGGTGTTAACTTTCTGTTGACACCTGTTGCAGATTGCAAATGGAGTGTTTTTCATTTGGTGTGAATTGCACACAAACGCACAGCTCGTTCCTGTCTGCTTCATGTGCAGGGGTGGTGTGAACCGACCCTTAAAATCTTTGCTTTAAAAATAGCTGCTGAATACAGGGTGCGTCCATGTTATGTTTGCAGACCTTTTGCAACACCTGGTCATCTTTTGATTATCTCCCTTTGATTATCCAGACAGCTCTAGCAGAAGGAGGGAGTCTGTCAGTCCTCTAGCTTAGTTGTGCAGGTGTTGAGTAGACCAGAATTGCAGGAGATTTTACATTGGGCTATTTACCATTTAGCAACGTCCCTTTATTTGTATTGCAAACTAAATCACGTTCACCTCCAGCTGGCTGCATGGGTCAGATAAAAATTCCTTTTCACACAAGCTAATTCTTAAATATTCTCTTAACCCTTCACAGAAAAAAGCAATATAAGCGCCATTTTTGAAAAGTAAGATTTTAATCTACCTCTCTATGAACACAAGAACAATGTCCAAAATTTTTACAAAACTGAGTTTTATAGAACATTTGTTCAGCTCATTACATGAAAGGGTAAAATAACTTGCATTACAAAATCTTTAGTTTTTTGCTCAAATTAGTTGATGCAAAAATGAATACACCCCACAGAAAAAAAACTACATCTAGTATGTTGTATGACCTCCATTATTTGGAAGGACAACAGTCTTCTAAGCATGGAATGAACAAGTTGTCGACTTATTACAATATCAGTATTTCTTCCATTCTTCAAGAATGACCGCTTTTAGAGCCTGGATGGAGAGTGATGCTCAACTTGTCTCTTTAGAATTCCCCATAGGTGTTCCATAGGGTTCAGATCAGGAGACCTACTTGGCCACTGAATCACTTTCACAATGTTTTGTTCACAAAAACAGTTGCCTTTTTAGATGTGTTTTGGATCATAGTATCTTTCAATATAGAGCAGTACATCTGTGAATTCATGATCCCATCAATGAAATGCAGCTCCCCAACACCAGCAGCACTCATGCGGCCCCACAGAAGGACACCACCACCACCATGTATCACTGTAGGCACCATGCATTTTTCTTTGTACTCACCTTTGCAACACCATACAGTTTTAAAGCTATCAGTTCCAAAAACATTTATCTTTGTCTCCTCACCCTAGAGTACAGGGCCCCATTAGTTTTTTTTTTTTTTTTCCCCAGCGTGGACCCTGGCAAATTTTAGGCTGGCTTTTTTGTGCATGGGCTTTAGAGACTTCCTTTGTGGACAACACCCATGCATGCCATTCCTCTGCCGTAAATGCTGTATTGTCAAAGGAAACAATCACCCCAGTTTGGCTTTCTGCTTTAGCTATTTGTAGTGAACTTGCATGGCTTTTTTCTTCAACCCTTCACATCAGAAGATGCTCCTGTCAAGGTGTTAACTTCCATGGTCTTCCTGGACATCTGAGATGGTTGCAGTTTCATCTTAAATATTTGCTCTTTTGCTACAGTGTTCTGACTGATAAGTAAAGCTTTGCTGATCTTGTAGCCTTCACGTTTCTTGTGTAAAGAAATCTTCTTTCTCAGGCCTTGTGATATTTCTCTTCCATTTGGTGCCATTGCTGACAGCATGAGATGGGAAGGCTTTCCTTAAGTAACTTTTTATAATCAGTTGTCTTCTGGACACCTGTTTAATGAATAATTACTCACCTGAATTGAATTTGTTAGGATTTTGTCTAAAATTTAGCTTTGCTTTCATGGCTTGCAAATTAATAAATCCTGTTTGCAAGCAATGGGAGTTTTTTGTAGTATAGTGTCCCATAGAAAATGTTGATTCTGAAAGGAAAGTCAAGGTTTTCTGACAATTATGTTGGGTGTACTCATTTATGATGAGCACTGTATAGAGCCCAGGCCATTTAGTTTATGTAGTAGTAAATTATTTCCAAAGCAGGACACTCAATTGGTACTGCTGTCATCTAGACTCCACTTCTACTATTACCACATTCTGACCATAATATGTACTTGCTTTTCCAACCATACCGAGGCTTCAGACCTGTAATCCAGTGAAGAGGCCATGATTTATGGACTGTTTGGTTTTGATTGGACTAAATTTTGGAAAACTAGCTTGTCCTACCAAAAAATGCCTACATATACTGTATTTGTCTGCAGATCTTCTCAACCTTTTCAGTGTATGCAGATTTGATATGTCCCTAAATTCTTCCCATGAATTTGACCTATTACAGAAGATGCACATGTCACCACCGATTCATGGGTCCAAAACAATAGTTTTGTGCTGATGACTGATGCACACAAGTAAAAGCTGATTAATCATCAAATGGCGTGCTAGTGACAAATATATACTGACGGTGCCATCTGTTCAGTTGTTGGAGCACCCGATCACCTAAGGTCATATGCAGTACAAGGCACATATAATTCCTGATCTGACAGGTTGTCTCTGTCATTGATAAGTAAACAGAGAGCAGAGTCCAGACAGAGCATGTGAGCATTGCAGAATCACTCTGATGGCAAATCTGATATGCTTTTGGTACTCTGGAAGGGCAGGATTGCAATAATGTAAGCAGGAATGTGAGACCTCTGTCCAGCTCATGGGGTACCTGAAGTTATACAATGTAGTTTTTAAAGTGTGCTATAAAGATGCAAGATGACACCACTTTACGTGCTGGTGTCAGAGCTTTATGAAATATGGCTGCATAATTAAAAATGATTGCTTTTGGTGTGAAAACTATCCTATACTTGGATACATGTGGTGGGACATTGGTGACAATGAATAAGATAATGGGACTCTGAGGGTACAAATAGTACGAATGTAGGTTACATTGAGTTTGATGTGTTTATAACAAATATAAACATTCTTTGTGTGAATGAATCATTTTATGTATACACAAATCTCTCCACAAGCACGATGTTTGTACAGTATATGGATTCCATCAGTGTGTATTTCCTCAAATATATTTCTGCAATATTGTATTCATGTGCAATATAAAATATTTAATATAATGTAATATAATATTATATAATGTAATATATTATATAATATATATTTTCAATCCTTCTGGGCCATTTCACCCTCCTTTCACCTGGTGATCCGACCAGTAACACACCTCCTGTATTACAATGCGTGCCTACACTCTGCATGAAGGCACAAAAGGGGGCACCTTTGGACAGCAGCATTGTTAAACTTGCTGTGTATCAAACACTCCCCCAGATTTAGATACACTAAAGTTCCCTTTCACACAAAGGATCTGATCAGTTTTCAGGCAGACCTGATTGAACCCTCTATTCACCCCTGTGGACCAACAGGTGTAAACGGACTTGTGTCCATTTTATACCTGCTTTCTTCCGATCTGGTCTGAAAACAAAACTGTTGGGGGATGCGTCCCCCTCAATCTGATCAGATTAGAGGTCCGTAGGGTGTAAACGGTGGATTCTGTTTATACCTGGCCTCTTAGAGCAGAACAGGCTCTATACTTGATCACACTGCAAAACCTGAGCAACAGACCAGTCATGAGCCCAATCTGCCCATATCAGCAGGAGATCAGCGGACAAATCCCAAGCTGATCTGAGTCTGCCCCATGTGAAAGTGGTATGACAAATGAAAACCAACTCCAGCGAACGCTTTATAATCAGTTACAGCAAATAGTTTTCCTTTTGGGATAAAAGTTTACATGAATTAAACTCTGGTCATTGTAAGCACCCCTGTCAATGGTTTGTGTCAAGCCCCTAACTTCTACATCTAAAGGACAGCTTTGTTCTGTTGAAAAATACTGGCTTGATCACCAGGTGAAAATAGGAAGGCCTAAAGAAACCTAATGCAAACACCACATTGGAATTGAAAAGTTACAATAGGTTTGCTTTGGGTTTAATACTGCTTTAAAATGGTGGTAAAAACTCGGCTCAGCTACATGTCATCCCTCCCACAGACCTAGTGGTGTTATACTGTTCCCTTAGTTCTAGGTACCGGTGTCCCCATATGACGGCTGTCTGATTTGATTTCCCATCACTTGTTAGTGGTGACGATGGTCATCAGGGCAAATGGGGTGAATCTCAGTGGAGACACTGCCAGAAGTAAACCTGATGCTTCCCTGTTTTATTCAGGAAAAAAGTTTCACTTGCTATTTGTCTGGTAAACCGTTGTCACTGGAGCTGAAATTGAGGGAAAAATCAAACATTGAATTGGTGTCAGAACAGGAATCGAGACAAAAATCTTCAAATGGGGACAATATTGTCTGAGAATGTGTATATGGGGAGTTTCCTTCAGATTCCAGTTGTCTACAGAACAGGAAGTCAATCAAAATCTCCCCAAGTAGACACAGATGGCAAAGGTTTTTTTTTTTTTTAATCATTTACATGTTCTATCCAAAGCGGGGAAACATTTAATTCCTTGTGTATGATTTATCTTCTATTTCTGAACTTTAATAAGTTCCCAAGTTTTGTGACATTTATGAAGACCTTGTCATAAGCTGGAACCTGGTGTTACTAAACACACGACGGTACAATCAGTCTGTATGTGCAGTAAAGCATGCTTGTTATACTCACTGTGGAACCTAAAGGGTTAATCCTCCGCAGTGTGTAAAAAGGCTGCTTGAGCCTGCCTTCTCTGCCCCTCTTGTTATGTCCACCTGATACAGACTGAACCCGTGGTCACATGCTCAGTTTATGTATTGCTAGAGGTTATTTCCTTGCGAGGGTGCATGTGATCAGCACAGGGCCAATCAGCACTGTCCACAGGGTCAGAGGTTTCACATCCTCCTAGAGCAGAATTTTCTTTCTCCTCCTACAAGCTTTAACCAGTGCTCTGCTGAAGTCACAAGACTGCTCTAACTGCTGCTGAGAAAAGGTATTTAGCAGTTTATATTTACTAAAATAATTGCATTTCCATCTTGTGTACTGTGGGAGACCAGGTGGAGTGAATTCAGGGGCCTGGGTTTAGTATTTACTTTAAGTAGCTATTTGTCAAAATTTCATTTTTTTTCTTTTAATCCAGAGAGCATGAATGGTTTAAACTGGACCTCCCAAAGTATCTGTTTCCAGAGGACCAAACCTACAGTTCTAACATGATTGATGATGAAGCCTTAAAGGAAGTGTGTGATAAGTGTGAGTGTACGGAGGAGGAGGTGCTCAGCTGCTTGTACAGCCGCAATCACCAGGACCCATTGGCTGTAGCTTATCACCTGATCATAGACAACCGACGAATTATGAATGAGGCCAAAGATTTCTATTTGGCAACAAGCCCACCAGATTCATATGTAGAGGAGCCTCATGTACCCCGGCCCCATCCAGAGAGAGTGCCCTTCTTGGTTGCAGAGTCCCCCCGTCAGAGACACACACTTGATGAGCTGAACCCACAAAAATCAAAACACCAAGTCGGGGTGAGAAGAGCAAAATGGCACCTAGGGATTAGAAGTCAAAGCCGACCAAATGACATCATGGCGGAAGTATGCCGAGCAATGAAGCAGCTGGACTATGAGTGGAAGGTAAGGGTTGCCATTTTATTCCCATAAGATGCCATTCTGCTAAATGGTTATTGAAATACTAATCTTCGGAACATTTGTATTCCTTCAGACAAATGGAGATTTTATAGCCAGGCAGAGCTCCAGGCTGATCTAAAATATGCAAGTTAATGCAGCTTTGTGTTTTTGTTTTGTGTTTTTTTTTTTTGCCATGCCAGCAGTGTGTCTGAATTTGACCTAAATTAGGACCTAGCTGGCAACAGATTTGTGACATGCACATGTGCTGGTAAGAGGGACCACTTTAGTCTGGCTGCAGAATTGGTGGGAGGCTGAGGTTGTCGAATGTAGAAGGCTCCACACTATTTAAAAGTTTTATTCTTTTTTCGGTCTGAGGGATTGTCCACACTAATAAAAATCCCAAATATTAGTTGCAGGAAGATAAAAGTAATTTCTTTTTAATATGCATTTGAGCTACGCATGCATGTTAAATTGTATGGGGCAGCACAATGGCTAAATGGTCGGCACTTACACCTAGCAGCACTATTCACTGGTGGTAATCCAAGACTTGAACTACCTGGAGTTTGCATGTTCTCTGTGCCTGCAAGGGTTTTCCACCAAGTACTCTGGTTTTCTCCACACTCCAAAAACATGCTGGTAGGTTAACTGGATCATGTCTAAATTGGCCCCAGTATGTGTATGTATGAATGTGAGTTTGGGACCTTATAATGTGAGAGCAGGGACTGTGTGTGTGTGTGAGAATTGGCAGCCCTATAGAAGTACCTGTAATATCTTGGTGGTTCAGAAACTCCTAGGGACCAACCAAATAATGAAATGGGTCTGCTTACAGCAGCCATGCAGTGAGTGAATGTGTTGCAATTGGGCTGATATATGGATGGTGAAAATTCTGTCCCTGGCTGAGCCATCAGAACCGGCTGGTTCATATAACCTGTGGCCACTTCAGAAGGCCAGACCCTCTCCTCCCAGAAGGTGAGGTGACACCTCCAGATTGAGCAGCATGAGAAATGTATGGGGTAATTCATCTAGCCATGTGTTGGGAACAGAGCAGCCTCCTTTTTTTTTTTTTTTTTCCCTGTGCTTCCCACCAACAGGTTAACAATATTGCCCTAAATGGTGGTTTTTCTGTATTTCTCCCTTTTTTATATTTCATAGCATAGGGCTAAATGTTTTCTTGTATCTTGTCATTTTTCTTATCTTTTTGTACATATTTCTATGCACTGCCCACCAAGGGATATTATACAATTGTTTCTGGTACTAAGCTGAGAGTTTTCTAAGGCCCCTTTCACATAGGGTGGACTCCACCAAGTGTCCGCTAGTTCAGCAGGGAATCTGTTTGCAGATGGTTGGTCAGTGTCCCCTCCATCTATGCAAAGCGGACCCATGCAGCCCGCAGTCCTTTGTGGCTGGTGGGATGTAAACAGATCGCCTGTCCATTTACACCCGACTGCCATCCAATCCACTGGTTGGGGAACAGCATTCCATGTTTTTTTTTTAAGCAGATAGGATCAGATGTAAACTAACAAGTTATTTACATCAGCAACGCTATAGCGGGCAATGGAGGATACAATCTGGTCTGCTGAAGGAAAAAAAAACAAAAAAAAACTGACTGGTGGGCTCAATCAGTCTACCCATGTGAATGAGGCCATAGAGAAAGATTGTTGCATTGTCATCGGTCTGTTCTTGGTTGTAAATTGTGTTAGTTGCCTGACAGAACGAGACCGCCAATCTGATTGCATGCAGATTAGTGATATATCTGGCAGAGGGGATTCGGTGTGTGTGGTTTCCTAGCAGACCAGTCAGCTGACAAGCTGCAGGTGGTGGCAAGCAACCCTGTGTGTGGGCAGTGGGAAATGTGATCATGCTGAGATTCTAGCTTGCAGTATAGCCTTGGAAATCTTGGACATGTGTTGGGTTTGCTATGTTGCTCCACAACCTTTAGCCTGGGATCACACTGGTGCAGAATTCAGTGGTTTCTGTGAGAATTCCGCACCCAGTTCATGCGAACCGCTTCAGTGGTGTAACACCCCGAAATCTGTCTGCAAAACTGTGGATGTGTAGAATCGGATTGCATGGTTGTAAACACCCATGCAATCCAATTCTAGTGCGGATCAAAAAAAGGGTCCTGCACCTTTTTGGTGCGGATGTGGTGCGATTTTGTCCAGCAGAAGCGTATCTGCTGTCCCTATTCCACACTCCAACACCCTTAGCTCTGCCCTCATGCTGTTGTGCACAGCATACTCCGGCACTAGCAGCGCTTCTCGGTCTCCCTGTCTGCACTTTATCTCTTGTGACCCCAGAGTTCCCCACCTTGCTGCATGTGACCTGCAGCTGATAAATGTCCTTGGTGCCAGAGCTTGTCCATCACACTGCAACAGAATCTCTGCAATGACACCACCATCTTGAGATGCTCACTTCTTTGCTAGGAATTTTACCCCTGCACTGAGCCATTGTGCATGCTGTGGGGCCTAGGCTCCACCAGATCCCTTTGCCTCACATACATCCCTGAACAATAAGCACTGGACTCCTAACAGTTCTTCCTGGGAAACAAGTACATCATGTAATAACTGTACGGGGGAGATATGGTGACCCTGGCAGAAAAACTGAACCCAGCTATCCGAGGGGACCTATGGGGACCAACAATCTGTGCTTAGAGAAAACAGATGGCTGTAGGAGGCATCACCTAAAGACAACTGCCCTTGGCCAACAGATGCTGGATTCTGCCTAACCAAGAGAAATGCAGGGCTGGTCAGGGTATATATCTCCCCATCGGCCCATTGATTTCTGTACCCTTTCCTTTAGGCTGTTTTTTTTTTTTTGTTTTTTTACAAAGTTCCAAAATACAGCAAGTAGAAACAGGAGAGAGAAAAACAAAGGTAATAAAAAGGTAATTTTACAAATGCCAAGAGGAATAGTAAAACTTTTTGGCTCCTTTTTTACATGGGTGTTCTGATCAGGTCACCTGTCCATTTTTCAGGAGGACCTGATTGGTCTCTCCATTCTCCTCTATGAAGCAGTGGGTGTAAACGTGCGTGTCCGGTTTCACACCTGCCTACATCCAATCTGAACCGCTAAAAACAGGTGGAGATTTGTTCTCCATCTGGGTGGATCGGATGGCAGTCGTGTGTAAAGGGACAGGTGGTCCGTTTACATCAGATTGCCCATAGAGAACGGGCTGTGTCCACTTATGCAGGACCTGTCATAAAACTGCTCAGCAGGGATCCGTGGACATATCCCCTGCTAAGCAAGCTGATTGCAGGTGGAGTCCACAGCTTGTGTCAGGGGCCTTAAACAAAAGAACCATAAAGGTCTGGTGTAGAGGGAGTGCTAGAGGTGGTGACATTGGGTTGTGCAGTGTTTGCACTGTGTGCTATTGACCAATTCAATACCGGGCAATTTTACACCTTCCTGCCCAGGCCATTTTTCACGTTTCAGCACTCACACTTTGAATGACAATTGCGCGGTCATACAACATTGTACCCAAACTAACCTTTTCTCATTTTCTTCACACAACTAGAGCTTTCTTTTGGTGGCATTTAATCACCGCTGGGGTTTTTATTTTTTGCTAAATTAACAAAAAAAGACCAAAAATGTTGAAAAAAAACGCGTTTTTCTTTCTGTTATAAAAGTTTGCAAATAAATAATTCTTTATAAATTTAGGACAAAATGTATTCTACTACATGTCTTTGGTGAAAGTAACCCAAATTGGGATGTATTTTTTAGTTTGTAGGAAAGTTATAGAGTTCACAAACTATGGGATATATCTGAATATTGATCAATCCTGAAGTACTGACAGCCAATCTAATTTCTTGAGGTCCAAGAATGTCAGAACAGTACAGATATCCCCCAAATGACCCCTTTTTGCAAAGTAGACAGTCCAACGTACTTCATTAGAGGCATGGCAAGTTTTTTGAAGTTTTATTTTTTTTTTTGTCGTTATTCGGAAAATGAACAAATTAAAGAAATTAGTTTCACTTTTTTTTTTTTTTTACATACTGTCACCAGTGCAGTACAGCATCATCATATAACTGGCATGGCGGTGATCAGGGACACTGACCGGTGACAGTATGAAAAAAAATATATATATTTTTTTTTATTAAATTTTTTTTCTTAAGATTTTTTTTTTCATATTTCACTATCACCAAAGTAGTACAATGTTACCATAGTAACATTGTACTACTTTGAGGAAGTGATCAGTGTTTTGTTTTTTTTTTTTTTTCTTTAACACAATTTGCTTATAGCAAAGAATTACTTTGCTATAAGCAAGCATTTACCTGAATGACATCGATTCATTCAGGGTTTTCTTTTTTTTTTTTTTGTGCTTAGCTGTGATTTGGCCACAGTTAATCACATGACGTGCATGTGATCACTGTGACCATTCACAGCTAGACACTAGTATACAATGGATGACATGAATGAAGCCATCCATTGTATACAACTGTCATGTGACCTGCTGTGATTGGTCACAGCAGGTCACATGGTACCGGCAACAGGGGCCGATACTCGGATCTGTCATCGGCCGTGTCCGAGGTACACGACCGGTGACAGATCGCGGCTCTGCAGGAGCGCAATCTGCGCATGTGCGGGAGGACGCCATATGGCGTCCACCCGGAACGCTGATGACATTTGCCGGCCGCCATTCGGCCATAGGGTGGGCGGCAAATGGTTAAGCATACCTGGGAGTCTTGCTCTGCAGCTGAGGTAGCAGGGCCATGGTCTCTCCTCCATACCAATTAGATACATGGGATGCAGTGGCAGTAGCCATCTTGGCTGCAGAGTGAGTTGCCTTTTGGGTGGCAAGGAAAAGCGGGTTCCCACTCTTGTGCCTGCTCCAGCAGTCGGGACTGCTACCACACACTAGCGGCTGCTGCTGTGCTGGTGTCCGAGTCCTTTCCTCCTGAGCATATCTGAGCTTTTGGGCCTCGGAAGTGACAGGTGAACCAGGGTTCAGCAGTATCCTCAACACTGTGGGAAGCCTTGGGAGTGACGCTAATGCCTGTCACAGAATTTACAGGGGATGGTGGAGACCGCTTGGCTCAGGTCACCTGCGTTCTACTCCTGGCCACATCCAGACCATTCTAGGCTTATATTAAGGTAGGGGCCCCTACAATCATTTTCTGGATGGGCTGATTTCATCCCCTCCACCCCATTTTTCCCTGGCTCTCAGCAGATGGCACATGCTGCTCTCATCAGATGATCCTCCTGGAGCTCTGGCTGGCTCCAGGCTGTGGATGATCATATAAGGAGGGTGAGTCCCAGTGTCCTTAATGTTCTCTGCCCTCCATCCTCCAGAGCTCAGGGTTAGTGTGTGCACCTCTGCCCTCCCTGCTCCGATCACTGGGGAGGAAATCCGGGGGTATCCGCTTTGTTTTAAGGGAGTAAAAAAAAGGAAATCGGGTCTAGAGCATATTCATTACAAAAACAAAAGAAAATGCCCAATTTGCACAGTGAAGGGAAGTAGGGATGGAGAGGAGGAAATATCCTGTTGAGTGGAGATCCGCTTTAAAGTGCTCTTATACCTTTAACAGTAATCTGTAACAAATCAAAACTGCTATGCAAGAATGCTTCAGTGAGAAAAAAAGTAGCCATTCTCCACTGTTGTACTCGTTAATGAGAAGTCGGGCTTCACCTAAGAAGTCATTGCCCTGGAAGCATGTGGCTCATGACTTTTGGAATGGTTATATTTAGCCACACCTAATGCAAGAGCCCTCTATGTATCACTTGACCATAGTTTTACTTTAAACTGTTCACATCAAGACTGGGCTCGGTTGTATGAAGTATGCCCTGAAAATATGGTAAATACATATTGATCCTGCCAGTACAACCATTGAATAGTCTCTTCCTTTTATAAGGTGACAATGCTTTTTCTTCAGGGAGATCACTGTGACCTTGACTTGCTGCTGTAGCTGCTTAGATGTTGGCATGGTTAGTCCAATCCCTGAGGAGCCAGACCTAGCTCTGCCCAGTCCTTTCATTGCATCACATTGCTTTTATCAGCACTAGCTCACAGAAAAGATGTTCCTGCTTGCGGTTGAGCAGAAGAAATCCAACTTAAAATCTGCATTTACCATCAAGAGGTTGAAAAATGTATCATGCTAGCTTGCACTTAAAGTGGAGTTCCATCCAAAAGGGGAAGTTCTGCTTTAAAGATTGGTCCCCCGAATTTGACAGGTACCCACTCCCACGTCTGCTACGATCGCCTAGTCGATCGGAAACAGAAGTTGTACTACCCTCCCTCCCCAAAGTCTTGTGGGACACGTGACAGGTCCCAGAAGACGGGGCCATTCAGGAAGCACAGCGCTACTTACTCATGCATGCGCAGTGGGCACCCGACTGTGAAGCCGCAAGCTGTCACAGTTGGGTGCCCACACTGAAGATGCCGGCACCTGGAATATAGGACAGCCAGTGAAACGGACTGCAGCAGGGGCAATGCGGGATCGTGGGACAGGTGAGTGGCTGTGAGTGAGTGGAACTCCGCTTTATCATCTGTTACTGAGGATAAAATAGATTTTAGATGGACTTTTTAAACTGTTTAACTGGAGTTGCCCTTAAACATATCCTCCTTTTACAAAACTGTATGCTATCCTAGTCTGATAACACACGTACCCCATGCTGCATTCATCAAGCTTTCTTCCTAAAATCTGCAGGTTGTGAATCCATACTACCTCCGTGTTAGGAGAAAAAATCCAGTAACCAGTATGTACACAAAAATGAGCCTGCAGCTATACCAAGTGGACAGCCGGACATACCTACTGGATTTCCGCAGCATAGATGGTATGTAATACTACTGTACCAGGCAGAGATTATGGTTTACCTGATAGTTCTTGTAACATTGACTCAAGTGTGTATTCAACTAAAAGCAATATACTGACCAAATGTAGTCTTGTGTGCTGGATTCTGACACCTTCAGTGAGTCTCCTTGACATTGTTTTGGTTGTTTCCACCCACTTTGGAGTCTGTTCCCACTCCCTCTGTTAGTCTGCTCCTGTATGCCAATACTCCCCATTTTGCACAGTGCATTCCTGAATCCCTTTCTGAAAGTCTGTATAGAGATAGTACAGATTGGCTTACAAATACTTTCCCTTCCACACCAAGTAAGAGGTCAGATTTGGTGGCAAGTTACTTGAGCAGCCAATTCTGAATTTTGGTTTTTGGAGGGGCATGTGCAGATAGGCTCCATATACTAAAGTCCAGGCCTTTAAACGCTGTGCAGTGGACATCAGGAATGCAGACCGTACTGTGCAGGTATGACGTGGATACTTGAAGGGCCTACTGAAAAGCTTCAGTGTTACTGGAATAGTGGAAGATGCTAAATCTATTGTGGAAGTAGTGCAGTTCACTCAAAACCTATAGCCAACTTTTGCCACTTTTGGAAAATTCCTCAGACATTTATTAAAAAAAGCCTTTTCTCTCCTGCAAGACAATGCTATTATGCGCTAGTATGTATCGCATGCTAGCACATTATGAAGTACTTGCCTCAAAACCAAGCCCTTCAGTGGCGCGCTGTCACGGCTGACAGGGCTTCCATCTTCCTCCTGGGTTCGCAGACTCTGGCCTGCTTTACTGTCTGAGCCATGATGACATCACAGCGGGAATCCCGTCTGCGGCACGGAGCTCTGAAGGTATGTTATGGGTCTGATATTCCCTCGGGGTGCATACGCCGGTGAAATCACCGGTGCAAGTAAAGGATATTTACAGTACTTACAGGTAAGCCTAAAAGGCTTACCTGTATGTAAAAGATAAATAGAATGACTTTACGACCACTTTTAAGCAGTACTATACTTGCTACTTCTCCAGCGCTGCAATGCTTGTTAAGCCCAGCGGCTTCCAGATATTGATCCCCTGCTGTTTCCATTGGCCAGGCAGAGATGGTCGCTCCCCCACTTGTATGGGAGTTTAGTTACAAGGATGTGCATTTCATATCGCCTGATGCCCGGGCCATGCACTTTTGGGCGCCAGGTAGGTAGTTTTTTTGTTTTGTTTTTTCTGCCTTTCAGCCCTGCTGTGGGCAAGGGCTGCGGTGGAAGCATTTGGGTGGCAGTGCTGCTGCCCAATTGCTTCCACACAGCAAACAGTGCCAGCCTCTCCCCCCTGCCCGCTATGTCCCAGACTCCGCTTGCCCATCTTTGGCCCGGGACTGGTTCTGTGGGTGCCGACAGGATGTGGTATAGGGGAGGGAGGAGAGCGGACACATCCGCTCCCTTCCCCTTGTCCTGACGTGGAAGTGATGTGACGTCACTTCCGGGTCCCTGTTTGATAGATTCCCGGTCATTGAGGCCGGGAGAATGTAATGCGGTGCGAAGTGCACTGCATTACATTCACATTCAGGGAAGCACAGGGGAAGATATGTAGGGTCTTTTAGACCCTGGATGTCTCAAATAACAGAACCTGTCACCAAAAAATCATCACAGGGGACTTTGTAATTAAGTAATTTTTTTTATTTTTTTTTTGTGTTACACCCAAGCATATAACCCCCAAATTTTTCAAGGCCCCCACATATGCATGCACAAACTTAAAAGCACTTGCTGGGGCGCCTCGACATGAAAAGTCGATTGCAATACACGTTACATATCGCCACGCACGCCAGGATGAGAACAGTAATTTTTGCACCAGAACTCCTTCGTAATGCTAAACTGATTACCTATAAGGGGCTTTAAAAGCGCCACCTATAGAAAATAGAGGGTACTAAAGTTTGTTGCCGTTTCACGAGAGCACGCAAATGTAAGGTTTGACATGTTGCAACCTCCGTATTTTTATAATTTACAAAAAAAATGAATAGCTTTTTGTGCCCTAAAATAAACTTGAATGTGTATATAGTACTGAAATTTTGCGTTTCCTAGACATTTTTGATAATATCGTGTGGCATAAAAAATTTAAACTACCACTATTTAGGATCTCTGATTTCAGAAAATGTGTTAAGGGTTTTGTGCCATAGTCAGGCCAAAAAACGCAAAAACCGCTCTGGCAGCAAAATGGATAAAGGATAAGCCCGGCATTCCCCTTTCCTGACGAGCAGCCAATCTGTGCTCATTACACTGCACGGTCTTTCTTCCCTGCTTGTCCCTGGGTGCTCTGCTGGAGAGAGGCACGGAGGACGAGATAAATGGCGCAATGTAAAAATCAACTTTTTTTTTTTTTAAGGATTCAGACATTACATAAAGCAGATTTAAATACGGTTTTGGTTAAAAATTTTTGTGTTTTATCTGGACAAGTAGATTGTCATAAGGGACAAGTAGATTGAAAAAAACTACTTGTCCGGGGACTAAATTGGTGTCCCAGACATTTCAACACGCCTGAGTTATCCTGGCAATGCTGAAGTTCTTACACTGCAAAGCTTAGTGTACAGTACGAACAGGTAGATAAGGAACTTTAATGCAGAAGGGCATAGCCTGTATCTTCTGCAATAAAAATCCTGCCTGTTCAGAAATTTTTTTTTTTTGTAAAGTTCCACATTAAATATTTGCATTGCATTCCAGGTGCAAAGTACAGGCTCCTGCACAGGAAATGAACAGTGGGCTACAACAGTGATTGCGTTTTCACACCAACACTTGTGTTCCACTGATATCCAAGTGCCCCTCTGCTGTGGTGTCAGATGGGACTTCTATTCACAGATCCTGGGAACAGTTCTATGAATGGATGATGCAGCTGTGCAGGGGGAGTTATGCAGAGCTGCACTGACTGTAAGGGGAAAAAATGTGCAAAAAAACCTCAGAGTAGAACCCTGCAATGTGGGTGGTGGGGTTGGGCAATGTGACCATATTTAATGTTAAACCTTAGTGGTATTAAGACCAAACATGTAATATATTGCATCTTGGCTATTATTGGATGTGGTGGCTGCATTCGTTTTTATTTAGGCTTTCTGTTTTCACCTGGATCTGTCCAGTAACACACCTCCTGTATTAGTGCCTACAATCTGGATGAAAGAGCATAGGGGCATATTTGGACAGCAGCATTCATTCTGGGGGAAGGGGAGTGTTAGATGTACTAGCAGATTTAAATACACCAACACATTTGAAGCCAAACACCAGCTAACTCTTTACAAGCAGTTACAACAAACTTGTATGTATGTGGGATGGTGGGGGGGGGATAAACCTTAAACATTTACATGATGATTGTAAGCACCGCTGTCAGTGTTAATTGTTTTTCAAAAATACAAGCTCTTGTGCCAATATCCGTTACAGGGATGAGACAAACCTGCTTACTGGCTGGATCCCCAGATGAAAATAAAAGATGTGGTGGCTGCATTAGTTTTTAGAGTTCTAAGAATTGTAAGCTGCAATGTTTGCCTTTTGGATTTAATACTGCTTTAAATATGGCATGGTCACCAAGGGAGCTAAGCCTTTGACTTTAGGGCAGGCAGCACATTGGAAGGAAAGGCACTTAATATGAAGGATTTTTTATGTAGGAAACTCTTGGACATGAGAAAATGTGCTTTGTTTACCAAGGCACACTAAGGTTTGCCTGGAGTTCAAATTGAGTTTGAATCATAGCTGTTTTATCAGGATATAATCTTTGCCTTGTTACCAGCACAACAAATTTGTGATTTTAGACGAAATGGCGTAACGTCGACGTCCAGATGCAGAGAATGACATGCTACCAAACCTACAGCCTGTCACTGAAGTCATAGCAGCATGTACACATGCATGGCCACAGACTGCAGTTCCTAGTGTGCTTTCAGGGCAGTAATTGTTGAATAGTATTGGCCAGAGTACTGCACCTCCAGGCTGTCAGGACTTGAGCAATATTTAGGGGGGAACATTGACACATTAGGAGTAACGTCTGGACACTACTCTGTATGTTTGTGTGGGGGTGGGGAGAGTACAGGATCTCTGGATGGGAGGGGGCTCTACACTGAAATTTTGTGATGCGGTTAAAGCATGACCAGTTTACTGAAATAGAATGTGTTGGGATACAAAGAGATGATATATAGAATTGGCCACAAAATGCAAATTAAGAACCCAGGCTGCATTTTCTAGAAAGCCTTTTCATGTAGAAATATGAACCATTGCGGTTGATTGGCATGACCATTCCCCACTGGACTTTCCCTTTTTGCTAGAGGACTTTTATACCAATGGGGACCATTTAGACGAGAGAAGCCAAAGGAACTAGTTACGGCTTTCAGGTTCTGGGAGATATTCAGGTTTGGGAGAATCTGTCCCTTTGCCCACTCGGTACAAAGTGTCAGATCATAGAAGGGGAAAAGAGTGGTCTTTCAAGAGAACCGGTTCTTTTTTTTTTTTTTTTTTTTTTGTTTTCCCCTATTACTCCATTCATCTTTGAGCCCTAAAAGTGTCTGTAAACCCTTTGCTACACCCAGTGAAGTGAGTGGCCTTAGGTGATACCCATGGATAAACCAATCCTCCTACATAAGTTGTACCTGTTTATTTGTAGGATTCTCTTCTCTACATTTGTTCAAAGTGCTGGATTTTTAAAGCTTGTCTGAGCTTTCAGAAAACAGGGTGGAGAGCTGAAATTACGCACTGCAGAGCTTGGCAAAGGGGAACTCTGAGCTGATTAGAAGGGGCACACACTCCCTTCACACAGCCTCAGTGCTGTTCATGTCCTGTCAGTGTGCTGAAGGTCCTTCCCTTGTCACCTTTTCTCTTGGTGTCATTAAAACTTGTCAGAAGCGACTTGTACAGATAGCAGAGATATGAGGAAGCAGACAGAAATAACACTTGGTGGCCTGGACTGAGACAGGTATTCACTATATAGGGATAAGCTTCATGGTTTAATATCAACCCCCCCACCCAAAATCCACTTCCTCCCAGAATGCAATGATTGGGCCTAAACAGCCAGTGGCCAGGCCCAAATACTATCACCTGATACCAATGACCCATGGCTTCAGGAAACCAGAGAGGTTAACAAGGGAAATGGGGTGAAATTTCAAGAGGACTTGTCACTCAATAGACAAGGTGACAGATCTAATTTGAATTGGATGCCTGCCCCACAGGTAAGTTGATCTTTTCCTTTGTATGAGTACTGCCGATAACGTGTTGTATCTTTTGACAGATGAAGTTAGCGATGCCAAATCTGAAAATACCACACCAAGACGGTCGGGGTCTGTTGGCAATTACCGCCCACCTCAGAAAAGTGACTCTGATGCCGAAGCCCCAGCAAAATCATCCAATGGTTCTGTCCCTTCTTCACTGACCTCATCTGCAGACTCCTCCAACACTGACCTGGTCCCTCGACCAGGAAGCCATACTATAGAGTTCTTTGAAATGTGTGCAAATTTAATCAAAATTCTAGCGCGATAGGCTGAGGCCTTTTACCAGATCTCATTTCGAGCAATAAGCATGCAGTAACCTGTAGCCAAAATGCTTCCAGTCTTAATCCAGTCCTAGTACACAAAGAGCTGAAAGCAACATCACAAATGCAATTTGCACATAGATCCGACACCGTCGCTCGGTCTAAAACAGTAAAGCTTAATGTGTGATAGTTATTTTTAACAGATATAGAAATGTCAACAAAGCTATAAGATCTCGTGTGTGTATATTTTTTTTTTTTTTTTTTCTCAAGATTGACTTTTTAATTGCACATTTTATTGAACACTGGGCTGTGTCGCTTATTCCTGAGACACCACATGCGCTTGTTTTTATTAGTCTTTTTTTTTTTCTCCACTTTTAAAGGGGATTTTCAGGATTTATTTTAATGACCAGTCTGTGCTCTTGATAGGGATTTATACTTGTGTATATTGCAAGCAAACAAGAGATTTCTCAGCACACTATGTATGTAAACCATAAATTTATTTTACAGAGAAATTTCACCGTAGAATTACTCTACGGACATGTAAATGGCCATACAAACACCTTGACAGATGCACAGCAGCATGTGTAATTTGTTTGCTCTTTTGGTTGTCCAGCAATTGGCTTTGGAAACGGCTAGCTAGTTATCAGTTACACCATGCAGTTCATGGTGTCACTTGGCCCCCACCATGCTATCTGCCTCTTTGACCATTTCCCAGTCCGGCTTTCAGTCACAAGATGTAGGTAGCATGAGGGGGCTGAACACAACAAGTTGTATTGTCATTGTTAAATGGCCGGCTGTTTCCAGTGCCGATTGCTGGACAACCAAACCGTGGGCAAAAATCAAACGTGCTATGGCATTTCTCAAGCTACATGTTATATGGCTGTTTAACCCCTTTACGCCGTGCGGCCTCCCGGTGTCTGGGCCTAGACGCGGAGCGGACGCACGTTTGTGTTCAGGTAAGAAAAAAACATATGTGCTGAGAGCTCAGAACGTTTCTAGTGTGTAGACTTTTAAGTATGTTTAGTTTCATGCCTAACTGTATAAAATGTTAGGCAAGCAATAATTTGTGAATTTGATACATTGTTTCTTACCTTGCGGTCCTGCCAGTAATGGGACTTCTGCTAGACTGATGGTGCTAAGCCACTGCCTCTCAATTAGCAGCATTGTCAGCCTGCTGTGTGTGTACAGACCTAATGGCCAACTGAAGGAGCATACATGTTGAGCAGACACCGCTGCTAATTAAGAGGCAGTGGCTTAGTGTTCAGCCTGCAAAAGGAAATGCTTTTCCTGGCAGGATCGTTAGGTAAGAAACTTTGCAACAGATTCAAAGATATTTGCTTAAGAAAGCTGTATACAGTGTGCTGTGATATCAAGCATACTGAAAAGCATTTGTGGTTTACATATACTTCAAAGTAAACCTGTCTTGATACAAACACTGATTGCTGTGGCTAAACTGCATCTGGAAATACTAGTTTCCTGGCTGTTATACTGACAACCTGGCTTCAAGATGAGTCACTGACCAGGAACCAGTGCAAAGATGAGTAGAATGCCTTATCTACATACATGTGCCAGGTATTATGGTAAAGGGTATTGAAGTAGAAGGGTTGGCATGATAGCCAGGCAGTTGAGAATTTTCAGAAGCAGAAGTTGTCAATGACAGCCTCCATGGTTTCCTATTGCAGAAGAACTGGCAGACCAGGCCTTCTCTCAGAGCCAAGCCAATAGTAAAGTGATGTCCTGTATGTTGACAATACAGGGCGGGGATGATTGCAGCGCAGATCTCTCCGAAGTCTCACAGTGGGGGCACCGGAAAGTAAATTCTCACCAATCTTTGCATATTCAAACATGGAAGCTACCTATAGGAGGGCTTCTTGATCACAAGTGCTCTAAATCTGACAAGATGATGGGTCAGCTACCTATAGGAGGGCTTCTTGAACACAAGTGCTCTAAATCTGACAAGATGACGGGTCAGCTACCTATAGGAGGGCTTCTTGATCACAAGTGCTCTAAATCTGACAAGATGACGGGTCAGCTACCTATAGGAGGGCTTCTTGATCACAAGTGCTCTAAATCTGACAAGATGACGGGTCAGCTACCTATAGGAGGGCTTCTTGATCACAAGTGCTCTAAATCTGACAAGATGACGGGGCAAATTCTCATTAAAGTAAGCAGAACTTTTCATTTTGGATAAACTAAGGATTTTAGAACCACTGCCAGTTTTTTTGCCATCTGTGTCCCATTGGGGAGATTTACATTCACTTCCTCTCCCATATCCAAAACAAGAAATGAGGACCGCTGCAAATTAAGGGAATCTCTTGGGGGCCCCCCAGGTTACCAGAACTAGTGTCCCTATTTGGAAGATTTCCCCTCTTACTTTTCTGGGAACAACCCAAAATTTGGAATTTTTTGTTTACATTTACTTTTAATAACGGTAAACGGGACAAATAGAGGGTGAAACTCCTGTAATGGGGGCACAGATGTCAATAAATCTTAATAGGGGTTCTAATCCATCTCTACTCTATCCAAAGCTAAAAAAAAGTTGCCTTTAGATATACTGTAAGATCTATAAAGACTCACTGATTTTGGGTGGTAGAGCAGGCGAGTGAAGCGCGTCATTAATTCAGCTCACACAAAGCCAGATGTTGTGAGCCTGGATTGGTTCTTTAACAGTTTACACAGAGAAAAGAGAATGCAGATAGACAGAAGCAATGGCATGAACAACCAAAATGCCATTGAGAGCTACAATGGAAGATGGTCAGCAAGTTTTCCAATTTGTGCTCCAGAGCCACCTACTGGTGAAATCTGGTGTGACTGCTTTTGCAGTGAAGCTATAGGAAGACTCAATCTGTTTAATTGCTGTCAGTGCTCATCTGACCTTGCTGTGTGGGGTTTTTTTTTTAATCCTTCTGTGCTCTCACTTGGGGCAGACCAAACCAACATAAGTATGTTTTCCATGAAATTGGTTACTTTCCTTCAGTGCTTGCACAGTTAACTGGTCCCCTCCCTTTGCTACACAAGACCCCCTTATATCAAAAGCAATGAGACTGCCAACTGTTTAGAAATAACCCTGAAAATTCCCTTTTAATTCTAGTTAAGTTGGTTTATATAATGCTGGAGATCTAATTGGAGTTTAATGAGGGACGGTAATTTGTACAAATGTAATAAAAGTGTTGTTTTTCTTTTTATATATAACAGTTGAACATTTTTGTTAAATGGATTTTAAACATTGGATACATGTAGAATGTTACCTGGCTGGATAAATAAACACTGATTTTTATTCTTGGTAATAGCAACAAATTCAGGCTTTTTTTCTTCACAAGTGCTCAACTGGCATTCACTTGCTATTTTTTTTATATTAAATTTTTTAAGTTAATTTTAAAACATATCAATGAATGCCTGTATTACCTTTAAACGTTAGATTGTATGTGCAAGGAATAACTGCATTAAAGATTTTTTTTTTTTTTTTTTTATGCTTCGGCTACATGTTGAAGAAATTCATTTATTGAATAGAATATGGAAGAGCACAGGCTTGAGCAGGGGGCTTGTATCCCCATGCAACTGTTGGGTTTTTAAGCAGTATAACAATGAATGTGGGAAACGGGAAGATGTGTTTTTAGTACATGTTCTACTATTACTAGAGAATAGAAAAATGAGACAAACTTAGAGCATACTCTGGGGGAGATTTACTAAAACTGATGCACTCAGAATCTGGTGCAGCTGTGCATGGTAGCCAATCCGCTTCTAACGTCAGCTTGTTCAATGAACCACTTCAGCTGCCGATGATTTTACCCTCTTCATGAACAAGGTATTTTTTGCTATTCAGTATTGTGCGGTTTTAACTGACAACTGTGCAATCATGCATCACTGTACCCGCATCAAATTTCTATCCTATTTTTTTCTCACAAATAGGTTTATTTTGGTAGGTATTTGACCACCACTGGGTTTAAAAACTTTTTTATATATAAATGAAAAAGATGAAACCTTTTGAAAAATGATCTGTTATGGAACATATCCGATTAAAAAAAAAAAAAAAAAAAAAAAAAAAAAAAATCCAATTTCTTCATTAATTTAGGCCAAAATGTATTTTGATAGATTTCTTTTGCACAAATATACACTTATTGGGATTTTATTTTGCCAAAGTCATACACACCAAACCAAACTAGTCATACACACCATAGTTTGCGTCTACAAACTATGGCGTGTATATATACTGGAATTTTTATTTATGTTTTTTTTTTTTTTAAAGCTAGTAATGGAGATCTTTAGCGACTTGTATAGGCTACTATATACTGTCACTGTATCAATGACACTGGCTGAGAAAGGGTTACTATCTAGGGGCAATCAAATGGTTAACCGTGTGCCTAACAATGTAATGTGTGCTGCTTTTGATAATAGATGTGACTGTTTTGTCTCCCTGCAAGCAGGGAGAAAAAAAACAGCCGCATTGCTGCTCAGTTCAGAGTTCTCTGTTGATAAATACAGGGCTTTGAACTGTCCTTCACTAGGCCGATCAGCAGGTCCCGGCCATAAATCATTGGCTAAGACCTGCTGATCGGCTTGTGCTGTAGAGAATGACAGCGCAGAAGGGGCACAATGCATGTGCATGCCCCCTTCCCAGAAATCACAAACCTGTAAAACTCCGCTAGGCGGTCTGCAAGTAGTTAAGCTTTGGCAGAAAAACCTGGAAGCTGATTGGTTTCTAAGTAGAGCTGCAGCAGATTTTACTCTAAAGTTTTAGTATACCTCCCCATTTGTCTGATGCATTTATTATGCAGGTTTGTCTCGCTGGGAACAGTAGAGATGTTTGGCACAGAGTTCTATATTGTGCGAGTTTAAATTTTTTGTTACTTAAACAGGACAGGATTGAAAGGTCTGCACAATGGATAAGCATTTGCAATGACTTAGAGTTCAGTTGGTGCATATATTGATGTCCTTTTATGCAAAGAGCCATTTATTGATAATGACAGTAATGCATTGGTGACCGTAGCTAGTATCATGAGTTATAGCTACCTTTTTTCATCTTTACTGAGCTGGCTTCATTTAAGTGCCATCTGATTATTGGTTCTAACCATCATTAATGTACTTTGTACACCAGAGCTAACCTACCAGGAGATTTTGATCAATTTTTGTTTGAAATTCATCTTGTTTACAGTAGCCATACATGGCCTGATTTTGCTGGCCAAATGGGAAAAAATATCCATCCATGATGGAGTCCCCACTGTTGGCTTTTGTATTCTGCCAGCTGCAGCTGTCTGAATACCTGAACAATGGCTGCATCGGATAGGAAGCAGTCACTGATTTTCAACCTGGCTTTTTTTTTTTTTTTTAATATAAATAAGTCTGTCAAGCCGGGTGATGTTTGTAGGGAAACCTGCAGTTTGAGTTTCACCAAGTCACCTGTAATCAGCCATCCATAATTGTGGCCAGCTTTGCAGTCACTTTATTAGAACACATTGCAAGGGGTTAGTGTCAAATTACTGTGGCAATGAAAAATCTCCTGGGTGATTAGCACTGTGCGAAGAACACAAACTAGAACCATTCAGATTTCAGTTAGATGAAGTCTGATCAAAGAAGGTGAATTCCGATTAATTTCGATGACAAATGGCACGCGGAATACTTTTTTTTTTTTTTTGCCATATTTAATGAGCCTGTGCTGGTTATATGACCAAAGCTAAAAACAAGCTTTCAGTCATTGTAACAGGTGTCCAGATTGCTATTCGGCATTTCTTTTCTGAAAATTTCCAGTGTCTGAGGAGTCTTAGTTTTTCTACAAAAAAGAAAAAAAAGTTGTTGGTCGCTACTTTATATGCTATGGTCGAGGTATACAGCTAGTGAATCTATGCCCTGCTTTGTGTGCTGAGCACTCAGTTTTGCTCACTTTATGTAGTGCCCCTTTCACCCTAGCCCACGGATGCTGACCTATTCCTTGGGGTTTGCTGCCTGGACTTCACTGCATGGCAATGTTGCCTATCGCCAAGATGAGCCAATAATGTGGCAGGCTCCAGTCAGTGACCAGAGCAGTTGGTCTGCAGTTGCATATTTAAAGGAAGTAAGGCCAAAGCTCTTTTGGCTATTTATCGCCCCTGGATCACAGGCGTGTACTTACTTCTGCTTAGTAAGCACTAGAGGAGCAGAGCTAGTGAATGACAGTCTCTGGCTGTTTGCTCACTGAGGACAGAGAACTGAGCGATCGGCGGTCTTTGATAACTCAGTTCTTGGCCTTAGAAGCAATTGGACAGATGCAGCATCAGATCAATGCTGCATCCACCTAAATGAGTTTTTTTTTTTTTTTTTTTTTTTATCACAAACTTTTTTTTTTTTTAGTTGGGCTGGGTAGTACATTTAGTAGTTACTAGTACTGCCTTCAGTGAATCTGTTTTAGTAGAGCTACACTAGCCACTGGAATTCCCAGTATGGAACACTTCTGGGTGTGTTTTGGATCTGCACTGTGGTTCCACCTGCCTGCAGTTACATCACTAGGGTGTCGCTGAAGCTTGTTAGTAACCGTGGTCGGCAGAGAGATTAGAGGTTTGCAGTGGGGAGACATAGGCATCTGATACATCCAGAAGTGTTCCATGCATAGCTCTGCAACATCGAAGATCAGATTTACTTTTGTCATTACTGGTAAGTATCAATGTACTTTTTACAGGCTGTGTTTGGTGTTCTATACTGAGCAATATGCCCAATGTCTTTGTGGTAATGCTGTTTTTATGAACTTATTCCGACTGAACTCAAGCAATGTCATGAATTTGTGTGCACACAGGCCTTTTGAGCAAGTCAAAGTTCAGTAGTCTGGAGAAAACCATTAGAAGTAATCTTCCTCTTTACAGAGCTGAGGACTTCAATATTTTTGAACTGCCTTGAACAATCTAACCACTTTATTGGATTGCATTTTGCCAAGAAAATCCTATGGTAGATCTTATGACAACTAACTTCTAACATCATCCCAGGACTTTTTTGTTTGGTGGGAAGTCTGTATATACTCCCATTGTACCGTGATGGTTGCCCCATATTTAGACATTCCAGTTGGTGTGCTGGTCATATGTTCATTGTGAGATTTGTCCAATGGTCTCATGGTTAGTTGATGAAATTGTGATTGGAATGCATGCTAGCACTGTTACAGTATTCATCTTTCTGGTCTGATTTTTATCAACTGTTATTCATTCATGAGGCCTAGATGTTTTATGGTAGGTCCCAAGTTGCTGCTATTGTGAGATGGTTGCATGTGATCATAAAAATATCCTTGAGTTGGTGCAAAAGGGACAGATATTACCCTGGCCCTTGCGGTTTTTTTTTTTTTTTTGTGGCATTTTGATTGAGATGTGTTAAAGGTTTGCTATAAACACCACATGCTTGTGTACAAGGCCTTACAGAAAATGTTCACCTGTTGAGCTTTGTTTGAACCATTTAGATTCATGGTTGACTTTTTATAGATGGAGATGAAAGAAATATAGAATGTAAGACGGTGTGTGGTTTCCTCTTGTCAATAAAATGTTGCAAGAGGAAACGTGTCACCCCCCCCCCCCCCTTTCAAACTGAAAAGCATAGTCTGTCTTTTTCAGAAATGTAATAAATGTGTCCAAATTAATAAAATGCATTTGTTTGAAGCCTGCAGAGCATTGCAACTGTGATCTGGGTATGCATAGGCTCCAGCATACTCTTCCCCAAGCCTTCTGGTATAGAGCTTGAAGGATAGAATGCCAGACATGTCGGTAGGTTAATTGGATCCTTTCTAAATTGGCCCTAGTATGTGTATGTAATGTAGGGATTAGGGACCTTAAATTGTACACCCCTTGAGGGTTAGGGACTGATGTGAATGTAGAGAGATTTGGGTGGGGAAGGGGGGGGGGGGTGTGGAATAGCACCACTTTTAATGTTACACCCAAATTATGGGTGTAATTTGAAACGTTGCCAGAAAGGTGGACGAGTTTGAAACCTCACCATCAAAATTAGATGTACTGTAAATTGTTCTATTCTCACTGCTGCAGCCTTCCCAGGGTCGGTGTACACTACATTTTGGTGATCTGATAATGTGTTGGAGTGATCATAGAGGAGCACGATATGTACAGTGAGTATAGAAAATAATCACAACAGTTTTAAAATTTTGTTGCTTTGGGGCCTGAAATGAAGACTTTTTTTTTTCCAGCTGTATTTACATGGTGTTCTTGCATTTACTTGGATGTTAAAAGCTGCACTAACAAGTCAGAAAAAAAAAATCCACAACAGAGTTGGAAAAATGATCACCCCCTTGTGTCAGTTTTTTATTGAACCACCTTTTGCTTTATTTCCAGCCTTTAGTCTGTTGGGATATGTCTCTACTAACTTTGCACATAAACTTTGAAATATTTGTCCATTCTTTGCAGAACTGCTCACTTAAATTTGATAGTGACCGTTTGTGCAGTCTTCAAGTTATTCCAGTTTTTTAATGGAGTTTAAAGGATAAGTTCACCTATTTACTAGAAAAATAAATAAATGACCTTTTTTGCAGGTAAAAAAAAGTGCATTTATTTCTGGTTGCAGGAGCTTGTAAAGCATTGCATCAACAATCAGCAGATCGCTGGTGCCATGCAGGTCTTCTGTACATCTCAGTTTATCTGCTTGCCCATACATCCCAGATGAGCAAGCAGATATACAGACAGGAAGAATCGAACTACCACGGCATTTCACAGCACCATGGTAGTTCAATGAGAACAGACCGTCGCTAAGGCTTTCAGGACTTGTAGCTCATTCATTCACAAAACTCCTATTTTATTTCTGTGAAGTCTGGTTATAATTTTGTTTTGGCCACCATTAAATTCCTCTTACGCAGTTTGTCTTGAGCTAACTTTTTATTGGAAAGTAAACCAGGCCAAAAATATGTTCCCAAAGGTAAACTTATTTAAGTCTGGGCTCTGACTAGGCCATGCAAGGACATTCACCTTTCTCCAACCACTGTGGTCATTTTTTGCTGTGTGCTTTGGATCATTGTCATGTTTGAAGGTAAAGCTTCTTCCCATTGATCTTTCTGGCAGAGGGCAGCAAATTTCCATCCTGACAAGTGCTCCAGTCCCTGCTGCAGAGAAACACCCCCATAACAGGATATTGCCACCTCCATGCTTTACTGTAGGAATGGTGGTAATTGGATGGTGAGCTGTTGGATTTCCACCAGAAATACCATTTTTAATGTTGAGGCCAAATAATTCAATTTTAGTCTCATCTGAGCATAACTCTTTTCCATGTGGCCTCAGAATGTTCAAGGTGCATTTTGGCCACTATGCATTTTGGCCAGCTCAGTTGTGACTGCATAGGGCCTTTCCTAAGGAGTGGCTTTTTTTTTCTTGCAAGCCTTCCCTACAAGTCATATTTGTTGAGACTGTGATATTGTCACATGCACACAATGACCGCTGTTCGTCATAAACTCCTGCAACTGCTTCAGAGTTGCTGTTGGCCTATCTGCTCAGATTCCACCTGGCTTTCATTCAGTTTGGAGCGACGTCGTAATCCAGGGAGGGTCTCTGTTGTTCCAAATACCTTCCACGTCTTAATAGACTTCATTTTGCTTCTAGGCATTGATAAAGCCTGTAGAATTTTTTTTTTTAAATCCATCTCTTGACTTGTACCTGCCCACAACTTTATCCGGGAGATCTTTTGACAATGCCTGTTGATTGTTTGCTTAGCTTGTGCTGCCAGGGACTGAAATGCTCCAGGAAAGCTGTTTTTCATCCCGAGCTAATCAAAATGACCACAGCTGATCAGTGAAAAGACATATGGCTGTGTGCCATTGAGAAGGTGATTAGCTATACCGGATGAAGTTTACAAGTCCTTTTTAGGAGGGGGGAGGGGGGGTGTGATCTTTTTTTCAACTCCATGATTGTTTTTTAATTTGTTTGTTTTCTGACATGTTGGTGTTTTTTCTTTTACTTGGATGTTATAAGTTGCACTGAGTAAATGCAGCTGGATAAAACACTGTCTTCATTTTGGGCTGCAAAGCAACAAAATGTGTTTTGTTTTTTTTTTTTTTTTTTTTTTTAGGGATGATACTTTTCTGTACCTGCTGTACAATAGCATGTAAAATATGGCCAGTTTCCTTTCTTTACTATTGCTTGTCGGCCAATATGACAGATGTAGTTAAATTCACATGGCTTCTGTAAATGAGCTTCTAGGTTTTAGTAATTGGATATATGGGTGAAGACCAGTTGAGACCCTGGGCAAATGCCATATTTGGCCTTCCCTGGCTGTATTTTTATTGCTTGTCCATGCAAGAACAATTAAGAGGCATCCATGTACTCTTAGGAGCTTGAAGCAATGCAAACGCAGTAATCTGTCAACCATGCGTCTATGGACTCCTACACTTTACAGATTGGACACTGAGGACATGCAATCTGCCAGCAGATTTCAGTGTAATTGAGGTTGTCCATAGAAGACCTACAATATTGGTTGGCCCTGAGGAAATTCACCATTGCTAGTATGTGGTATTTACCACAGATGGCAAAAACTCCTGGTAAATACTGCATAAAAAGCTGTTTATTTCCTTCTGTGAATTCAATTTTATCACAGGCAAGCAGAAATTAAGTAGTTTTCGTGGCTTGCGGCATGTACTGGTTAAGGAGTGGCGGTGGGAGCGGAGCTTTTTTTTTTTTTTTTTTTTTTTTTGTGGCAGCAGGCATCATGATTGATGGACTTACAATGGGGATGTCTTTATTTAAATAAAGGACTTGTCAAAAACTGCCTCCTGCATTTTTTACACTACACTGTTTGAAGGAGTAGGGGTACCGTGTATCCTGTACTCATTCACAGGAGGGTGGGGATTCTGATACCCTCCCCCCATTTTCTGACCTGCCGGGCTGCATGCTTGGATAAAGGTCTGGTATAGATTGGGGGAGGTAAGCAGGAGGGACCCCAGGAACCCACTGACAGCTGAAGGTGTGCATGTTTTCACTACTAAAATTGCAGTATTTTAGTGTGGTGTTTTTTTTTTTTTTTTTTTTTTTTTTTTTTTTGTGTGAATGGCAGCAATTTTTATGAAACAATGTGTGGTACCTTATGGCTTTGCCATTTCATTATGGTGACGCATAGAGCCTACTGTTATCAGACATATGAGGGACAATTCAGAGTAATCATTTTGTGACTCTTCAAAACAAAAGCGCTTGTACATTCCCTGTTAGCATTACTGTGAAACATGAACACTCTACATGTACCTATGTTCTTATGGGTGTAAAATCATCTTCATATACAGTGTGATTAAGCATTGCAGTAACATTGGAAATGGTTCTGACCTTACAAAATATGTTGATTATTCCTTGTCAGTATGCTGCTACCAGTCAGCCTTATTTGCAGACATTCCAACCAAGGTTAAGGGACATTTAGAAGACCATTTTAATTAAAGTGAGCCTGTGACCCATATACTTTTTATATACTTTGAGTTTGAGGGATGAACTTATAACAGAGGTCTGTATTTTGAGGATCTGCTGTAAATCACTGAGCAGGTTCTGAGTAAATGGTAGTTTCATCTATTTTTAAGCCTATAAAGTAGCTGCTTACATAAAAGGACAGGTGCACTTTAATTTTTTTACAATTTTTCACTTGATATATCAATGGTATTCTTTTAACAGACAAATACTGAAACCGCAAAGCCATTCCTTAGACGAATATTGCTGTATTTTTAAGGTATGTCCACCCAAAACAGATTCCTACTTGTTACATTGAATCATTTGTTGGCCTAAAGGACAGGTTCATTTTTAAATGGGAAAAAAAACTTCCAAGTCCCTCTCTCCCAATCCATTCTAAAATAACCCAACTGTCACATCCTAAGGTGCCAACTTACCTCTTTCCAAGAGAAGCAGCTTCATGCAGTTTTTACAGCCTCCGTGCAGAAATCTTGTCTAGCCTTGCCTGCTCAATAACTTCCCATAGTTTATTTTAGCCCTGGTTCACACTGACGCAGTGCGGAATTCGCAGTGTTTTCAGTGCAAATTCCGCACCACATCAGAATCTCACCCCGTTCATGCGAACCGCTGCAGGTGTGTTTTAACAGCCTGAAAGCAGTCCGCAAAACAGTGTGATATGAAGAATCAGATCGCATAGCTGTGAATACCTATGCAAACCGATTCTAGTGTGGACCCAAAAAAGGGTCCTGCACGTTTCGGGTGTGGTGTGATTAGATCCATACATAATGTATGGCTTCAATCGCTTTGCACAGGAGTGCGAATCACATGCGATATACCGCACAAGTGTGAACCTGGCCCTCAATGCATCTGTGTGTGTATATAGAAGTAAGTTTGCCTTTTGGAAAGTGGGCTCATAATGGTTGTGGGAGGAGCTGGGAACTCGGGTGATGAAAGTTTGCTGTTGGTATCTGAAGCAAGAATGTGGAGAGTGATGAACATCCATCCACTTGAAATATCATGTTTGGGTATACTTAACTTTAAGAATGCAAATCACTTTTTGGGGATAGGGCTTTTTTTTTTTACTTTGTTTTTATCCTGCAGGTATCCTCTTTATTTGAAAGTCACTTCAAAAAGTGGCTGTTGGTGTAGAAAATGTTGCTGCAGGTATCTGTTCAGTGTTTTGTAATCACAGTTCCAAGGACCAGTATTTTCTAACAAGTCAAGTGCAGCTAGCTTTCCTAGATAAGATGTCTGTCATCAACTGGACAACATTGTGTCTATGTGCTTGTGTGCACTGGGATGTAGATATGCAACGTATGGGATATTTGGTGCAATACAGCAGAGTCGATTTGTTGTAAACTATGACAAATATCACATGTGTATTACAGTATGAACATTGAATAAAAGATTTACTTATCTCAAATGTGTCTGCCTTTTCTTATGACTGGTATGTTTCCCCATTCCTCAATGGACCACTATGTAAATTTGGTGCCATATGGATATGATCCTAGAGGTTCAAGGCCACAATCGTCAGAGTGGTGGGTTGCATGGCTCACTTTAGTGTACTAGAGCCATTTTCAACCAATCTTTCCACTGACCTCCAATGATTTGGTTTTAGCAGGGGTTCCCTGAGACTGGAATTTCAAGGGTTCATCTGGGGTAAAAAGGTTGAGAAATGCTGGTATGTGTATGGATGTAGTAAGTAAATATTGCAAGTTGCTCTGGAAAAAGGTAGGTTTTTATGTCTTTTGTACACATTTGCAAATACTTTAAACCAGCCATTCTCAACTAGGGTTCCTCAAGCTATGACTAACCTCCCACCTGATGCTTTCATATTTCCATGTACAATTACAGTGGTGGTCACAATGTCATTTTCACTGGCAGCTGTGCATTCTTCCCACAGACTCCCCTCTTACCAATGCTAGGGGCATTTTCCCACTAACCCTTGAAGGACTGGGGTAAAATGGTTGAGAGGATAAGCTAAACCAGGGTTTCTAAAACTTTTGCCTTTTTTTTTTTTTTTTTTTTTGAAGAACCCTTGCAAGATGTTTGAGATCTTGGGGAACCCTTGAAATGTTCACATCTATAGCTCATGGAGGATTGGTGAGCTGCTGTTATTCACTTGAGTGCAGTTCACATTACTTGACACTATTGTTATAAGTATTAGATGGAAAAAGCGGCAAATGTCAGTGCCTTGAAAGTATTCATACCCCTTGAAATTTTCTAAATTTTACCATGTTACAGCCAAAAATGTAAATGTATTTTATTGGGATTTTATGTGATAGACTAAGATAAAGTGGCACATAACTGTGAATGGACAGAAAATGAAATGGGTTTTCAAACTTTTTTTTTTACACAAATATCAAATTTGTATTCAGCCCCCTTTACTCTGATACCCCTAGCTAAAACCTAGTGGACCCAATTGCCTTCAGAAGTCACCTGATTAGTAAATAGTCTACCTGTGTGTAATTTCATCTCAGTATAAATACAGCTGTTCTGTGAAACACTCAGAGGTTTGTTAAAGATCATTAGTGAACAAACAGAATCCTGAAGGCAAGGAACACACCAGACAGGTCAGGGATAAAGTTGTGGAGACATTTAAAGCAGGGTTAGGTTATAAAAAGAAAAAAAAAACCCAAGCTTTTAACCTCTTGCTTAGCACTGGTCCATCCGCTATCTGAAAATGGAAAGAGTATGGCACAACTGCGAACCTAACAAGACATGGCCTTTCACCTAAATTGACAGGCTGGGAAAGGAGAGCATTAATCAGAGAAGCAGCCAAGAAGCCCATGGTAACTCTGGAGTAGTTGCAGAGATCCACAGCTGAAGTGGGAGAATCTGTCCACAGGGCAACTATAAAGTCGTGCACCCCATGATTCTGGCCTTTATGGAAGAGTGGCAAGAAGAGAGCCATAAAGTCCTGTTTAGTTTGCAAGAAGCCATGTGGGTGGCACAGCAAACGTGGAAGAAGGTGCTCTGGTCAGATGAGACCAAAATTTTAACTTTTTGGCCTAAAAGCAAAACTGTGGTAGAAAACTAACACTGCACATCACCCTGAACACACCATCCCCACTGTGAAATGGGGCGGCAGCATCATGTTGTGGGGATGCTTTTCTTCAGCAGGTACAGGGAAAATGGTCAGAGTTAATGGGAAGATGGATGGAGCCAAATACAGGGCAATCTTAGAAAACCTGTTCAGAGCCTGCAAAAGATGAGACTGGGGCAGAGGTTCGCCTTCCAGCAGGACAAAGACCCTAAACATCCAGCCAGAGCTACAATGGAATGGTTTAGATCAAAGCATATTCATGTGTTAGAATGGTCCATACCTCAATTCAATTGGGAATCTGTTGCAAGACTTGAAAATTGCAGTTCAGACGCTCTCCATCCAACCTGAAAACCATTTCTCATTTTCCTTCCACTTCACAATTAGATGCCACTTTGTGTTGGTCTATCACATAAACTCCCAATAATATAAATTTACATTTTTGGTTGTAACATGACAATGTGAAAAATTTCATGGGGTATGAATACTTTTTTAAGGCACTGTACTATGATGTATTACCATAGTCACAAGCATTGCAGAAAAAAAGCGCTAATTCCAATACATAAATTATATTTTTGCCACATTATAAAATTTTTAACACAATCCCCCCGTTCTATAGTAGATATACTGCGGCAGGAGTGCACAAAATCGCATGTGTGATTTTGCATTTCTGGGTAGGGGGTGCACACCCTACCTGCACCACCATTTACGGCCGGTGATTGCGGAGCATCTCCGATGAAGGGGGGGGTGGGACGACTGTTTGTAAACAAAACTTCTCCTCCCTGTTAGCTCATGCACACTACTTTGCATGGCTGTACACAGCACAGCCATGCAAAGCGGTGTGCTTACAGTGAAGTACAGTCACAGCACACAGTAAAATAGCACACGTTTAACCCTTTGATCTCCCCACGTTATCCCCTTCCTGCCCAGTGTCATTAGTACAGTCAGTGCTTTTTATTATCAAGTCATTTCTCCCCAGTGTCAGAATGCCCGGCGCAGTCTCGCTAGGTCTCTGATCGCCGCCATTACTAGTAAAAAGAAAAAAAAAATTCCAGTGTATGTACACCGCCCTTTTTGTAAACACTATAACTTTCACGTAAACTAAGTTGCACATATTGGGATTTTTTTCTATATCTTTTTTTTTTTTTTTTTCCTGAACATGTTTAACCGCTTCCATACAGGGCACTTTTACCCCCTTCCCTTTTTCAGCGCTCACACTTTGAATGACAATTGTGCGGTCATACAACACTGTACCCAAACTAAAATTTTATTTTCTTCACACAACTAGAGCTTTATTATTTAATCAACACTATTTTTTATTTTTTACTAAATTAACAAAAGAGACCAAAAATTTTGAAAAAAATTTTTCTTTGTTATAAAAGTTTGCAAATAAATAATTGTTCTTCATAAATTTAGGCCAAGATGTATTCTACATTTCTTTGGTGAAAATTACCCAAATTAGGATGTATTATTTAGTTTGTAGGAAAGTTATAGAGTTCACAAACTATGGTATAGATCTGAAAATCGATCAATCCTGAAGTACTGACAGCCAATCTAATTTCTTGAGGTCCACTAATGTCAGAACAGTACAGATTAACCCTATAAAACTATATATTCATATAATGTGGAAAAACACAAGTCCAAATATGAAAATGTAAACATAAATGTCCAAAAGAAAGGTGAAGAGATTTTACCACATCCACCAACGTTAGAGACTAGAAATGAAGGTATACTGGAGATAGCGGGAAGAGTCTCCACCAGGTAACACCATACAGGCTTACTAAATAGCTGTGACCTAACTAAAGAGAGGTCAAAATGCAAATCGGCACAATAATGCCATGGGAGTCTATTCTTGTATGATCCTCAATAGGTTAGATATATTCTGATCACCAACAATCTGTCACAGGAATCTCCTTAATTACCCACCCATCCACATAACCCATACAAGGGATAAAAGCAGAAAGCCACAAATGGTGTAAACCAGTTTTTAAAAGCATGGTTTACTTACACACCGTATAGCACTCACATTTAAAATGTTGCAATTGTAAATACACGCTGGCTGGTACAAGGGGAAAAAAAAAAAAAAAAAGCCTTTTAAGGAGGTTCCTGTGACTGGTGGTGGTGATTGGAGTATATTTAAATTATTGAGGACTGTACAAGCGGAGGCACCCATGGCATTA